>NC_053501.1:23882263-24203097 GCF_905171775.1 Rana temporaria
TTTCTGAACGCCCGAAATTTGCGTTCAAAGTGCCGTTTTTTGGTGGGGAAAAACGCTCAAAACCGCGGAAAAACGCTCAAAACCGCAGAAAAACGCTCAAAAGCGCCGGTGCCATCGTTTTTTTAGCGTTTTTTAATCCACTGAAAAAAAAAAAGCTACACTGAAAAATGCTGATTAAGGCTATTTCAAAAACGCTTAAAAACGTTGAAAGGCTCTCTGCAAAGCTACTGGCGTTTTTTTATAGCTTTTATCAGCTTCAGTGTGCATGGAGCCTTATGAAGTAATGATAGATTGAGATCACTAAGTAACAATATTGAAAAACAAGAACAAGAAATGTAGCTATACAGTATTACCTTGGATTACGAGTATAACTCGTTCCATGAGCATGCTTGTAATCCAAAGCACTTGTATATCAAAGCGAGTTTCCCCGGCAGCCCTGGTGAGAGACTAACCTATTCCAAGTTTTGGCTGTGGTATATACAGGAGTAATTGGTCGTATCGACCATTTGTAACCCCTGGAAAGTAGCATGATCTTTTAAAGTAGATTTCACACATTCCATTAGTCAGTTTGTAAAAATGACATTCCTGTAGCATTAGGACAGTCAAGGTAGAACCATCCCTATACCGGGCTTGGGATGCATTCTTATGTATTTATTAATGAGCCAAAATACAGGAAACAAAAGCAGATTTGTTCTAGAAGGATTTTTTTGGGGGAACGAGGATTTGTGCTATGGGGAGATTGGGGGGGGGGGCAGAGCTGGGAGGGGAGATTTGTGCTGGGAGGTGTTTTTTTATTAATTTTCTGAGGGGGTGGGGGTTGTGCTAGAAGGGGTGATTTGGGAGGGGAATATTTGTGTTAGGAGGGGAAACTTTGTCGGGGGGGGGGGGGGGGTTGTGTTAGGAAGGATAACTTGAGGGGGGGATCTGTACTAGTATGAATGATTGAGTGGGATTTTCTGCTCAGAGGGCTCTACTTAGGTAGGTGCTAGAGGTGAGATTTTGGGCAAGTGCAGGTACATTTAGGCAGAATCTAGGCCTGTTTGTTTTGCTCTGTGTGGGCTGGGAGTTGAATGATCATGATTACTGATCTTGGCTCCGTGTACTCGGAGCGGAGATCAGTGTCATGTGACACAGAGCCCCCCCCCCCCCCCTACAGTTAGAAACACAAGGCAGGGAACACTTAACCCCCTACAGCGCCACCTAGTGGTTAACCCCTTCACTGACAGTGTCATTTTCACAGTAACCAGTGCATTTTTATAGCTCTGATCGCTGTGAAAATGACAATGGTCCCAACAATGTGTCAAAAGTGTCCGCCATAATGTTGGAGTCACGAAAAAAATCGCTGATCGCCACCATTACTCGTAAAAAAAATGAATAAAAATGCCATAAAACTATCCCCTATATTGTAGATGCTTTAACTTTTGCGCAAATCAATCAATAAATGCATATTGCGATTTTTTTTTTAACCAAAAATATGTAGAATACGTATCAGCCTAAACTGAGGGAAAAAAATGTTGTTTTATATATTTTTGGGGAATATTTATTATAGCAAATAGTAAAAAATATTGCATTTTTTTCAAAAATGTCGCTCTATTTTTTCAAAAATAAAAACCGCAGAGGTGATCAAATACCACCAAAAGAAAGCTCTATTTGTGGGCAAAAAAGGATGTAAATTTTGTTTGGAAGTAACCTCGCACAACTGTCAGTTAAAGTGATGCAGTGCCGAATCGCAAAAAGTGGCCTGGTCTTTGACCACCCAAATGGTTCGGGGCTGAAGTGGTTAAAGCAGTTGTAAACCGCTGAAGAATAAAAAAAGAAAACCTGTAAGACAACATAATGTGCTAGTATGCATCACATACTAGCACATTATGAAGTACCTTAGAACAAAGCACTTGTAGTGGCAAGCGCTCACCACTAAAATGGCTGACATCTTCCCCCCTGGTGTTTGTTCTGGGTTTACACGTTCCGGCGCCGTTAGTCACCGCTCTCCACTCTGCTCCTGTAGCGCTCCCTTGAGCACCGGGCAGGAGAAGGGGTGGGCATAGCTGGCCCCGGCTCTCAGCTGCGTCCTGAAAGGTGGAGCCAGCTGTCAATCAGGCAGCTGAGTGGATCTCAACAATACTGTCGGGATACTTCGAAAGCCTGGAGCGGCTCCGCCATGTCAGTTGATAGTGGGAAATAGCTCAATATTAACTGATTCTGGGTCACAGGAGAAAAAAAAAAGTAAGGGCACTCCTGTGACCCACAAGGGAAATATGGCAAACAAGCATTGACCATACATCTCTTTTCATGATGTATTATTGATTACAGAGCTGTAATAATTTGTCATGTATGTCTGTTTAGTATTCACGTACAGGCACCTGAAGAGCGATAGCCCTTGACCTCTTTTTAGGTATTTGCTCACCAGAACAGGTATACTCAGTAGGGTAGATTCAGGTAGCAATTGCGCCTGCGTAACCATAGTTACGCAGCGCAATTGCTTACTTGCCCCGGCGTAACAACTTCTCCTGATTCAGAGAGCTCGTTATGCCGACTGCAGCCTAAGATATGCGTGGCATAAGGCTCTTATGCCCTCATATCTTAGGCTGCATTCTTACGATGGCCGCTAGGTGGCGTTCCGGTATGCAAATTGCATACTAACGTCGATTCACTACCCTACGCGAGCCCTGCGTACGCAGTTTACGTTGTTTGCGTACGTCGGTTTTTTGCGTAAGGCTGCCCCTTCTATAGCAGGGGCAGCCAATGCTAAAGTAAACCCGTCGTTCCCGCGTCGCAAAATTTGAAATTTACGTCGTTTGCGTAAGTGAATCGTGAATGGCGCTGGACGCCATTCACGTTTACTTTGAAGCAAATGACGTCCTTGCGACGTCATTTACCGCAATGCACGTCGGGAAAGTTTCCAGACGGAGCATGAGCACTACGCTCGGCGCGGGAACGCGCCTAATTTAAATGATTCCCGCCCCCTACGGGATCATTTAAATTGCGCGCGCTTACGCCGGGCATTTTGCCGGAGCGCCCACGCAATTTACGGAGCTACTGCTCCGTGAATCGTGGGTAGCGCAGAAAATTTGCGGGGGCGCAGGGCAAAAACCGTTCCCTGCGCCTACGTAAAAAAAGGGCAAATGTACCTAAATATACCCCCATGAAGCTAAATGAAACAGAATTGTATTTTCTCTGCTAAAACGTTACGATATTTAGAAAAAACCTATTCAATTTCGTAGTGGGGAAAAAAAACCTGAGAAAGCCGCCGACCATTACACGGAGGACTGCCAGTAATGTGATGAACAAATCTTCAAAGATCGCCGCTATTAACCGTTTCCTGACCTCCCCTGATCACTCAATGGATGGCGCTGCCACAGAAACAGACAAAGGGCCAAGCATTAATGAATTCCTTTCCCCTACATAGAGTCATAAAAACGCTGGCACACAGGATGGGCAGTAAAGCAGCTGTCAATTCAAACCCGGCCTCATAAAGAGCCAAATACTAGGAGCTCCTTTCACCATAGCAGACCGTACAGGCCCTGCTCCAAATTAACCTCTTCCATGCTGGGGGTTAATAGACATTCACATTTATTTTTTTATTTTTAGTGTCTGACACTAAATAGATAATAATATAATAAAAGCCCAGCATTGAAACAAGCTGAGTAGGGCGGTACGACTACAAAGAAAAAAAAACATTGAGCTCATCAACTTTCATTAGTGACAGATACAGAAGCCATATCCTATGCAGGAGCCATAAAGCAATATAACCTTTCAGGGTGTATCTAAACCCAAGAACAAACATTTAGTACACTGCAGCTTACCAGTCGTTACAAGTGTTTCAGTATTTTTGTTTTTATTTAGGACCAGTGGCGGCTGGTGCTCAACATTTTTGGGGGAGGCGCAAACAAACTGAAAAAAAAAACCCTATTAATTGCCGCCACTGTGCCCATCAATTGCCGCCACTGTGCCCATCAATTGCCGCCACTGTGCCCATCAAACGCAGTCACTATGCCCATCAATTGTCGCCACTGTGCCCAAATGCAGCCACTGTGCCCAAATGCAGCCACTGTGCCCATCAAACGCAGCCACTGTGCCCATCAAATGCAGCCACTGTTCCCATTAATTGCCGCCACTGTACCCATCAAACGCAGCCACTGTACCCATAAATTGCCACCACTGTGCCATCAAACGCAGCTACTGTACCCATCAATTGCTACCAGTATGCCCATCAATTGCTGCCACTGTGCCCATCAATTGCCGCCAGTGCGCCCATCAATTGCTACCACTGTGCCCATCAATTGCTGCCACTGTGCCCATCAACTGCCGCCAGTGTGCCCATCAATTGCTGCCAGTGTGCCCATCAATTGCCGCTACTGTGCCCATCAAATGCTGCCAGTGTGCATCGCCCGCCCAGAACTTACCTGTCTCGGTGGGGCAGAGGGTCACGACAACTATGTCCTCCACGCGCCTCAATGTTGTCTCCCGTCCTCTGCTATGATTGGATGCCTGATAGGCATCCAAACACAGCGCCTGTCGTTTCAGCCAATCAAGTGACAGGTAACAGACCCGAGCACCTGATTGGCTGAGAGGTGGTTCAGTGTAAGGAAAGCACTGAACACAACGCTGAGTGAACTGCGAGCGCCCAGCATGGCACCCGCTGTTCATCTTTTTGGATGCCTATTAGAGCGGTAGTGCTTCCAAAAAATACCCTGCTGCTGTAATTCAGGTGCCCGCTGCCCAAAAAGGGGCCGTGCACCTGAATAGGGGGTGGCAGCGGCGGCCATAGATAGATTCTTGCAATGCATGAATCTATCAATGGTGATAGACAGGTGGCAGGAGAGAGGGGGCGGTGCCCGTGTGCCCTTTATGGACGCACTGCCAAGAACATTTTCAGCAAGTACAGAAAATTGATCTGCCCAGAAATGCAGTGCCCTTTTCACTTCCAGCAGGCTGAACTGCAAGCACAAACAATCTTATCTTCTATCTATAAAATACTAATCTCGCCACTCCCCATGAAAAGGAGATGAAGAGAGGAAGATATGTTTGAAATCCAGCCTGGGTGACAACCATGGCTACCTTAAAGCGGAGCTCCACCCTAAAGTGGAACT
Organism: Rana temporaria; assembly: GCF_905171775.1. Lineage (NCBI taxonomy): Eukaryota > Metazoa > Chordata > Amphibia > Anura > Ranidae > Rana > Rana temporaria. The sequence continues at coordinate 23,887,354 of NC_053501.1, forward strand.
CGCGCTGATCGGAACCCTCCCCCCTCCGGTGTCACATTTGACACCTTTCAGGGGGGAGGGGGGTGCAGATACCTGTCTAAAGACAGGTATTTGCACCCACTTCCAGCCACATGCCACGGGCAAAAGACGGGTTTTTCTGACTTCCCGTCTGTCCCCCGTTGTGTGCTGGGAACACTCGGCTCCCAGCACACAGCGTGTGAGCCAATCGGCGGGCGCAGCGCGACTTGCGCATGCGCCGTAGGGAACCGGGTAGTGAAGCCGGAGCGCTTCACTTCCTGGTTCCCTCACTGAGGATGGCGGGGGGAGCAGCAGAGAGACGAGCGATCGCTCATCCTCTGCTGCGGACGGCGCTGGACTCCAGGACAGGTAAGTGTCCTAATATTAAAAGTCAGCAGCTGCAGTATTTGTAGCTGCTGGCTTTTAATATTTTTTTTTAATGGCACATCCGCTTTAAAGATGCAATGGAGCGAGTGTAGCCACCCAGGGACAAGAAGTGTTTTTCTTTTTTGGAGGATCATCAGGTGAAAACAAAAGGGTGAAAAGCCTGAAATAAGACTAATGCAATCACATTCATTATACTTCCATCTCCCCCAAATTACAAACAATAATACTGTGCACCCCATAAATAAGGAACCTGGTTTGAATCCCAACCAGGACACTACCGGCATTGAGTGTGCATGCGTGGGTTTCCTCTGAGTACTCCAGTTTCCTCCCACACTCCAAAAACGTACTGGTAGGTGAATTGGATAGTATATGCATGCCGCTGCCAGACTCATCCACCTTACCAACCATTCAGTGTCCGCCACTCCTCTCTGCCAATTCCTCCACTGGCTTCCCATTGCCCAACAAATACAATTCAAAGCCTTGTACACACGACCGAGAAACTCGACGGGCGAAACACATCGTTTTGCTCGTCGAGTTCCTTGTTAGGCTGTCGAGGATCTCGGCGAGCCAAATTTCCCCATTCCCGTTGAGGAAAAAGAAGACACGCTCTCTTTTTGGCTCGACGAGATCCTCGACAGTTTCCTCGTCGAAAATTGTACACACGACCGGTTTCCTCGGCAAAAAAACAATTCTGCCCCGAGCTACATCACCAATCTTGTCTCCAAATATCACCCAAACCGTCCCCTCCACTCTTCCCAAGACCTTCTGCTCTCTAGCTCCACTGTCTCCTCCTCCCATGCTTGTCTACAGGACTTCTCCAGAGCCTCTCCCATCCTCTGGAACGCACTACCCCAATCTGTCTGGTTATCTCCTACTCTGTCCACTTTTAGGCAATCCCTGAAAACTCATCTCTTCAGGGGGGCCTATCCTGCCTCCAGCGAACAACCGAATCTTCTACTTCCCTCATCAGTTCATCCCTCACAGTCCCTACCTTTTGTTTCACAAGCCCCTCCCTCTTAGATTGTAAGCTCACAGGAGCAGAGCTTCTCAAACCCTCTTGTTTTGAATTGTACTGTTGGTGTATTGTCTCCCTGCATTGTAAAGCGATGCGCAAACTGTTGGCGCTATATAAATCCTGTATAATAATAATAATAGAATGCATGACCTTAGACTGTAAGCTCCTTGATGGCAGGGACAGGTGAAGGTAGAATATGTAAAACACTGCGTACATTTTCAGCGCTAGATTAGTAAAATCCCTTAAACGAATGAATAAATAGTAAACAGATTTTCCTGTCTTGACCTAAGGGTCAGTAGCCTTTGCCTAGTCTAAGCTCACATCAACTGTCCCAGTCACAGAAAATCCCACGCAACAACCGTGACGTCTGTGACAACGCTCCGTAATGCGGCTCTCGCTGGCAGTGACACACTATTTACATACACGAGAAGCTAGAGTGTTGCAATTGTTTTATTATGGTCAGATCAGAACAGTAAAATTGCGCAGAGATCTCCTTTCCCTGCATTACCTCTGTTTGTTTTGGCGACCGTTACTTCATATTAAAGATTAATGCGGCTTGCCTAACAAAGTTACAAGCACTTATCCTGCACTTAGCTGGTAACGGTGTCTGCTTATGACAAGGAATTTCAGGCCTTGGCCTTTTATTAAGGTGCACAAGAGACTAAATGTCACTCAGTCATATAATCTCACCAATAATAGCGTGGGATGGAGATAATCTTTTTAAGTTGCAGAATGGTCGTGTGTTGTGCATGACATGTAATTAGGGAACAGGGGCTATATTGTTTTTTAGATGGGTTGGGTTCCGAGACATGGAAGTAGAAACTACCAAAGCCAGAGATAAGCCTTATAAATATGGGAACAAATAAAATCTTTACTGGTTTTTAGGCCTTCTAGAATAATGGTTGTCATCCTCCGGGCCAAGGCCTGAGGCGGGCCATGGCCTCCTTCCTACTGTCTCTCCAGTTAGATGTAGATCCCCTAACCTCCGACAGTGCCTGTCAGCTTCTAAAATGTTTCCCAACCTTCCACAGTGGATTGCAGTTCCCCCAACCTCCCACAGTGCTCTCCAACCTTCCACAGTCCCACCCAGCTCCCTGCAGTGCCCCCCAGCATATTGAAGCGCCTCCAGCCTCCCCGTAGTGTTTCCAACCTACAAAAGCTGTCCCCTAGCCCCTGAAAACCACCATACCCCTGCAAACCACCAGACCTCTCATCTCCTACAGGGCCACCAAGTCTGCTGCAGAGTCCCATAACCCCCTGTGGAGGTATTACATTTTACAGTTGGTGCATGGAAAGTTTTGGAAGAATTTACTGTGCCTTGGTCTCAATAGGGTTGATACCCACTTTCCTAGAAGACCTCTGCCTGACTGACTGGGGCTTTACCACTGCTGGGCATGACTGGGGCTTTACCACTGATGGGCATGACAGGGGCTTTACCACTGATGGGCATGACAGGGGCTTTACCACTGATTAGCATGACTGGGGCTTTACCACTGATGAGCATGACTGGGGCTTTACCACTGATGAGCATGACTGGGGATTTACCACTGATGGGCATGACTGGGGCTTTACCACTGATGGGCATGACTGGGGCTTTACCACTGATGGGCATGACTGGGGCTTTACTGCTGATGAGCATGGCTGGAGCTTTACTGCTGATGAGCATGGCTGGGGCTTTTACCACTGATGGGCATGACTGGGGCCTTTACCACTGATGAGCATGACTGGGGCCTTTACCACTGATGAGCATGACTGGGGATTTACCACTGATGGGCATGACTGTGGCTTTACATAAATTTTATACTGAAGCTAAATTTCACTCAGTCATATAATCTTATGCCGCGTACACACGATCTGAAATTCCGGCAAGAAAACTGTGTGACACACGGTCACACAAAATTCCGACTGTCAAGAACGCAGTGACGTACAACACAACAACGAGACGAGAAAAATGAAGTTTAATGATTCCGAGAATGCGTTGAATTGATTCCGAGCACACCGACGCTCATAAATGGCTTTTGGGAGTTTGGGCTTTCTTTTTCTAAACAGCCCATAAACTCCCCCCTATGTTATCCTACGTGTCCATGCACACATGGAAGTTTTTGGACGTTTTTCAGCAGTGGAGTTTATGGGCTTATTTCTGAGCACCATAAAATCGAGTTCCGGAGTCAGTTTTCTGACCACAAAAAACGCCAAATGCTCATAAACGCTGATAAACATTGATGAACACTCAAAAATGTGTCTCGTCAGTGTTTTATAACGTTTTTTGATCCATTGAAAAAAAAAAAAAAAAAAAACGCTATTGCAAAAAGATTGAAAGACTCACTGCAAAGCTACTGCCGTTTTTATAGTGTTATTTTAATGTCCAGTGTGCATGGAGCCTTATTGTTCATTTATCAAACCTTTGGTTCAGCACTTCCCTATTTTTCCTCATTTGGTCTTCTGAGTCAGGGGGCAGTGGCCTTAGCTTGGTGATTATTTTTCCAATAAGACTTTCTTGGTTATCCATGTTAGCACCTGGTTTCTGTTGATTTTTTTGCTTCCCCACCCAAGCACATATTCCTCCCTCCAAGCTAAACAGTTCAGATGGGCTGTTGGATCTTTTACTGCTGGCCGGTATAGTGTCCAGCTGTGATCATTGCATTCTGCCATTGGGGAAGGCCCCCCACCAGCAGAACACAATAACACTGCTGGAGGAATTCCCCGATCAACACTGACTGTATTGATGGGGAAATCAAGCAATTTTCTTATTTTTTTTTAACACCTACATACATTTAGGTAGATTCGCGTAGATCGGCTTTTCTTTAGGACGGCCTAGCCTAGCCTTTTTAGGCTACACCGCCGTAAATTAGTTAGGCTAGTAGTGATTTTCAAACCACTTACCTGCTAATCTACGGCGGTGTAGCCTAAAACGAGCGGGCGTAAGGGCGCCTAATTCAAATGACTGGGAGGGGGGCGTGTTGTATTGAAATGAGGCTTGACCTCACGTTTTTTTAAGTTTTTTTTACACTGCGCATGCGCCGGGCGACTACATTTCCCAGGGCGCATTGCGACTAAGTACACCGTACGGGCCTATTGATTTCGACGTGGACGTAAACGACGTAACTCCTGATTCGCGGACGACTTGCGCAAACGACATAAAAAATTCGAACCTCGCGGCGGGAACGGCGGCCATACTTAACATTGTTATTCCACTAGAGCATAGCTCTAACTTTAGGCGGCCTATCCCTTACGGAAACGACGTAAATCGACGGCGTACGTTTGCGTTCGTTCGTGAATCGGCGTATCCCCTCATTTACATAATCTACGCCAGCCGTAATGGAAGCGCCATCTAGTGGCCAACAGAAACATTGCAATCTAAGATAGAATGGCGCAAGCCGGCCTATCTTAGATATGTTTAAGCTCATCTCTGTTTGAGCATACGCTTAAACATACGGTGGCATAGATTCAGAGTTAGGTCGGCTTATCTACTGATAAGCCGGCCTAACTCTTTGTGAATCTACCTAATTGATTTTCTTTTGCTGCTAAAAAAAACAGCGGGGAATCCTTCATGTCTTTTCAAATACTACAATTGGGGTGTGCAGCCTTCTTATGACTCTCACATATGTGTTATTTCATTAAAACACACAATTTTCTTTCCTTCAACTTGTGGTTGAAGGAAAGAAAATTGCATAATATGTATGGCCTGCCTAACACTGACATGAGCCTTACTAATTTATGAAGAGTGTAGAATTTAATGACAAGTCTATTTTACAGGGACACAAACCGCAAACATAAAATGTCAACCTGAAACAGGAAACAGAATGCGACTTTAGATCTGTTTTTCTAATCCTCATTATTTGTGATCAGCGAGGATTAAGTGGCACTCCCGCACCCCTTATCTTGTTCATTCATTCTGCCAATACTGTATGTCAACACGACGGATGGGCTCCTGTTTACACTAGGCCTCAATTAATCAGATCCAGGCGAGTCCTTCATCCAATACACAAGCCGCTCCAATGATTTATCAGATATTACCATGGCACCAAGTCGCTGTGCGGGACGAAGGCCAGTGCATTAAAATGAAATATAGCTTGCACAATGCTAAAAGTAAACAGCGATCGCTGACATCCAGGGCCTACAAAAAAAAACTTCTATGGAAGCAAGGGAGGGGAAGAGGTAGGGACATCCATCATTGTAGTGCAACACCCAACCACTCCCTGCTACACAGGAAGGACTTGTCATAAGAAAAGATCACATAGACTGATACATTACTAGCTTAGATACAGCATAGCTCCCAACTGTCCCTGATTTTGAGGGACTGTCCCCGATTTGGAGCAATGTCCTTCTGTCCCTCATTCCTCCTCATGTGTCCCTCATGTTGGTCTGATCTATATAGATGTACATAAAATGAACTTTTTATCTATCAAAATGTGTTTTCCAGCACTAAACCTTTCATCTAAACTGCTGCATCTGTAAATTCCAGAAGCCAATATAAAGGAATAGTAGTGGTAAATAAAGCATTTTTGGGTTTAACCAATCTTGTTTTTTTGTACAATTCTCCTTTAAGGGGGAGTGGCAAGGGGTGTGTCCTATGCCTGCTGATAGGTGTCACTCATTCGCATCTCAAAAAGTTGGGAGGTATGCAAGCATTAGACTGTAAACTACTGCAAGTTACATGTGTTTTCTTTAAAGCGGGAGTTCACCCGAATTTTTTTTTTTTACCCTTAGATTAATGCTCATTTTGTCAAGGGGAATCGGGTAGTTTTTTTAAAAACGAAGCAGTACTTACCGTTTTAGAGAGCGATCTTCTCCGCCGCTTCCGGATATGGTCTTCGGGACTGGGCGTTCCTATTTGATTGACAGTCTTCCGACACGACACGCTTCCGACGGTCGCATACATCGCATCACGAGTAGCCGAAAGAAGCCGAACGTCGGTGCGGCTCTATACGGCGCCTGCGCACCGACGTTCGGCTACTTTCGGAAAATCGTGACGCGATAGATGCGACCGTCGGAAGACTGTCAATCAAATAGGAACGCCCTGTCCCGCAGCCCATACCCGGAAGCGGCAGAGAAGATCGCTCTCTAAAACGGTAAGTACTGCTTCGTTTAAAAAAAAAATACCCGATTCCCCTAGACAAAATGAGCCTCAATCTAATGTTAAAAATTAACATTTCCGGGTGAACCTCCACTTTAAAGACAAATTTTAGGCAATCATCATATGTTAGATGCACTTACATTCATTCTTCCATTGCACACACATCACTGATGACACACAGAGATATCTGCTGATCCCCCCCCCCCCCCCACACGCACACATATCCTTCCTCTACACTCGACACCCTCAATTCCTTTTAATTTTTCATCTTTTTATTAAAAAAAATCCTTTTTTTAATGAGTCAATTTTTCCAAACAAAATGATTGTATCCATTTACTTCCCCCACCCCCCTTTTTTTTATTTTCCCCCCTTTTTATATTTTTCTGCATTTTCTTTTCCTCCTAGAGCCCGACATGTGTTTCATGGGTCTGCCTCTTCTAAGGCCATGTGCCGTGGTTCCTCGGCCCGCCCCTTGGCTGTTCTTGTCTGTGGCTCCCTCCCTGGTTCCCCTCAAGGTCCTGTGTGCCAACGTCCCAATCCATCTCGGGCAACTGCTGGGTCAATTATATATACATTTGGGCTATACCATAGGTAACATAAAAGTTCCCTCTTGCAGAGTACATGGTACACCCTTTAAGACTTGATGTATGTATCTCTCTATTTTACCCTTCAGCCAAAGTCTATGCATCCTACTCCTGATGAGTGGCTGTAATTGCCATGAAACGCGTTGAGTCTTTTGATTCAAGGATGCCAAACTTGTTTTAAAACTATAAATTTTGCTTATTTTATTGTATTATTATATTTATCATGATGATTATATATTATTGGACCTATACGTGTATCTAATCAATCTACTAAATCGCTTTTGTTTGTACAAATCATGTTTAATGACTATTAAATATGTCAATATGATTATTTATTATGTTTCTCTCTGTTGAAATCATGTATTACTTATATGATACATCACACATCACATTGGGTACTGTATTTATTAATCTCTCTTAATTGATTGAATGTTATAAAGTTTAACCAACCATCTAACAGTTACATGTTGCTCCCAACGGGAACTACAACATGTGACCCATTTAATAACTATATACTCTTCATTTTATCATTTATATACACTGATGAGTGATCTGCCGATTTTCTGATCGTTAGTTTGGTCAACAGCGGATTCCAAATCTTGGATGACAGAAACTGGATGTGCTTGCACACTGACACCGACCGTAACCGCCAATCAGCTCCCGCTGTGTCCAACCACAGCGAGAGCAGGCCGCCGGTGGCGCACACATGCGCCTCAGACCCGGAAGAGCAGGAATATGTACTAGGTACGTGATCCTGCACAGGAGAGCTACCTTGCCGCCGTGTATATACAGTATACGGCCGGCAAGCGGATAAAGGAATATGAAATGTTGGGTTTACATATTTTTTAATATTCATCACACTCTAAAGTTCTCTCTCAATGAAAAATCAGGCCACCTATGTTAGATGGGTCCATAGCAAAACCATTAACAAGGCACCTGCCTTTATACACATGGACTATTCCTCTACAAATCCAGAGCACCAATTCTTCCCTAACTATATACATTAATCTATTCCAAATATATTTGGAAAACTCTATTTGCTTCCTGCATAAATCACTGTGTAGCCAAAAAGCTTTGTTCACCCTTTGCTTCTGGACCCCAAAGCAGTCACATGCAGTGGCGTAGCGTGGGCTGTCACCCCCCGGGGCAAGGCAAGTAATTTGTGTCCCCTAACCTGTGGACTTTTAGCACCCAAGACCGGAGATGTAATTTCATTGCATGTCGGGTAGAGCTGGCGCCGCAGCGCCAGTGCCAGACTGGCTGCCACAATGGGGAAAGGGGAGATCCAGTCCAGAGTGGAGGAAGAGAAGACAGAGGCGGCTCACACATTGAGGCTGAGGTGGGATTCCCGGAGCAATCCAGCCCTGCTACCGCACGTGACCCCCATTCTTCCAATCACCGGGCAACTGCTGCCCATCCCTGAACCAGAATCTGGTGGCTGGAGCACAGCCAGTGACACCATCCATACACAGTTAGCATTTGGACAGAGTATCACAGGCACCGAATGCTGCGCCCCCAAAATCTTGCGCCTGTGGCCATGGGGCCCCCCCCCCCACTACGCCACTGGTCACATGGTCTGCTATAGTTATACCCAACCCAACCCAACTTGGGTTGCAAAGTGCCACATCTGTTCTAGATCCAGCCATTCATGACTAAAGGGTAAAAAACAGAGGGGCACCAGTGGTGAAGGTATCATAGTCATTAATAAAAGGAACAGATCCAAGTCATTTCACAGTGCTCCAGTAATACGTCTCCCCCAGTCACTCACCCTCGTGGATGTCGGTCCAGTTCATGAAGGACAGTGTGGTCACAATATTCAAAGACCAAATGTAATTTCCTCTTTCTTCTGAAGACTTCTAGCAGGTTAACGAGGTTTGGATGTTTTAATTGCTGTAAAATAAATGTTTACTATTTTACCAATGAAAGAACATACAGAGATGGTGAAAGACGTTTAAAATATTTTATCTAAAATTACCACATCGCATATTTCTGTAATAATTTAATTTAAAGTTCTACTCCAGGTGTTAGAAAACATATACAAATACACTGAAAGAAAAAAACACAGAGGGAGGCCAGACCAAATGCATCATGTTAATATAAAAATCAAAACAGAGGGCAACTCGCATCTTGAATGATCCAACAGGCATATGCCCGTTGGATCTTTTAAGGTTTAAGTTGCACCTTGTCTTGATTTTAATACATTTTATACTAACTGCACTTAGTCTGTGCTTTCTTTTTGTATGTCTACAGAGTTGTTTTCTTCACTCTACAGGGTGCTGCCGCTGGTGCTGCTCTTTATCATCTTCACTAAAATAAAAAAAAGGATATTGGGCAAAGGGTTCTACTTGTCCTGGGGGGGGTTATGAGTTGCGATTTATTTTGATCCGAGTTAACTTGATTTCACTGCTTTTGATTTGGTATGTGAACATTTGATGTATACTATTGCTGTCCCCCCTCTTTTCCCTTTTTTTTTTCTCCCCCCCCCCTTTTTTTTTTTTTAAACCGGTTTCTGTGTTTTGACCGGTAATTGTTGGTCGCATGTTGAGGCCTAGTATTGTATCTGTGTTGCAAAAATTGAATAAAAATAATTTTCCCAAAAAATAAATGAAAAAAAGGATACAGATGCAGCATTCCCACACAGGGGATATCAACAGTAGGCTCAAGACAAAACAATGTGTGGGCCCCATGGGATGTGTTTTTTGCCCCCTTTTTTTTTTAATGAATAAACTGTTGATCAACAGGGACCATCCGGCCAAGGCCGGGGGTCAACACAGGGTGCCTAAACCTTAATGCACAGGAGCTGGAGTGTGGAACAAACCACATGAATATATGGAAACAAAGCTTAAACTGGTAATTTAATGAGATAAGAAAATAGGGGGGGAGATGAAAAGAAAGAAGATGGAAGGAGAAAAAAGAAAGAAACACGAGGAGAAGTTTCCCACAGGCTGGGAGATGGATGGGGTCATTTAAACAGGCCCAAGCTGGTCGGGTGTAGAGTGACAAGAGCGCAAGTCTACCATGGCGCCCACACCTTGAGAAATTTGATGAGTCGGGGAGGACACTACTGATTTTTTCATTAATCATGAGAATCATCATGATGCTCTTCACCTCCACAAATGAGACAGACGTTTTTTTTTTTCCAGGCCCTGGCTATTGCAAGTTTAGTGGCAATAAATAGATAGGTGGCCAGCTTCTGTTGGTAGGTGGCCCGCTTCACTATATATTTTTAACAGTTTATGAACATTTGTACATTTTTTTGGACTTTTGATCTATGGACTTTTCAGATTTATGATTTTGTAATTATTATTTATTTCATTGTTTATAACGCATCCCTCTTTCTTTATAAAAATACACTGCCCTGCAGCAAGTATGATAATAAATAGTAGACATGTGCATTCGTTTTCGTCCGAATGCATTTTCGTCCAAATTTCGGGTATTTCGTTATCGTTTTAACAAACAAAAACGAATGCGCAGAATCCAAAATCTGAAATATCCGACCTAAAAAAATGCTTTATTTTAGTTTTTGTTGCTACAACAGTTCGATATAGATAGGAGATTCGACATGCCAGTGACAATAGCAATCTGTGTCTATAGAATCTGCGGTCGAATGTGCCTAACCTTAACTCCATTAGTCCAAGATTATTCTACATAGAGAGGAAAGATTCGACATAGAGAGAAACGATTTGACATTATAGAGACAGTGTTGGGGTAGACCATTCGACATGAACGACAAAGATTTGACGAAGTAGCGAAAACCATACAAACGTCAAATCTGTCATTGAAGGCTTATGGTGTCTGTCGAAAGTTCTAAGAAAATTCGACAAGCAGCTAAACTGTACGACGCCGCAATCGTACATTTCCGGTCAAATGCTCGGAACATAGGCTATAGAAGAATTTGAATGTTGGTTGACTAGTAATAATAATTTATACTAGTGTCATACAACATTAGAATTCTTCTATAGCTTGTAGTCGGAACACTCGACCGGAAATGTACAATTGCGGCGTCGTACAGTTTAGCTGCTTGTCGAATTTTCTTAGAACTTTCGACAGACCCCATAAGCCTTCAATGACAGATTTGACGTTTGTATGGTTTTCGCTACTTCGTCCAATCTTCGTCGTTCATGTCGAATGGTCTACCCCAACACTGTCTCCATTTCAAATCGTTTCTCTCTATGTCGAATCTTTGCCTCTCTATGTGTTTGACACCTGTGGCCTAGAGGTTAAAATGGTTGCCCAAGCTGGCCGTTCAATACTTTGTTTATGTTTTCCGTAGTATGTTCTAGTGTCCTACAGCAAGGAAGGACCTTCACTGTCACATGGTACGATATGTCACCTTTTCCATGTCAAAGGGACAAATTAAAGCATCACCTAATCCCGCCAACATCAAAACACAAACACAAGAAATAAAGGGTCCGCCTTTGCTGCTGCTCACAGGACACACAAACATGGTTCCTCTCCATCTCCTCCAGGTATTGTTGGTTACAGCCCAGCGTTCCCCAAATATTTGCTTTCCAGCAGCCCTGTACAGGGAGGATCAGAGCAGCTTAGCTACACAAACAGGTTGGCAGATAGCGCTTTGCATTCCGGAGGATCAATAAACACAGGTTGTTACTATTTACTGTGCGCAGGGAAAACACGGCACCAACAGGTCTCCACATGTTCAGCTAATACTGATAAAAGTCACTGGCCATTGCTGGCTCTTTTTTTTTTTTTAGGAGAGGCGAGAAAGCGCATAAGCGGGGAAACTTTACAAGCCAAGTGAGAAACCAGTAAAACTGCAACTTACAGGAAATGCACATCCTGACAACAGAGATTTATTTTTTCTCCATTTAACTACTTAAGGACCAGGCCTATTTTTCAAACTTGGCGTTTACAAATTAAAATCGTTTTTTTTTGTATAAAATTACCTAGAACCCCCAAACATTATATATTTTTTTCAGACATCCTAGACAATAAAATGGCGGTTGTTGCAATACTTTATGTCACACCGTATTTGTGCAGCGGTCTTACAAGCGCATCTTTTTGAATTAAAAAATAAGACAACAGTAAAGTTAGCTAAAAAAAAAAATTTATATTGTGAAAGATAATGTTACGCTGAGTAAATTGATACGCTTCAAAATTGCGCCCGCTCGTGGAATGGCGACAAACTTTTACCCTTAAAAATCTCCATAGGCGATGTTTAAAAATGTCTCCAGGTTATCAATTTTGAGTTTCAGAGGAGGTTTTCTACTAGAATTATTGATCTCGCTCTATCGATCATGGCGATACCTCACACGTGTGGTTTGAACACTGTTTTCATATGCGGGCGCGACTTGCGCCTTGTTTTCTTATTTATTATACTTTATGGGCCAGATTCACAAAGAGATACGACGGTGTTCTGCCGGTCTTATCTATGCGTCTGATTCATAGAATCAGTTACGCATAGATATCCCTAAGATCCGACAGGTGTAACTGTGTTACACCGTCAGATCTTAGGCTGCAATTCCAGGCCGGCCGCTAGGTGGCGCTTCCCTATCTTTTACGCGCCGGTTATGCAAATGAGGAGTTACGGCAATTCCGAAACGAACGTCCGGCGCTTTTTTTTTTACGTCGTTTGCGTTCGGCTTTTTCCGGCGTATAGTTACCCCTGGGTCAATGAGGCGCAGCCAATGTTAAGTATGACCGTCGTTCCCGCGTTGAATTTTGAAATTTTACGTCGTTTGCGTAAGTCGATTAACAAACGAGCTGGACGCAAGTTACGCTCACGACGAAACCAATGACGTCCTTGCGACGTCATTTGGAGCAATGCGCGCTGGAAAAATTTCCGGATGGCGCATGTGCTGTTCGATCGGCGCGGGGACGCGCCTGATTTGAATAGTACACTCCCCCTAGCCGCGGAATTTGAATTCCACCGGGGGATTTACGATACGCCGCCGCAAGTTTTGAGGTAAGTGCTTTGTGAATTAACCACTTGCCTCAAAAACTTGCGGCGGCGGATCTTAAATCAGATAGGTTACGCGGATCTAAAGATCCGCTAACCTATGTGAATCTGGCCCTATATTTTTACATAAAAAAAATATATATTTGGGTCACTTTTATTCCTATTACAAGGAATGTAAACATCCCTTGTAATAGAAAAAAAGCATGACAGAACCTCTTAAATGTGAGATCTGTGGTCAAAAAGACCTCGGATCCCACATTTACAGTTAAATGCAATAAAAAAAAAACCTTTAAGACCATTGAGTGGAAGTGATGTTTGACATCATCCATTGGTATGGTGCCGAGTGGAGGCCATCTTTCCCTCACGCATCTAGCCTCAGAGGCGAAAGGACCCGATCGTCTTGGCTGCTACCGACAGCTCCGATAAGCGGCGGAGATCACCGAGTCTAGGTGATTAGCTGCACGTTTTAGGAGATATCCCCTATCCTCTGCATGTGCCAATGTAATCGGCACATGCGCACTAAAGCAAAGTGAAGCAATGGCACGTATGTGCCGTTGCTTCAGTCAGTGTGCCGTTACCGGCGGCTCATGCCCGATCACAGCACTGGAGCCCACGACACCCGGAAGTCACTCCGGGAGAGATGTCGCCCTGCAGAGGGGGGTACGAGGACCGCTGCAGGGGCTTTGATGTAAGGTACGTAATTAATAATGAGCTAGTCTTGCACGTATATATATATTTTTTTTTTAGAGGGTTTACAACCACTTTAAAGGGGAGTTCCACCCACAATTTCACTTTTTAAATATAAATACCCCTGTAATACACAAGCTTAATGTAGTCTAGTAAAGTTAGTCTGTAAACTAAGGTCCGTTTTGTTAGGTTGTTAGAGTATTTAGTTAGTTTATAATCTAGAAATCGACCGTGGCCATCTTAAGTGTGGGCATCATGAAGCCAGACTGTATGACTTCCTGGATTTCAGCCTTGCAGATCTCGCACATGCTCAGTGCTGCACAAGCGATTTAATAGGTTTCAGTCAGGTTTCCATAGCAACGGGAGTGTCAGAGGAAGTTGCCGCCCCTTCTAGGCTATTTGCAAGGACTACTGGGATACATGATGCCGATCCCAGAAACCCTTGCGAATAGCCTTGTGACTTAATAGCCTAGGCTAATAAGGAGGAGGAAGTAATGAAGGACTACAAAATAAAGGTATTTACAAGCAACAAAATAAATAAAAATTGTCCATTCTGAACACGATGAGATTAGGGCATGCAGCACAGACAAACATAAAAAAATGGGTGGAACTCCACTTTAAGTCTGGGCTCTGACTAGGCCATGCAACGACATTCACTCTTTTTTTCTTAGCCCACTGTGTGGTCATTTTTGCTGTGTGGTCATTTTTGCTGTGTGCTTTAGGTCATTGTCATGTTGGAAGGTAAACCTTCTTCCCATTGACAACTTTCTGGCAGAGGGCAGCAGATTTTTTTCTTGCAGCCCTCCCATACAAGCCACATTTGTGGAGAATTTGTGATCTTGTTGTCACATGTAAACAATGACCACTCTCTGTCATAAATTCCTGCAGCGTCTTCAGAGTTGCGGTAGGCCCCTTGGTAACCTCTCTGACCAGTTTCCTCCTGGCTCTTTCATCCAGTTTGGAGCAACGTTCTGATCCAGGGAGTGTTTGTGTCGTACCAAAAAACTGTGCTTTTAGGCATTGATAAAGTCTTTATTATTATTTTTTTGGGATCCATCTCCTGACATCGCCAGTCCACAACTTTATCTCAGAGATCTTTTGACAGTGCTCTGCCACCCATGGTTGGTTTGTTGCTTCAGTTGCACTACCAGGGATGAAAATGCTCCAGGAAAGCTCCTTTCATGCTGAGCTAATCAAAATCACCACTGATTACAGCTGAAAGTCAAAATTGTTTTGTGTGCCACCGAGTCTAGGTGATTAGCTACACCTGATTGAGTTTACAAGTCATTTTTGGGAGGGGGGTAATCTTTTCCAACTCAGTGATCCTGTTTTTGCTTTTCTATGACATGTTGGTGTTATATCTTTCACTTTGATTTTATAAGTTGCACAGCTGGATAAAACAAAAACCGTGCCTGTCTTTGTTTCAGGATGCAAAGCAACAAAAAATTCAGATTTTAAAGGGGGGGTGATTTTTTCTCAATACCCATTGTATATAGTAACACTATTCCAAGCTAGACTAATGTAACCATGTACCAACTGAGATACCTACATTGCAGCTTTAGCACAAGCCAACAATAAATAAATAATATATTGGTTGCCACACAGGCTTCTTTCTGACACTTTCAAGGGGCCCTGTGTATGCCTTGGCTGCCCAGTTTCCTCCCCATCAACACTCTGGTTAATCCTCATGTCATCACTACCTTCACAATTAAAGCCAGAGCATTCCTAATAGACAAATCTGATGTCAGCCAATTACACATGAAGCCAAAACTGACACCCGTTTACAGGCCGGTAATCTTCCCGAACAAAGCCTATGAAAAGAAGAGCTCAACCTGAATCCCCGGTGTGTTAATTAATGTTCCTGATACCTTCATTTGCAGCTGAGCAGCCAAATGCCTCCTAATCGGATTGTGGAGGACTCTTGAGGAATAGACCACATGCGTCTATGAACTGCCTTATTAATCCCAGAACACCACGCTGGCCACACTTTCCTCCTAACAAAATTCTTAATCATCAGATACGGAAATGTTATCCATACCGCAGGGAAGCAGTGGTATCAGTGGCAGGCCCGGATTTACTCCCTGTGCCGCCCCAAGGCCGGGTCCTTCAATGCCGCCCCCCACACACACACACAGGCCCATATTTACTCCCTTTGCCGCCCCAAGGCCAGGTCCTTCAATGCTGCCCCCCGCCTGCGCAGTACAGGGGGGACATTTTCCGCCGGGGGACTTTTTCGTCAGGACACTGAGAAGCGGGGGGTGGGGGGGGGTGTTGCTGCCAAAAATGACATTGAGCATTGGGGGGTGCTGCTGCCGAAAATGACATTGAGAACCGGGAGGAGAGTTGCTGCTGCCAAGAACTATCTCACCTCCTCTTTCCTCCTGTTTTTTCCTCCTCTCACCATCCACATGACAGGGGGGAACTCCCGATATGAAAGTAAAAGTGTCCTCTCCTCTCAGCTGCAGTGCCGCCCCTGCACCCACTGCCGCCCCGAGGCCTGGCCTTGTCTGGAATCTGGCCCTGATCAGTGGGCACGTGTGGTTCTTCCCTGCTGCTAGCCCATGTCAGTTTTCCTTACTCTATTTCTGTGCCCATAAAGGCAGAAAGGGTAACTGTGCCACACTGTACATTATTCTCAGATACATGGCACCGCTGGGGCTGTCCAAGTGGTAAAACACTACTCAGTCAGTGATGGTCCTAAATTGAAGTAGAACTCCAGGCAGACACAAATTAATGCAATTCTATCCATTAATACATCACTAAATCTATTTTCTTAGGCCCCTTTTACACCGAGGCGCTTCTAAATTGCCAGTAAAACACTGAGCGCTTTTGAAGAGCTTTTCAGGCGCTTTTGAAGAGCTTTTCAATCAGTTCAATGAAGAGGGACGTTTTTTCACCAACCCGCCAGAGCACTGACCCAGTGTGAAAGCATGAATTGATTTTAATAGAAATACGTTTTCGTAAACTTTTTAGGCGCTTTTTTTTTTTTTTTTTTTTAACATGAAAGCACCTGAAAAGCTCCTCAGTGTGAAAGAGGTCTTAACCACTTACCGACCACCCTATAGCAGTTTTACTACTATAGGGCAGCCACGCTGTGCAGGATCATGTGTATATATGCGATCCTTCATTTCCAGGTATCAGGTGTGAGACCTGATGTCCGCCAGTACCCTCTGATCATTCAGGACACAGATATTGATCCCAGTGGCAGCCGGTCCATAAGGGGCGCCAACCCCCCAAAGTTTCCAAAGTTAGTTTGCCAAAGAAAGAAAGCTACTTTAACATGTTAAAAACGGTATTCATATTATCATTTATTAAAAAATAAATTGTTTCATATGTGTGTGCATTGTGCAGGGCGTCGGACTAATGGGTGTCTATTAGGTTTGTAAATTTTTAAAAAGCATGTGATTTGAGGCTGAGGCTCTAATTGGCTTGTCTCAGGTTGTCCTCAGGGCGCAGAGCACTGCGCCCTGAACCCTCCCACTTTTGAATCTAGCGAATATTTGTCATTGTGTCACTTTTGGTTTCCGGCTTCTTATCCTGTGGAACGCAAGGCATCCTCTGGCAAGTGCAGACCTACAGGGGTTTATTTGTGCCCCCCCAAAGATTTTTATTACCAGCCACCACTGATTGATTCTGGGTTCCTGCAAAGCAGGGACACAGATATATGCCTTCCTCTAGTACAAGCACATCCCCCACTACAGTAAATCACTAGTAGCTAGAAACAAATTTAACCCTTTGATCACCCCGGATGTTAACCCCTTCCCAACCAGTGTCATTAGTACAGTGAGAGTGCATACTTTTAGTACCGATCACTATATTAATGTCACTGGTCCCCAAAAAGTGTCAGTTAGGTGTCTGATTTGTCTGCCACAATCCCACTAAAAATAGCTGATCGCCGCCATTACTAGTATAAAAAAAATCCATAAAAATATCTCAGTTTGTAGATGATATAACTTTGGCGCAAACCAATCAATTTACACTTATTGGGATTTTTTGGACAAAAATATGTAGTACAATACATATTGGCCTAAATTGATGAAGTTATTTTTTTACCTTTTTTTGTATATGTTTTATAACAGAAAGTAAAAAATATTGTTAGTTTTTTTCAAGATTGTCAGTCATTTATTGTTTATAGCGCAAAAAATAAATAATGCAGAGGTGATCAAATACCACCAAAATAAAGTATTATTTGCGGGGAAAAAAGGACATAAAATGTACCGGTATGTCCTTTTATTCCAACACATAGAGCGTTCTTTTGGTGGTATTTGATCACCTCTGCGTTATTTATTTTTTGCTCTATAAACAAACAATTTTGAAAAAAAAAACAATATTTTTGTTACTTTCCGCTATAAAAAAAATATACAAAAAAAAAAGTAAAAAAATAAATGTCTTCATTAATTTAGGCCAATATGTATTCTGCTCTAAAATCGTTGCGATGACAGGGAACAGACGATCAGTCACATGTCACTAGGAAAAACGGGGAGATGTTGTGTTTACACTGACATTTCCCCGTTCTTCAGCTCCGTGACCCGATCGCGGGACACCGGCGGACATAGAGTCTGCGGGTTCCATGGGCATGGTCACAGAGCTTGGGACACACATGGCCGACAAATTAAAGGGGACCTATATATATGCTTATTTGCCCAGCCGTGCCATTCTGTCGACGTAAATAGGTGTGCTGCAGACCTTAAGCGGTTAAATAGAGACGTTGGGACAATGATATGTGCCCACCTGGAATATACTCAAAGGAAGCGGTATATTTAAATCAGCCAAGGATAGGTAGAACTAAGCACCACATCCCAAATTTTTAGATAATTATCATATACAGTGTATAGTAAAAGTAACACATTTTATTTAATTAAAAAAGATATAACAATCTCAAATTTAAATTGCATGTTTGTGGGAGTATACCAACTGTACGTAAACATCGTTCTCGACATGTTTCGCTAGATTATATAGCTTCTTCAGAAGATACATCGTCTTCACTGCAGTGTATAAAAGAAGCTATATCTTATACAACTTATTAGGATGGAGGGCCAGTTCACACCACATGCAGTCCAGTGCATTTTTTTTTTTGCATCAAAAACGCATGGAAAAAAGGTTATATGGTTTTCAATGGCATAGTTCACCCCAGTGTTTCCAGTTCCAGTGCGTTCCTGTAAAAAAGTAAAATATGCGACATTTTTGCTGCACTGGACTGTACTGGAATGCTGTAAAACACATCAAAATCGCACTGGAATTCACGGAAACGCACGTCTTTATTTAAGGTTAAGAAAAAAGAGGGGGGGGGGAATGCACTGGACTGCATTAAAAAAAAACGCACCAAAATTTAAAAACGTGCATGCAGAAAAGCATCTGGAACCCATCTGGACTACATATCATCAATGATCTACCATTACCACTGTGTGGATAAACCATTATGCGGTCAGTCTGTAGTAGGCCCGTCATTCTTATTATTAGAAATAGCATCATGTGTAATGGCTGCAGCAGGCTTCCTCCCCCCTGTCATCCTATATCTCTCGGCGGCTCCAGGGATCTCCCTTCTTAAGTACAGTTGGGAAATGCGAGCAGTGAAGCCGCACAAGCACTAGAACCCTTGTCATGTTTTGGGTTGGCGGTGTCTCCTTGATTAATGAAATATTCACTCTTAACCTTGAGGTCTCCAGATTGAATTTCTGCAGAGACGCTGTGCGTTGTTTTGTACTTGTGCACAAGCATGAATGTCTTCCCTGAATGATAGGAAAGTTTGAGGAGATCGATGCTTGCTTACAGCAACGAGCAAGTGCGTCAGCATGGAAAATGCTAAATATTGCAATGACATGCAATGAAAACCCCTTCGGGAATCCCCGACGTAGGAAAGACCAACGTGGCCATAAAGCGCATGTAATTCGAAGAAACCAACACAAAAGGTTGCTTTCAGGCTGCTCCATCGCATATGCATTTTTGCCGCATTTCTGGTGCGATTTCTCTGTGCCTATTACCCAGCAGGCACTTGTGAAACCAGGACATGCAACTCAAAACAACAGACCAAAAACGCAATCAAGGGTGCGTTTTTGATGTGCTTTCTCTTAAAATGTCAGTGAGAAAGTGTGTTTTTGGTGTGTTTTTTTTTTTTTACATGCACCAAAAATGCAGTAAGCACGACTCTTAAAAATGCAACTGACCGGTGTGAAGAATTCCATAGGATTTTAGGCCTGATTCACACTTATGCGTTTTTAGAGCTTTTTGCATTTTTACAGATTGTTTTTCATGGGAAACCATGTTAAATGGACTGTAATGCAAATCTGCAAAATGCCAAAAGCACTAAAAACGCAAAGGTGTGAATCAGGCCTAAGGCTCGGCTCACACCCATGTGTTTTTTTTTTTTGTGCTTTTTGCAGAAACGCACTGTAGTCTATTTAACATGGTTTCCTATGGGACACTTTCACATCTATTTTTTTTTTTCAGTCAGGGGATATATTTATGGCATTTTTATTCCGTTCCCGAGCCTTTCCCGAGGTCAGCCGAACTGTCCTTGGGCCCTTTCGGCTGTTTCCAAGGCTCTCTGGCGCCTTCCCCCCACCTCTGGCAGCATTCGGTATTGCATGCCACTGAAGTCAATGCGGAACAAATTATTTTAGTTTCCATTGACTTCAACGGGGAAACTCGCTTTGATATGCGAGTACTTTGGATTACGAGCATTCTCCAGGAACGGATTATGCTCGTAATCCGAGGTTCTACTGTATATATAATTGGTGTACTGATTGCAGTGAAAACAGAAATCTAAAATATAACCAGCTATAGAAATATTTACACGCAGGCACCGCATATCAGAAGAACTCTCAGGTACCTTAAGCATGCGGATCTCGCGCAGAGCAATCTTCTTGATCACCGGGTCATCTTCGGATTCTAGGAACTTCTTCACTGCCACAATCTGCCCCGTGTCTCTGTTTCTGCATTTAAAGACAATTCCATAGGAACCTTCACCGATTTTACCAATTTTCTCATACTTCTCCATGAAGACGGAACCCGAAAACTTGATTTGGATCCTTTCTGAATAGGTCCCCTGTAGGTCCTCGTTACGGATGTCTCTTGAGTGTCTCTGGGCGGTACCTGGAAACAGAACAAAGCAGACCGTTGGTGTACAATGCATTGAATAGCAGAGCACAGATAGAGGGGCCTTGATATAACAAGATAATTTATGTCACAAGAACGCTTTTCACTGAAGAGGCCTGCAAGCCATTGTCCCACTCAAGAAAAGTTAGGGAGGGGGAAACAATCCCGAAAAGTCATTGAACTTTAGAAGAACTATTAACCTTTAACTGAAAAGTGAGTGCAACTGTTCCAGTGAAAGAGGCTTCAACTAAGGCTGGGTTCACACTACGGTTTTCCCGTCCGTCAGCCGCATACGATTTCAGTATTGAAAACGTACGGGCCCGGACGGGAAAACGTATAGATAGAGAATGCATTGCAAATCGTATGCACTCAGATGCATCCGGGTGCGTACGATTTGCTGGCAAAACGTTTTTTAAACGTCCGCAAAACCGTGTTCAACCACGGTTTTGCGGTCGTTTTTAAGACAGTATGGCAAACGCATACGTTTTCCTTTAACATTAATGTTAATGGAAAACGCACATGTGTGCGGTTCCATACGTTCCCGTCCGTTTCAGCCGCATACGGTTTTCCATATAAATCGTATGCGGCTGACGGACGGGAAAACCGTAGTGTGAACCCAGCCTAACAGATATAAGAGACCGAGTTCTACATTTAAGTGACATTTGTGTTCTATACATTTATTTTATTATTTTGACTCATTGTGGTATTTTGTGTGTTAATGCATTTTGAATTACGACAACCTTTTTATTGGGCTGCCAACGCACAGCAACTCATTTTCATGCACCATTTTTTTCATAATGCAGAGCACCACAATGCTCATATGGTTCACATCTGAAAGTTGCTCTAAAACCCATGTGTGAGGGTGCCAAAATATGTCAGGATGTCATTTAACCATCTTAAAGTGGTTATAAACCCTTTACAACCACTTTAACCTACAGGAAAGCCTAGATTAACCACTTAACCCCCGGACCATATTGCTGGTCAAAGACCAGAGCACTTTTTGCGATTCGGCACTGCGTCGCTTTAACAGACAATTGCGCGGTCGTGCGACGTGGCTCCCAAAAAAAATTGGCGTCCTTTTCCCCCCACAAATAGAGCTTTCTTTTGGTGGTATTTGATCACCTCTGCGGTTTTTAGTTTTTGCGCTATAAACAAAAATAGAGTGACAATTTTGAAAAAAATGAATATTTTTTACTTTTTGCTATAATAAATATATATATATAAAAAAAAATGTTTTCCTCAGTTTAAGCCGATACGTGAATACGTATCGGCTTAAACTGAGGAAAACATTTTTTTTTTTATATATATTTTTGGGGGATATTTATTATAGCAAAAAGTAAAAAATATAAATTTTTTTCAAAATTGTCACTCTATTTTTGTTTATAGCTCAAAAACTAAAAACCGCAGAGGTGATCAAATACCACTACATATTTTTCGTAAAAAAAATCGCAATAAGCGTTTATTGATTGGTTTGCACAAAAGTTATAGCGTTTACAAAATAGGGGGTATTTTTATGGCATTTTTATTAATATTTTTTTTTACTATTAATGGCGGCGATCAGCGATTTTTTTTCGGTACTGCGACATTATGGCAAACACTTCGGACACTTTTGACACATTTTTGGGACCATTGGCATTTTTATAGTTAACAGTGCTATAAAAATGCATTGGATTACAATAAAAATGCCACTGGCAGTGAAGGGGTTAACACTAGGTGGCGGGGAAGGTGTTAAGTATGTTCCCTGGGTGTGTTCTAACTGTAGGGGGGGGTGGCCTCACTAGGGGAAATGACTGATCTTTTGTTCATACATTGTATAAACAGAAGATCAGCATTTCTCTCCCTGACAGGACTGGGGAGCTGTGTGTTTACACTAGGGTTGTCCAGATACCGATACTAGTATCGGTATCGGGTCCGATACCGAGTTTTTGCGGGAGTACTCGTACTCGCGCAAATGCTCCCGATACCTAAATAGAATACTTTTTTTGTATTTATCAACATGTTCTATGAAAATTCTTTGAGTTTTTTACTACTGCGTGACAAGCAAATAAAACATTTTTATTCATTTTTACTCATTTTTATTCTTTTATAATGTCTTGAGTTAGAGTTCTTCATAATTCTAAAGAAAATATCCTTAGTCTGTATTGTGGTTTGAAAACTGTCACATGACATTTAAAAAAAGTATCGGTATTCGGTATCGGCGACTACATGAAAAAAAGTATCGGTACTTGTACTCGGTCCTAAAAAAGTGGTATCGGGACAACCCTAGTTTACACACACACAGCTTTCGGTCCCCGCTTTGTAACGAGCAATCGCGTGTGGCCGGCGGCGATCGCGCCCGCCGGGAACACGCACAGGAGTCGGGGGAGAGCGCGCACGCGCCCCTGGTGGCCTGCGCGAGAGCCGACTGCGATTTGTTCTGCACATGCGCCAGAGTTAGAAAGGGCACGCAGCTTCTGTAAAGTGCACAATTCACATCCCCCTCTCCTCCTCTCCTCTCCCATCCAGCTCTCCCAGGATTGGCTGTCTCCTGTGTTTTGATTAAATGTTTTTAAAATATGTACAGCCATCAGAATATACATAGACAAGAAGATGTGCATGTCTGCAAGCTAGTGCACAAGATATGTAAATAACCTGTCACTCAAGCAAGGACTTTGGTCTTCATCTGGAAGTCCGTTTTATTTCACTGAACAATAAAAAGAGGATTGCTCAGAGCTGGATTAACTCTGTGTGGCAAGACTGGGCACAGATGATAGGAAATCGTATTCTCTACATTGTGACATCAAAAATAAATAAATACATTTTTGGGTTTACATCCACTTTAAAGTGATTATAAAGGCTGGTTTAAAAAAAGAATAAAATACCAAACATGTTATACTTACCTGCTCTGTGCTGTGGTTTTGCACAGAGTAGCCCAGAGTGCCCCCTCAACCAGCAGCTCTCTATGGGGGCACCCGAGCTGAATCAAAAAAATGTGTATCCAATTTTTTTGGGTTTACATCCACTTTAATTATCAACCATGTAATTTGCTAAATGTTGTACCCTCATTAAATGTAACCATATTGCCACACTTGAGGCCTCTCTTCTTCTACAAATTTATTTTAAAAAATTGCTCGTCGTCTAAAACACTTGCAGACCAAATTACTCGCAATCCAAGGTTTTACTGTATTTTGAAGAATGCTGCCGATTTCTAAAAAATTTGAAAAAAGCCTTTTGAAAGGACACAAGATTTTAGTGATTGGGTTGATGTTTACTTTAAGGACCGCCTCGTGCACATTTAGGTCGGCAGAATGGCACGGCTGGGCACATGCACGTACAGGTACGTCCAGTGCTAGTACCCAGCCGTGGGTCATGGGCACTCCCGCGACCCGGTACGAAGCTCCGGGACCGCGGGACACGTGGACCCGATCGCCACCGGAGTCCAGCGATCGGTCCCCGGAGCTGAAGAACGGGGAGAGCTGTGTGTAAACACGGCTTTCCCGTTCTTCACTGTGGTGGCGGCGTATCGATCGTGTCATCCCTTTACACAATTGATACACAAGGGATACACAATTGATGACGTCACACCTACAGCCACACCCCCTTCAGTTAGAAACACATAATAGGTCATACATAACCCCTTCAGCGCCCCCTTGTGGTTAACTCGCAAACTGCAATTTACATTTTCACAGTAAACAATGCATTTTAAATGCATTTTTTGCTGTGAAAATGACAATGGTCCTAAAAATGTGTCAAAATTGTCCCAAGTGTCCGCCATAATGTTGCAGTCACGAAAAAAATCGCTGATCGCCGCCATTAGTAGTAAAAAAAAATGTTCTTATAAAAACGCAATAAAAACTATCCCCTATTTTGTAAACGCTATTAATTTTGCGCAAACCAACCGATAAACGCTTATTGCGATTTTTTTTACCAAAAATAGGTGAAAGAATACGTATCGGCCTAAACTGAGGAAAAAAAAGTTTTTTATATATTTTTGGGGGATATTTATTATAGCAAAAAGTAAAAAATATTGAATTTTTTTCAAAATTGCCGCCTTATTTTTGTTTATAGCGCAAAAAATAAAAACCGCAGAGGTGATCATATACCACCAAAAGAAAGCTCTATTTGTGGGGAAAAAAGGACGCCAATTTTGTTTGGGAGCCATGTCGCACAACCGCGCAATTGTCTGTTAAATCGACGCAGTGCCGAATTGTAAAAACCCCTTGGGTCATTTAGCAGCATATTGGTCCAGTCCTTAAAGCGGTAGTTCACCCTCCTTGACATCATTATACCATTACATTCGGCATCGTAGCGCGAGCTACGGTATGCCGGTCTTAAATTTTTAATCCCCGTACTCACTGTGCTATCGATCATTGAAGAATCCGACTCGCGCGGGGAATGGGCGTGCCTATGGAGAGGGAGGATGATTGACGGCCGGCTCTGGCACGTCACGCTCCCCGAAGACAGCCGGAGTAGGTCTCGGCTCTTCACGGCGCCTGCGCACAGGCTATGCGCAGGCGCCGTGAATAGCCAAGCCTATTTCGGCTATTTCCGGAGGAGCGTGACGTGCCAGGGCCAGCCGTCAATCACCTTCTCTCACCATAGGAACGCCCATTCCCCGGAATCTTCAATGAGCCATAGCACAGTGAGTACGGGGATAAAAAATGTAAGACCGGCATACTGTAGCTCGCGCTACGATGCCGAATGTAATGGTATAATAAAAAATTTTTTTTTTAATTTTAATTTTTAATAGGGTGAACCCCCGCTTTAAGTGGTTAAATGTAACCATATTGCCACACTAGAGGCCTCTCTTCTTCTACAAATGTATTTTAAAAAATTGCTCATCGTCTAAAACACTTGCAGACCAAATTACTCGCAATCCAAGGTTTTACTGTATTTTGAAGAATGCTGCCGATTTCTGAAAATTTTGAAAAAAAGCCTTTTGAAAGGACACAAGATTTTAGTGATTGGGTTGGCGCCTTCTTTGTATGCTGTAAACGGGCCTCAGAGGTCGCCTTTGGATTTCATGGTTACTTTCCCTGGGGCAGACCTTCAACATATACAGTAGGATCTCTTTCTTTTGGCACGTTGTCAAAGTGTGAAGTTGAGGTGTAATTTAATGCTGCAGAACAAACACGGGCCTTCAGACTGAAGCAAAGGACAGACCACCTGACTCCAGCAGAGCCATTAGCTGCTCTATCGCTGGTGAACCGATACATCACGACTTTGTACCTTCAGCTTCCAGTTTCCCCTGTCACTTTCTTTTTTTTTTATTTCATTTTCTTTTGTATTTTAATCTCGTTTGGAAACACAGTGAGGCCCGTCAGTCACGGTAAATGAAATATGAACACAAAGTATTTCTGCGGTTTTGCAGGTGAAACCAAACACCAGAATTACGAGATCAGTGTACACACGGAAAATGTCACTTAATGATCGGACAATGAATCGGGTCAACATGACACTTCTGAGTGACTTCTATAGAAGCGGAAGAGGAAAAGAATTTTAGAATTAGGCCTCATGCACACAGGATGAATATAAAAATGCCAGGAGAAAGCTACTGTCACTTTTATATTCATCCAGTGTGCATGAGGCCTAATTATAAAATTATTTCTGTAGAATGCTGCAGTAAAACCGTGAGTTTGCTGTACAATGCTGCTGTAAAACCGCAAGTTTTTTTTTTTTTTAGCATTGATTAACTTTTTTAAGCGTTTGCGTTTTTTAGCTTTTTTTTTTGCAAAACTATACTCCCACAAAAAAAGTTATGGCTCCAAATTGTTCATAATGCCGATTAGCCGCACTTTTTAAATTTTGTTTGCTTTTTCCAGGATTTTTTTTTTTTTTAGCGTTAGAGCGTTTTTACAGCTAAAAAACTCTTCAAACCCACTAGTTCTGTTTTTTTTTTCCTGCTGGAAAAAGTCCCTGCCAAAAACTGCTGATAACAGCATATGGGGCAGATCCACAGAGCGAGTACGCCGGCGTATCTACTGATACGCCGGCGTACTTTAAAATTTCCTGCGTCGTATCTTTGGTTTGAATCCTCAAACCAAAATACGACGGCATCTGGGTTAGATCCGACAGGCGTACGGCTTCGTACGCATTCAGGATTTTAGATGCAATACTTTGCCATCCGCTGGGTGGAGTTCTTGTTGTTTTCCGCGTCGAGTATGCAAATTAGCTATTTCCGACGATCCACGAACGTACGCGCGCCCGTCGCATTCTCTTACGTCGTCTCTAGTCGGCTTTTTCCGGCGTATAGTTAAAGCTGCCGTTTTGCGGCGCATAGTTAGACTTGCCATGTATGGCCGTCGTTCCCGCGTTTATTTTGAAATTTTTTTTTTTCGTAAGTCTTCCGTGAATCGGGATGGACGTAATTCACGTCTATGTTAAAAAATATGACGTCCTTGCGACGTCATATAGCGCAATGCGAGAAATTTAGGGACGGCGCATGCGCAGTTCATTCGGCGCGGGGACGCGCTTTATTTAAATGAAACACACCCCCTACTCGCTGATTTGAATTAGGCCCACAGACACAAAGTGGCACATAATTGTGAAGTGCAAGGAAAATTATAAGATAAATGTCTTTTAATTTTTTTTTAAATAAATATCTGAAAAAGTGTGGCGTGCATTTAAAAAACATGTAACCTGTTAAAAAAATTAAAGCTTCGCCTATGTACTTTAAGTACCAAAGTTTTGGTGCCATTCCACGAGCGTGTGCAATTTTGAAGCGTGACATGTTAGGTGTCTATTTACTCAGTGTTACATCATCTTCATGACACATTATGCCAAAAAATTGGCCTAACATTACTGTTTTTTTTTTATTTTACTGCATGAAAAACTTTTTTCCCCTCAAAAAACACCTTAGAAAAATTGCTGTGCAAATACTGTGAAAGATAAAAAGTTGCAACAACCGCCATGTTATTCTCTAGGGTCTCTGCTTGTAGGCAAGTGGTTAAACCGGTTTAGGTGAGTTTAGCAGTTTGGGAGTTTATTTATTTCAATGGCCAGAACTTTAATTTATTCTGGGCATTGAAGTGAATAAATACTGAAGCAAAAAAAATAAAATAAAATAAGACTAATAAAATAATAACATACAAAAAAAAAAAAGTAGCATAAAATAAAAAAAAGCAGTAATGAACATGACTAGAGGCACATCAAACATATCTATGTCGTTATCAAGGTGGGGCACATGTCCAACAGTTAACATACATATAAAATAACATCATGCCATCAAGAAATCCAATCAATATCAACTGCGAGAAGAAAAACACATATTGAGTTTGAAAGTAAAAAAAAGGAAGAAAAGAAAGAAGACAAAAGAGCTTTAGGCTTAAACTGGCTGAACCTTGAATAAGGTAAGAGAAGTGTCTAGACTTGTATGTATTGGCCCCATGGACCCCACATCTACTTAAATTGTTGTTTAGTGTCATTCCCTGTACTAGAAATCTTTTGATGGGTGATAATCCATGAAATCTTTTCTTTGGCTTGACCTAGAGAAACTGAAGGTTTGTTCCACACTACAGTTTGGGTAATTTTAGTTGCCAAAAAAATTTAATAAATAATAATAATAATAATAATAATAATAATAATAATAATAATATCAACCTTTACGAACTACAGGGTACATCTTAAATTTGTTATCTAGTAAAGCTATGTAAAGTTGTCGCTAAATTTGGAGCCCTATTGGGGCAGGGCAAAAATCCAGTTCTAGAACACCCTAATGCCGCATACACACGATCGGAATTTCCGACAACAAAAGTTCGATGTGAGCTTTTGGTCGGATATTCCGACCGTGTGTAGGCTCCATCGGACATTTGTTGTCGGAATTTCCGACAACAAATGTTTGAGAGCTGGTCCTCAATTTTTCCAACAAAAGTTCTTGTTGGATATTCCGATCGTCTGTATGCAATTCAAACGCACAAAAATCCTACGCTTGCTCGGAATCAATTTGATGCATGCTCGCTATCATCGAACTTCATTTTTCTTGGCTCGTCCTACGTGACCGCGTTCTTGACGTTCGGAATTTCCGACATTAGTGTCACCATGCGTATGCAACACAAGTTTGAGCCAACATTCCGTCTGAAAAAAATCCACGGTTTTGTTGTCGGAATGTCCGATCGTGTGTACACGGCATTAGTTTAGGGCAGGGGTCTACAAACTTTCTAAGCAAGGGGTCAGTGTACTCTCCTTCAGACTTTAGGGGGGACAGACTGTGACCCGGGGGAATAGAAATTAGCAAGGCATCAGTGGGAGTAATCAATGCCTCAAACTTGGTGGCCAAGGGGAGAAAAAAAATTGATGTAGGTGAAGAATAGAGCCCCATCATTGGTATTAGTGAGGAGAATAGTGCCCCATCATTGGTATTAGTGAGGAGAATAGTGCCCCATCATTGGTATTAGTGAGAAGAATAGTGTTCCATCATTAATATTAATGAGAAGAATAGTGTTCCACCATTAGTATTAGTGAGAAAAATAGTGTTCCATCATTAGAATTAGTGAGAAGAATAGTGTTCCACCATTAGTATTAGTGAGAAGAATAGTGTTCCATCATTAGTATTAGTGAGAAGAATAGTGTTCCATCATTGGTATCAGTGGAAAAAATAGTGTTCCATCATTAGTATTAGTGAGAAGAATAGTGCCCCATCATTGGTATTAGTGAGAAGAATAGTGTTCCGTCATTAGAATTAGTGAGAAGAATAGTGTTCCACCATTAGTATTAGTGAGAAGAATAGTGTTCCATCATTAGTATTAGTGAGAAGAATAGTGTTCCACCATTAGTATTAGTGAGAAGAATAGTGTTCCATCATTAGTATTAGTGAGAAGAATAGTGTTCCACCATTAGTATTAGTGAGAAGAATAGTGTTCCACCATTAGTATTAGTGAGAAGAATAGTGTTCCATCATTAGTATTAGTGAGAAGAATAGTGTTCCACCATTAGTATTAGTGAGAAGAATAGTGTTCCATCATTAGTATTAGTGAGAAGAATAGTGTTCCATCATTGGTATCAGTGGAAAGAATAGTGTTCTAATATTTACAGTATATCAGTGGGAGGAAAAGTGCCCCACTGCTGTCAGTAGAAGGAATGGTGCCTCATTCATTGGTGTCAGTGGGAGGAATAGGGGTTCATATCAGTGGAAGGAATAACACCCCAAGGGTTATAAAAGCCAGCAAAAAGCCACATCCAGCCTGCAGGACACAGTTTGAAGACCAATGGTCTAGGGCAGTGATGGCGAACCTTGGCACCCCAGATGTTTTGGAACTACATTTCCCATGATGCTCAACTACACTGCAGAGTGCATGAGCATCATGGGAAATGTAGTTCCAAAACATCTGGGGTGCCAAGGTTCACCATCACTGGTCTAGGGCATTCCCTCTATACATGGTACCCTTAATGGCACAACCTCAAAAGCAAAACAGAGAATTGCTCGGGTACAGTTTTGCAAGGGGGAAGGAACTAAGCACCACCTGATTAGCATTTTAGGTTACCACTAATTACAAAAACATTTAGTATTCTCCAATGGGGAGGATTGATGCATTTATGCCATTGTTCAGCATCTAGGACAGCCTTTCTCAATCTTTTCAACACAAAGGAACCCTTGAAATCGTTCTCCAGTCTCGGGGAACCCCTGCTAAAAATTTGAAATCTACGATACATTAGTGCGATGGTCAGTGGGAAGAATGGTCCTTACACTTGTGGTCAATGGGACGAATTACCTCTTTACAGAAAGCTAAAAAGATCAATAGTGTCTGTGAGAACGTATCTGAGAGGCAGAAATTGCCGAATGCTGAAGGAACCCCTAGCGCAGTGGTTCTCAACCTGGGGGGTCGGGACCCCCTTGGGGGTCAAATGATGATTTGCCAGGGGTCACAAAATCCTGGGCTGTTCCTGAAGCCCGCACTGTTCTCCCAGGAAGGGAGATAAGAGAGGAAGGAACAGAGAAAAAAGGGAGAGAAAAGAAAAAAAAGAGAGCAAGAAAGACAGTAAGGCCCCGTAGTACACACGACCAAGTTTCTCGGCAGAATTCAGCCAGAAACTCGATCGGAGCCGTATTCTGCCGAGAAACCCGGTCGTGTGTACACTTTTGGCCGTTAGTCAATGGGGAAACTTGGCTCGCCGTGATCCTCGGCGGCTTCACAAGGAACTCGACGAGCAAAACGATGTGTTTTGCTCGTCGAGTTTCTCGGACATGTGTACGGGGCCTAAGAGGGAGTGATGGGGGGAAAAAAACAAGGAATTAGGATAGAGAGAGATGAAAGGGAAAGAAAGGAGAACAAAGAGAGTGGTACATCCTAAAATTTACCCTAAGGGGTTTTAATACCGTACAAGTGGAAGGCACTCAGGGAGCGCTAAATGTCCGTGGGTTACAAATTACTTGTCTTGCCTTGGGTGCTTTCAACCCACGCTATGAAAATAATTTTACTGTTAGGGGTCCCCACAACTTGGGAAATTTTATCAAGGGGTCACGGCATTAGTGGGTTGAGAACCACTGCCCTAGCGGAACCCTGGTTGAGAATCACTGATCTACAATAACCATTCTGCCATGTAAGACAGTTTACAAAAGGTATGGAGTAAAAGCCCATAGACTGTGAAAACCCCCCTCTCTGACCCATGGCCTGAGCAGGTCAAACTTTTAGGACATTTTGGAGTTGGTCCTAACATATGCAGCTAGAACATGACACAAACTATCCCATCATCTGAGCGTCTCCTCCCTTAAATGCACTCATCATAATTAGCACAAAGTAAGTCCATCATCTAGTGAAGGACCTAGTAAACGAGCGCTAGTAAAGAGTAAGGGTAATTCTACTCACCGGCAATAACCTCTAACCCATAAGCGGTGGACTTGGCCATTGTGCCAGGACACTTGTACGACAAATACACAGGGACTGCGCCTGCCAAGTAACCAGCTATCAGTCAAGCCTTGCCGACAATCTCTCAGCAGCTCCTGTCAACACCATGACATTATTCCAGCACAGTCACAGCAGGACAGCGGAGAGGAGACTTGGCTGCTTTGCACAGGGGCCGGCCTTTTTCTTGGCTCACCAGTCTGGCAAGGTGAGGAGATCCTGGAAACAAGATTAGTCTAATAGGAGTATCTGCCATGGGACTGCTAAAGTGAACCTATCATTACCAAGCCCAGGCATCAAGAGATATCAGGCATTTCACTAAATTGCTACCGCTGTCTAGGAAACGTTTCCTGTACGCTGCAATTTAAGAGGATCAGTGCATTATCAGACAAAGTAGACTTATCCGTTTTGAAACCCCCCTTCCCCGCTCACCTGACTGAAACAAACCCACCCAGACACATACTTACCTTTATCTTCTGGCGTTTGTTTACATCTTCAGTGCATAGCCGCACATGCACAGTAGATCCCCATAGACTAAGGTGACCAGATTTTTAAAATAAAATCCGGGGACATATATATTTTTTTTTTACTAGTAATGGTGGCAATTAGCGACTCTCTGCCCGCCGCCGCCACCGCCCGCCTCACAGCCTGTCAAGTCTTACTCTCCAGGCCATGGCTACTACTGGGTGGGGAGCGAAGGAAGATCAATCCACCACGGAAGGCAAGGAGATAGGCAGGCAGAAGGCTGGCATGGACTTGAGCCAAGGCAGAAGAATATGCGAGCAGAGCTGAATGGGCATGCACCCGAACCAGCACATGATCATCAGAAAGGGGCACAGATAATGGAAAAAAAATGCACCCCCTTAAGCTAGTAGGAGTGGCGGAACGGGGTGTGTAATTCAGAATTATTTTTTTTACTTCTGCACTGGCTGTCTTTGAAATTGCCCCAGCCCCTGTTCAAATCCAATCCAGAGACAAAACCGTGGACAGACTTGGTTTTCCAGCATGTACGTCTGACAGAAGCCTACCAAACAGACCGACTGGCAAACACGGACCGAATGTCGGACAGATTTTATTGAGCTGGCATTCAGTCCGTGTGTATGGACCTTAATACTCTACATCAGGGGTCTCAAACTGGCGGCCCTCCAGCTGCTGCGAAACTACAAGTCCCATCATGCCTTGTAACTTGTAACAGCTGGAGGGCCACCAGTTTGAAACCCCTGCTCTACATAGATCTCTATATTTGTATGGTTAAATCAATTGTATGGTTAGTTAATTTTTTTATTTTTTTATTGATCATTCCAATAATGTTTTTATTGATTTTCTTAAATTTTTACAAACAAAAACATACATACACAAACAAATAGTCATTCCGAATACATATTTAGCTGATATATTGTTTTATTTATACATTTTTTTAACGCATCAGGTAGGTGTTGCAGGGGCCTACTTAAATATAAATGTAATAGGTCATTCAGGTAGGTCCTCACACTTCATAAGGTTTCAGGCTGGTACACACGGCCAATTAAATGTCCAGTTCAACAAAAAACGGCCAACATTCGGCCAGTGGGGTTGATTTACCAAAGGCAAATCCACGTTGCACTACAAGTGCACTTGGAAGTGCGGTCGCTGTAGAACTGAGGGGAAGATCTGAAATGAGAGGAAGCTCTGCTGATTTTATCATCCAATCATGTGCAAGCTAAAATGCTGTTTTTTATTTCCCTTGCATGTCCGCATTTAGATCTACAGCGACTGCGCTTGCAAGTGCACCTGTAGTGCAAAATGGATTTGACTTTAGTAAACAAACCCCAATGTGAGCAGCAGCTTTTCCGACAGTAGCCGATGGCTGCAATCGCTGAACAGCGAGTTGCAGCAGAAAAGCATTCCCCGGCAGAACACAATAGCACAGCAGGAGAGATCGCTGCACTAACATTTAACCTGGCCATACATTACAGTTTTCAACTATGTAGTGCAAGGGCCTGCCTTCTGTGAATCTACATAAACACTGTGCAATAGGTTTGTATAATGTATGGCCAGCCTTCATCCTTGGCAATCTCTCATCCCACTGGGTTGAATAAAAAATAAAAAAACTGACGATGTGTACCAGGCTTTAGACTAAAATGTCTAAGTAAATGTTTTATTTTCTTAGAGTAAAAAGTGTAATAACCTTATCAAGTTTTTGATAAGTTCACACTGGGGAAATTCACCCTATTTGTCCTTTTGGTCATTGACATTGTTACAAAAGTAATAATATATTCAAATCGCCTTTTGCGTTTTAGTGACTACAATATAATAGGGAATTTATGTTGTGTCTCTGGGGCAGAAACTGAAGGGAAATATCCTAAAGGGGCACATACCGCAAAAAAAAAAAAAAAATCCTAGTCTCTGTAAAGCCAAAACTTTTTTTTTTTTTTTTTTTTTTTTTAATTTTGGATAAAGACTGAATCAGACTATGGCATGTGCAACCAGCTTAACCAGTTCAGTGCCAAAAGATTTATGAGTGGAGGACTCTACCCTACAGACATGACGTCTGTGTATGAGTGGAGGACTCTACCCTACAGACATGACGTCTGTGTATGAGTGGAGGACTCTACCCTACAGACATGACGTCTGTGTATGAGTGGAGGACTCTACCCTACAGACACAAGGTCTGTGTATGAATGGAGGACTCTACCCTACAGACATGACGTCTGTGTATGAGTGGAGGACTCTACCCTACAGACATGACGTCTGTGTATGAGTGGAGGACTCTACCCTACAGACACAAGGTCTGTGTATGAGTGGAGGACTCTACCCTACAGACATGACGTCTGTGTATGAGTGGAGGACTCTACCCTACAGACATGACGTCTGTGTATGAGTGGAGGACTCTACCCTACAGACATGACGTCTGTGTATGAGTGGAGGACTCTACCCTACAGACATGACGTCTGTGTATGAGTGGAGGACTCTACCCTACAGACACGAGGTCTGTGTATGAGTGGAGGACTCTACCCTACAGACACGAGGTCTGTGTATGAATGAATGAAAAACTTATATAGCGCGGCACATACGAACTGAATCGCTTCTGGGCGCTTGTTGTTCGTGTCTCATGACATCAAAAGAGCAGAGTTTTGATCTGTCTTCTGAAAGTCAGGTGGTTTTCCTCCAACCGAATGCTGGTTGGTAAAGCGTTCCATAGTCTAGGACCGTGTATGAGTGGAGGACTCTACCCTACAGACACAAGGTCTGTGTATGAATGGAGGACTCTACCCTACAGACATGATGAGGTCTATGTATTAGTGGAGGACTCTACCCTACAGACACAAGGTCTGTGTATGAGTGGAGGACTCTACCCTACAGACATGACGTCTGTGTATGAGTGGAGGACTCTACCCTACAGACATGACGTCTGTGTATGAGTGGAGGACTCTACCCTACAGACATGACGTCTGTGTATGAGTGGAGGACTCCACCCTACAGACACGAGGTCTGTGTATGAGTGGAGGACTCTACCCTACAGACATGAGGTCTGTGTATGAGTGGAGGACTCTACCCTACAGACATGAGGTCTATGTATGAGTGGAGGACTCTACCCTACAGACATTAAGGGCTGTGTATGAGTGGAGGACTCTACCCTACAGACATGAGGTCTGTGTATGAGTGGAGGACTCTACCCTACAGACACGAGGTCTGTGTATGAGTGGAGGACTCTACCATACAGACACAAGGTCTGTGTATGAGTGGAGGACTCTACCCTACAGACACAAGGTCTGTGTATGAGTGGAGGACTCTACCCTACAGACACAAGGTCTGTGTATGAGTGGAGGACTCTACCCTACAGACACAAGGTCTGTGTATGAGTGGAGGACTCTACCCTACAGACATGACGTCTGTGTATGAGTGGAGCACTCTACCCTACAGACACAAGGTCTGTGTATGAGTGGAGGACTCTACCCTACAGACACAAGGTCTGTGTATGAGTGGAGGACTCTACCCTACAGACACAAGGTCTGTGTATGAGTGGAGGACTCTACCCTACAGACATGACGTCTGTGTATGAGTGGAGCACTCTACCCTACAGACACAAGGTCTGTGTATGAATAAAGGACTCTACCCTACAGACATGATGAGGTCTATGTATTAGTGGAGGACTCTACCCTACAGACATGAGGTCTGTGTATTAGTGGAGGACTCTACCCTACAGACACAAGGTCTGTGTATGAGTGGAGGACTCTACCCTACAGACATGACGTCTGTGTATGAGTGGAGGACACTACCCTACAGACACGAGGTCTGTGTATGAGTGGAGGACTCTACCCTACAGACATGAGGTCTGTGTATGAGTGGAGGACTCTACCCTACAGACATGAGGTCTGTGTATGAGTGGAGGACTCTACCCTACAGACACGAGGTCTGTGTATGAGTGGAGGACTCTACCCTACAGACACGAGGTCTGTGTATGAGTGGAGGACTCTACCCTACAGACACGAGGTCTGTGTATGAGTGGAGGACTCTACCCTACAGACACGAGGTCTGTGTATGAGTGGAGGACTCTACCCTACAGACACAAGGTCTGTGTATGAGTGGAGGACTCTACCCTACAGACACGAGGTCTGTGTATGAGTGGAGGACTCTACCCTACAGACACAAGGTCTGTGTATGAGTGGAGGACTCTACCCTACAGACACAAGGTCTGTGTATGAGTGGAGGACTCTACCCTACAGACACAAGGTCTGTGTATGAGTGGAGGACTCTACCCTACAGACACGAGGTCTGTGTACGAGTGGAGGACTCTACCCTACAGACACGAGGTCTGTGTACGAGTGGAGGACTCTACCCTACAGACACGAGGTCTGTGTATGAGTGGAGGACTCTACCCTACAGACATGAGGTCTGTGTAAACACACAAATCCCCATTCTGGCAGGAGAGGGGAGAGAGATCGTCTGTTCCTACTAATTAGCAACAGCGATATGTCTCCTCCTCTAGTCAGTCCCCTCCCCCTACAGTTAGAAACACACATGAGGGAACACATTTAACCTCTTGATCACCCCCACTGATCGCTGTATAAAATGTCAATGGTCCCAAAAATGTGCCAAAAGTGTATGATCTTACTAATAAAAAAATCAATCTATCGCCTATTTTGTAGGCGCTATAACTTTTACGCAAACCAATCAATATACGCTTATTGCGATTTTGTTTACCAAAAATATGAAGAAGAATATATATTGGCCTAATCTGATGAAGAAATTTCTTTTTTGGATATTATAGCAAAAAGTATAAAATATTGTTTTTTTTCCCTTCAAAATTGTCGCTCTTCTTTTTTGTTTATAGCGCAAAATAGAAAAAACGCAAATACCACCAAAAGAAAGCTCTATTTGTGGGGGGGGGGGGGGGGGGGGCGGACGTCAATTTTGTTTGGGTACAGGGTCACATGACCACGCAATTGTCAGTTAAAGCGATGCAGTGCTGTATAGGCCTGGTCATTAAGGGGGGAAATCTTCAGGGGCTGAAATGATTATTTATCTCATTTAGTCCCCAAGCCAAAAAAGACATTTTTATTAGTGTAAAGTATCTCTGCATAGAAATTTGGGCTTTTTAGGAGACGATTCATGAACATGTAGCAGTTAGAGAGGGGCCCTCCTTAGCATTTTTGTTGCTAGGTGTAAATGCAATCTATGAAAAGGTCGGTTTTGCAGCGATTTCTGGCGATTTGTAGCTCAGTCAGCAAGCGCTTGACTTTTTCCAGTGATTGAAGTCACCCACACCATTGACATTCTCATTGGAATTCTCCAATGCAGCTGCTGATAATCCAGGCACACCAGCGAGGTGTTGCTGCATAGACAAGCATTATAGCCAATAAAGCAGCAACTCTGTAGAGTGATAGGGCCAGATCCACAGAAGAATTACGCCTGCGTATCTATTGATACGCCGCGTAATTTCAAAGTTCCTGCGTCGTATCTTGGTTTTGTATCTACAAAACAAGATACGACTGCATCTGGGCTCGATCCGACAGGCGTACGTCTTAGTACACCGTCGGATCTTAGGTGCATTTTTCCGCTGGACGCTAGGTGGCGTTTCCGTCGAATTCCGCGTCAAGTATGCAAATTAGCTAGATACGGCGATCCACGAACGTACGTCCGGCCGGTGCATTTTTTTACGTCGTTTGTGTTCGGCTTTTTCCGGCGTATATTTACCCCTGCTATATGAGGCGTATCCTATGTTAAGTATGGCCGTCGTTCCCGCGTCGAATTTTGAATTTTTTACGTTGTTTGCGCAAGTCGTTCGCAAATAGGGATTTGCGTAGAATGACGTCACCGTCGTAAGCATTGGCTTGTTCCGGTTTAATTTCGAGCATGCGCACTGGGATACCCTTACGGACAGCGCATGCGCAGTTAAAAAAAACGTCATTTACGTTGGGTCACAACGTATTTACATAAAACATGCCCCCATCACATCGATTTGAATTGCGCGCCCTTACGCCGCCAAAATTACACTACGCCGCCGTAACTTACGGCGCAACTTCTTTGAGGCTAAGGAAAATACGCTGTAAGTTACGGCGGCGTAGCGTATCAGAGATCCCAACAATGCGCCGCGCTACGAGGATCTGGCCCATAAACTGCAGAAAACATAATCAGATTTGTTGATGTAACTTATTTCTTCTACAAAGTTGCTGTAACTAGTTACAGAGTTAATCTGGTTGAAAAAAAAAAAAAAGGCAGAATGTCCATCCGGATCAAACCACAGAGAAAAAAAAACAAAAAAAACAAAAACACACACACAAAGAAAACCATACCCACAGTTGATCCAGAAGAAGGCAAAATATTGGTGAGCATTGTTAGTAGCTATTTGTTGAACAAAAAAAAATAATAAAATACTTTAAGTGATTTTAACCACTTGATCTCCAGAAAATTTACCCCCCATCACGACTAGGCTATTTTTGCGATATATGGCACTGCATTACTTTAGCGGACAATTGCGTGGTTGTGCGACGCTGTACATAAATACAATTTATGTTATTTTTCCCACAAATAGAGCTTTCTTTTGGTGGTATTTGATCACCACGTTTTTCTTTTCTTTTTTTTTGCGCTATAAACAACAAAAAAAGTCTGATGGTTTAAAAAATAAGAAACCAAAAAAAAAAACAATGTTTTTTTTTTTTTTAAATTCTAGTCTAAAATACTTCCAATACAAAAATTGAAAAAAAAAAATCAAATTTCTTCATGAATTTAGGCCAATACGTATCCTGCTACATGTTTTTGGTAAAATAAAAAACCCAATAAGCGTATATAGATTGGTTTACGCGAACGGTATAGTGTCTACAAACTATTGGATGTACAAAAGTATTCACCCCCCTTAGCTTTTTACCCATTTTGTTACATTACAGCCTTTAGTTCTTTTAATCTGAATTACATGTGATGGATCAGAACACAATAGCCTAAGTTGGTGAAGTAAAATTAGAAAACTATACACATAAAACTATTTTTCAGGAAACAAAAAAATAATAATTGGCATGTGCGTATGTACTTACCCCCCTTGTTATGAAGCCCATAAAAAGCTCTGGTGCAACCAATTACCTTCAGAAGTCACATAATTAGTGAAATGATCTCCACCTGTGTGCAATCTAAGTGTCACATGACCTGTCATTACATTTACACACCTTTTTGAAAGGCCCCAGAGGCTGCAACACCTAAGCAAGAGGCACCACTAACCAAACACTGCCATGAAGACCAAGGAACTCTCCAAACAAGTAAGGGACGACGTTGTTGAGAAGTACAAGTCAGGGTTAGGTTATAAAAAAATATCCAAATGTTTGATGATTCCTAGGAGCGCCATCAAGTCTATCATAATCAAATGGAAAGAAGATGGCAGGAGACGGCCGCAAAACAAAAATCACGGACCGGGAAAGGAGGGCATTAATCAGAGAGGCAGCACAGAGACCTAAGGTAACCCTGGAGGAGCTGCAGAGTACAAAGGACGACAATAAGCCATACGCTCCATAGAGTTGGGCTTTATGACAGAGTGGTCAGAAGAAAGCCATTACTTTCAGCAAAAAATAAATTGCCACGTTTTGAGTTTGTGAAAATGCATGTGGGAGACTCCCAAAATGTATGGAGGAAGGTGCTCTGGTCTGATGAGACTAAAATTTTACTTTTTGGCCATCAAAGAAAACGCTATGTCTGGCGCAAACCCAACACATCACATCACCCAAAAAAACACCATCCCCACTGTGAAACATGGTGGCGGCAGCATCATGCTGTGGGGGTGTTTTTCAGCAGTCGGGACTGAGAAACTGGTCAGAGTTGAGGGAAAGATGGATGGTGCTAAATACAGGGATATTCCTGAGCAAAACCTGTAGCACTCTGTGTGTTATTTGAGGCTAGGACAGAGGTTCACCTTCCAGCAGGACAATGACCCCAAACACACTGCTAAAGCAACACTTGAGTGGTTTAAGGAGAAACATGTAAATGTGTTGGAATGGCCTAGTCAAAGCCCAGACCTCAATCCAATAGAAAATCTGTGGTCAGACTTAAAGATTGCTGTTCACAAGTGCAAACCATCCAACTTGAAGGAGCTGGAGCAGTTTTGCAAGGAGGAGGAATGGGCAAAAATCACAGTGGTAAGATGTGGCAAGCTCATAGAGGCTTATCCAAAGCGACTTGGAGCTGTGATAGCCGCAAAAGGTGGCTCTACAAAGTATTGACTTTAGGGGGGTGAATAGTTATGCACATTGACTTTTTATTATTATTTTGTCTTATTTGTTGTTTGCGTCACAATAATTTAAAAAATCTTCAAAGTTGTGGGCGTGTTCTGTAAACTAAATGATGCAAATGCTCAAACAGTCCATGTTATTTCCAGGTTGTGAGGCAACAAAACACAAAAAATGCCAAGTGCTGGCGAATACTGTATACTGGAATATTTTTATTTTTTTACTAGTAATGGCAGCGCTCAGCGACTTTTATTGTGATATTGCAGTGGACAGTCGGACCCAGTATGGCCCTAAAACAAAGTGTACTGCTGCACACTACGGGCCAGATCCACGTAGATAGGCGTAAATATAAGTGGGCGTAGAGTATCGTAGTTACGCTACGCCGCCGCAACCTTGAGAGGCAAGTGCTGTATTCACAAAGCATTTGCGTCTAAAGTTACGGCGGCGTAGCGTAAATGTGCCGGCGTAAGCGCGCCTAAATCAAATGAGGAACAGGGGGGCGTGTTTTATGTAAACTAAGAATGACCCCACGTAAATGACGCTTTTTTCGAACGGCGCATGCGCGCGCATGCTCAGTATCACGTCGAATTTTCAAATTAAATTACGCCCGCTCAATGCCTAGACGACGTGAACGTAACTTACGCAATGCCCTATTCGCGAATGTTTTACGCAAATGACGTAAACGACGGAAAATTCGGCGCTGTCCCGACGTCCATACTCAACATTGCGTACGCCTCATGAGGCAGGGGTAACGTTACGCCGAAAAAAGCCTTACATAAATAACGGAAAAAAATGCGCCGGGCGGACGTACGTTCTGAGAATTGGCGTATCTAGCTAATTTGCATACTCTACGAGGAAATCGGAAGCGCCACCTAGCGGCCAGCGTAAATATGCACCTAAGATCCGACGGCGTACTAAGACGTACGTCAGTCGGATATAGCCCACATTCAGGCGTATCTTGTTTTGTGAATACAAAACTAAGATATGCTGGCGCATCGTAGAACTTACGCGGCGTATCAATAGATAAGCCGCTGTAAGTTCTTCGTGGATCTGGGCCTACCTGTCAGCAATTTACTGTCACGCTGCACTGAAAAACAATGGAATCATATTATTCTCTATGGTGCCCGTTCACATGAATGCAACATAGTGCAGTAAGATTTTTGAAAAGGTGTAGGTGCTTCTTTTTTGGTCCCATAGGCTTCAATGGGAACACAAGAAAAATGCATGAATGTACATTTTTGGTGTGTCTTTGGCAGTCTCCATCCCCTACAATAATATTATTATTATACACGCTTTATATAGCGCCAACACTTTACGCAGCGCTTTACAATGTATAGGGAGGGACAGCACAATTACAGTACAGTTCAATACAAAAGGTACAGGAGGGCTCAGTTCATAGAGCTTACATTCTAAAGGCAGGGTGTGGTGGCACAAAAGGTAATAGCCAACATAAAAAAAAAGGATGAAAACGCATCAAAAAGGTGCAAAGACATGATACAAAAACGTACTGCAAAATGCACAATTATGTAGCAGTACTAGAATGAACCTATTCTAAGCTCCTTGCACACTGAAGCTGAAAAACTGCAATTTATTGGCGTTTTGGCTTTTTTTTTTTAATGCCCATAAACTCAACTCTATGTTAGCCTATGTGCCCATGCACACCTGGGCGTTTTTTAGTGTTAATGAGCTTTGGAGTTTATTGGCTTTTTTCTGAACGCCCGAAATTTGCTTTCAAAGTTTTTGCCGGAAAAAAATGCTGAAAAACACAAAACGCTGAAAAACGCCTAAAACGCTCAAAAACGCAGATGCCAGTGTTTTTCAGCGTTTTTTAACCCATTGAAAAAAAAAAAGCTACACTGAAAAACGTTTATTGCAAAAACGCTAAAAAACGTTGAAAGGCTCCCTGCAAAGCTACTGGCGTTTTTTTATAGCT
Organism: Rana temporaria; assembly: GCF_905171775.1. Taxonomy (NCBI): domain Eukaryota; kingdom Metazoa; phylum Chordata; class Amphibia; order Anura; family Ranidae; genus Rana; species Rana temporaria. Next base: position 23,929,556 of record NC_053501.1, read on the forward strand.
TTTATCAGCTTCAGTGTGCATGGAGCCTAAGGACTGGCAAGCAGAAAAACATCACAGTTATGTGTTTGGATACGTGGCGATTATCTTAGCATTGCATTGATTTCAGTGCGCGGCAAATAAAGTGACTGCCAACAGCCAAATCTCTCAGAAGCAAAATAATTCATTTACTTGTGTAGTTCTAATCTTACTGATCTATGAAGACCCATTTGCAATGCTCTAATACATGTAGACTAACGTATGTTATGTCAGGCATTAAGCAATCCCAAAAGATCGCTATCGTGCATTAAAATGCATGTGCGTTTCCTTAGTGCGTTGGGGTGCTATGCGAAATGAAACACGTTGCATCACCCGATTGAAGTATTACCCAAATATAACAAGATGGCAAATTGACCAAGTGGTTAGCACTTCTGCCTAGCAACACTAGAGTCATCAGCTCAAATCCCGACCATGGCACTACCCCCATGAAGTTTGCACATTTTCCCTGTGCGGGTTTCCTCCGGGTACTCTGGTTTCCTCCCACACTCCAAAGACTTGCTGGTAGGTTAATTAGCTCCTGTGTTAATTGGCACTTGTATATGTATGAATGAGAGAGGACATTAGTGTTGTAATATATCTTGTAATATGTTGGCCGATTTATGTGGAATGTTATTATATATATTTATATATAATGTCGTATTATTGTGTTACAAGTCCAAAATTGACCAGGCCAGATTTCAAACCTGTAATTACATGTTACACATCAAATGACGTACATGATCTATTTTTCACATCAAACCTGTAATTACATGTTAAAGACGCTTGTCAATAGGCAAAGAGACAGGATGAATCTGTTTTTACACATCAAACCATTTCTCAAGCCACATGTAATCCAATTACTTATTAGAGGGAGCTTATTGGTATGCAAGGATGTATACTAGTTAGCTCCCCAATACTAATTGGTGACTCCGGCTGGGAGTGACAATTACCTGTCACTCTGAAAGATAGGATGTAGATCAAAGACGGCCAATCAAATTGCTCAGCTATTCAGTGGATAGAGAATATAATCTTGGAAATGATCCTTGTCACTCTATGTATTCCCTATGTATTCTCTGTATGAATATATGTTGGTCTGGAAGTGATCAGAATCCATCCATGCAGAAAAAGGGAAATAACTAAATAAAAATTAAATAAAAAAAATAAAGAATAATACTGTACCTAGATCAAGGTTTGATCTAGGTCAGTGCCAGGGTCAAGCAGGGTGGATTTGTTTTAAATCATGATTTAAATCACTAGTAAAACAGCTTGATTTAATTTTAAATCATAATTTTTAAAGGACAACTGTCATCTCTGACCCGCAGTTGACTCAATCCCATTCACTTTAATGGGATGACTGGTAATGCAGCAGTGACACAACAAGGTGAGGGACGTGGCGGCAATGACAGGTGTTCTTTAAATGTAAGGACTGATAGTTAGAATTTTTATTATATTCTTTAACCACTCAAGGACCCATTCACGCCGATATACGTCGGCAGAATGGCACGGCTGGGCACAATCACGTACCTGTACGTGTCTCTTTAAGCCCAGCCGCGGGGGCGCGCGCACGCGACCCGGTCCGAAGCTCCGTGACCGTGCCCGCAGGACCCGATCGCCGCCAGTGTCCTGCGATCGGTCACCGGAGCTGAAGAACGGGGAGAGCTGTGTGTAAACACAGCTTCCCCGTTCTTCACAGTGGCACCGTCATTGATCGTCTGTTCCCTAATATAGGGAAAGGCGATCAATGACGTCACACATCCAGCCCCGCCCCCTACAGTTAGAAACACATATGAGGTCACACTTAACCCCTTCAGCGCCCCCTAGTGGTTAACTCCCAAACTGCAATTGTAATTTTCACAGTTTTTGCTGTGAAAATGACAATGGTCCCAAAAATTTGTCAAAATTGTCCGCCATAATGTCGTAGTCACGAAAAAAAACGCTTATCGCCGCCATTGGTAGTAAAAAAAAAAATATTAATAAAAATGCATTAAAACTATCCCTTATTTTGTGCAAACCAATCGATAAACGCTTGTTGCGATTTTTTTAACCAAAAATAGGTAGAAGAATACGTATTGGCCTAAACTGAGAAACATAATGGGGTTAAAAAAACTAAAATTATCCCTTTATAGTACAAAAAAGCAAATCGCTACGGTAAATATTACTTTGACTGTCCCACACTAAAAAAATGAACCCCTTAGAGCTCAGCCGCCTGACGAGTCGCGTCCCATTGAATGCAATAGAACCGTTCTAATAGGAGCGACGCAAGTCGCTCCGACTTAGAAAAAGGTTCCTGTACGACTTCGGGGGCGGCTCGGGGCGACCTGCATTGACTTCTATACAGAAGTCGTTTTGCAAATCGCCTCTGAAGTCGTCCTCAGAGTCGCCCCCGAAGTCGTGCCGCTGCAGTGTGAACCGACTAGCGATTATTTGCTCTTTTTGTACTTATTTTTGTTTTTTTAACCCCATTATGTTACTAAACATCTCAGGCCGGGGTCACACCTCTGTTTTTTGGTGCTTTTTGGGACACGTTCACATCCATGATTTCATTTCAGCTGCTGCCTATTTGGAAAGGGCAAGGACTTTTTAACGCAAAACGGTGCTATTTTTTTTTTTCAATATACCGTATTTATCGGCGTATACCGCACACTTTTTTGCCCTGAAAATCAGGGCAAAATCGTGGGTGCGCGGTATACGCCGATACCCGCTTTCCCGCACCGAGTTTGAATACTGCGCCGACATATACCGAGAGCAGTACACTCGTGTATTGTCGGCCAGTTTCGGCTCCTCCCGCGCTGACGTCCTGGACGTACAGGACGTCAGCGCGAGAGTAGCCGAGCATTGCCGACAATACACGAGTGTACTGCGCTCTGTATATGTCGGCGCAGTATTCAAACTCGTCGCGGTAAACGAGCGGGGAGGACGCAAGGACGCCGCACCCGACGAAGAGGACACCCGAAACCGCAGACGGACGCCGGACCCGACGAGGCCGCCGATGGACGCCGCGCAAGACACCAAAACTGTAAGTACAGAAAAAAAAAATTTCCACAGGATTCGGGGGAACTTTAGGGGTGCGCGGTATACGCGGGAGCGCGCTATACCGCGATAAATACGGTACTTCAATGGAGAAGCTGCAGAAAAGCATGTAATGTGTTTTTTGCTGCAATTTGTGTTTTGTAATCTGCCCAACAACAAATTAGCCCAAGGCTATTATCCGATTAATCGAAACAATAATCGGCCAACTATTCGTTGATGAAAATAATTGTTAGTTGCAGCCCTAATGTACAATAATATATGTATAAAGCACCATGCAAATTGACAGCACTATATAAGTATCTATAATAAATATGCATTAGGTATATAAAAAGGCAAACCTGTAAAAGTGAGCACATAGTGAAAGTGGAATTAATTTCAATACACACAAAAAGCTGGACTTGGCAGACATTTAAACTCAGTATCTGAAAACTCCCAAAAATACCAAGAAGAAGAGAACCACTGATCACATTCCACAACAAAGGACCGCTAATTTTTACAAATTCCCAGCAAGAATGACGCAACAGATATTAAACACAATCAAGAAGCCTAAAGATTTTTCTACCACTTCCCCTGAAACACAGAGGCCATTGTACAAAGTTTTATTCATCTGATCTGCTGTCAACAATTGCAAAACCGTGCACAGTGTTTGAGCAATTAACGTTACGCTACTAAGTAAAGGATATGCCCAACAAGTTGTATTATGAAAAAAATAAACATTAGATAAAAATAAAAAAGATTAGTAATACAAAACATTGTCAGCTGTGCAGAACTAGAGATACTCGGTCACATACATTCCCACAGTTCAGTATTTTCCTGTTCTAGAACACGGCCACTGTCAAGTTCACATTCTGAACTACACCTGCACAGCCAGCTATGAGGCGATTTACAGTGCCATGAAAAAGTATTCATACCCCTTGACATTTTCCACATTTTGTCATGTTACAACCAAAAACGTAAATGTATTTTATTTGCATTTTATGTGATAGATAAACACAAAGGGCCAGATCCACGTACCCTGGCGCATATTTCCGTCGGGCGTAGCGTATCTGTGATACACTACGCCGCCGTAACTTACATTTTTTTGTATCCTCAAAGAATGCGCAATTCAAATGGATGTGATGGGGCGTGTTTCATGTAAATACGTCTTGACCCGACGTAAATGACGTTTTTTTTCAACTGCGCATGCGCCGTCCTTGGGGGTATCCCAGTGCGCATTCTCAAAATTAAACCGGAACAAGCCAATGTTTACGACGGTGACGTCATTCTACGCAAATCCCTATTCGCGAACGACTTACGCAAACAACGTAACATTTTCAAAATTCGACGCGGGAACGACGGCCATACTTAACATAGGATACGCCTCATATAGCAGGGGTAACTATACGCCGGAAAAAGCCGAACGCAAACAACGTAAAAAAATATGCCGGCCGGACGTACGTTCGTGGATCGCCGTATCTAGCTAATTTGCATACTCGACGTGGAATTCGATGGAAACCCCACCTAGCGGCCAGCGTAAATATGCACCTACGATCCGACGGCGTACTAAGACTGCCGGATCGATCCCTCATTCAGTCGTATCTTGTTTTGTGGATACAAAACAAAGATACGACGCAGGAACTTTGAAATTACGCGGCGTATCAATAGATACGCCGGCGTAATTCGTTTCTGGATCTGGCCCAAAGTGGGTTATTTACGAAAGGCAAATCCCCTTTGCACTACAAGTGCAACCTACAAGTGCAAAGTGCACATGAAATTGCACTGAAAGTGCACTTGGAAATACAATCGCTGTAAATCTGAGGGGTAGATCTGAAATGAGGGGGAAGCTCTGCTGATTTTATTATCCAATCATGTACAAGCTAAACTGCTGTTTTTTATTTTCCTTGCATGTCCCCCTCTGATCTACAGTGACTGCACTTCCGAGTGCACTTTGCAATTGTTGTGCAAAGTGGATTTGCTTTTCGTAAATAACCCTGAAAGTGATACATAATTGTAAAGTGGAGGGAAAATGATAAATGGTTTTCAAAATGTTTTACAAATAAATATGTGAATAGTGTGGGGTACATTTGTATTCAGCCCCACTGAGTCAATACTTTGTAGAATCTCCTTTCTCTGCAATTACAGCTGCAAGTCTTTTTGGGGATGTCTCTACCAGCTTTGCACATCTAGAGAGTGACATTTTATCCATTCTTCTTTGCAAAACAGCTCAAGCTCTGTCAGATTGGATGGAGAGCGTCTGTGAACAGCAATTTTCAAGTCTTGCCACAGATTCTCAATTGGATTTAGGTCTGGACTCTGACTGGGCCTTTCTAACACATGAATATGCTTTGATCTAAACCATTCCATTGTAGCTCTGGCTGTATGTTTAGAGTCGTTGTCCTGCTGGAAGGTGAACCTCCGCCCCAGTCTCAAATCTTTTGCATACTCCAACAGGTTTTCTTCTAATATTTCTTCTTCTAAGATTGCCCTGTATTTGGCTCCATCCATCTTCCCATCAACTCTGACCAGCTTCCCTGTCCCTTCTGAAGAAAACCATTCCCACAACATGATGCTGCCACCACCATGTTTCACAGTGGGGGTGGTGTGTTCAGGGTGATGTGCAGTGTTAGTTTTCCACCACACATAGTGTTTTGTTTTTACACCAAAAAGTTTAATTTTGGTCTCATCTGACCAGAGGACCTTCTTCCACATGTTTGCTGTGTCCCCACATGGCTTCTTGCAAACTGCAAACGGGACTTCTTATGTGTCCCTCTCTCTCAACAATGGCTTTTTTCTTGTCACTCTTCCATAAAGGCCAGATTTGTGGAGTGCACGACTAATAGTTGTCCTGTGGACAGATTCTCCCACCTGAGCTGTGGATCTCTGCAGCTTCTCCAGAGTTACCATGGGCCTCTTGGCTGCTTCTCTGATTTAAAACATTAGTAAACCGCAAAAAAAACAACAACCTGCAAGACAATAGCATAATGTGCTAGTATAAATCACATACTAGCACATTATGAAATATTCACCTTGGAACGAAGCCTCCGCAGCACGCCCAGTCACTGCTGACTAAGCCGACATGTTCCCTCTGCGTTTCTTACGGGTTTTCTGGCTCCATGCGTGCGGGAGCCCTCCATTTCGTTAAGGATCTCTGAAGTTTCGGCATGATCTGCCGGACATTCAGAGCGCATTCGCCGCTGACATCAACGGCTGCATGCAGGGTGAATATCTCCTAAACTGTGCAGGTTTAGGAGATATTCATTTTACCTACAGGTAAGCCTTATTATAGGACCAAGTGGGGTTTACTACCACTTTAATGCTCTCCTTGCCCGGCCTGTCAGTTTAGGTGGACGGCCATGTCTTGGTAGGTTTGCAATTGTGTCATACTTTTTCCATTTTCGAATGAGATGTTCAAAGTTTGGGGAAAAAAAAATTATACTAAACTTCTACACAACTTTATCCCTGAGCTGTCTGGTGTGTTCATTGGCCTTCATGATGTGTTTTTTTCACTAATGCCCGGTACACACGATCCGATTATCGGACGAATGATCGTCCGTTTTTTTTTGTATGCTAATCTCACGTCGAATCTGATGAGTTTACTAAAGTCACGTACGGCAGAATAAAAAAAATCGTAAGTGATGTCATGTGTTGTAATGCATTTGTATTGCATTTTCGAACGACAGCTGTACTGATTAAAACGAAAATCGTACGATCTGGCATCGTACGAAAAAAAATTCCGTGCATGTCCGATAGAATAAAATCGGATGAACTGTCCTGATCGGCTCTCGGAAGCTCTGTACCAACGATCCGATTATCGTACGATCGTTTCGAAAGCGGCATTTTTCGTACGATTTTCGGATCGTGTGTACGGGGCTTAAGGTTCTCTAACAAACCTCTAGGGGGGTTGCACAGAACAGCTGTATTTATACTGAAATGAAATTACACACAGGTAGACGCTATTTACTAATCAGGAGACTTCTGAAGGCAATTGGTCCTACTAAATTTTAGTTAGTGGTATCAGAGTAAAGGGGACTGGATACAAATGCACACCACACTTTTCAGAATTTTTTAAAAACATTTATCATTTTCCTTCTACTTCACAATTATGTGCCACTTTGTGTTGGTCTATCACATAAAATCCCAATAAAATAAATTTACATTTTTGGCTGTAATATCAATGTCAAGGGGTATGAATACTTTTTCAAGGCACTGTAGTAATTCCATGGAACTCAGTACCAAAAGAACCATTTATAGGTTTTATTTACGCCAGTCAACATTTCACCTTTCTAAAGAAAAGCTCCCTGTCGAAATGTCAACCTGAATAAATTATACCTATGAATGGTTCTTTTGCTATGGAGACCCGTGGAATGCACCTACCTACTGACTGTTCATTACTGTGCAAACGTTATCTATAGGCTGCACCTGGGCTATATATATATATATATATATATATATATATATATATATATATATATATATATATATATATATATATATATATATATATATATATATATATAGATATAGAGAGAGAGAGAGAGAGAGAGAGAGAGAGAGAGAGAGAGAGAGAGAGAGAGAGAGAGAGAGAGAGATTCTAAAGATATATATATATATATATATATATATATATATATATATATATATATATATATATATATATATATATAGAGAGAGAGAGAGAGAGAGAGAGAGAGAGATATTATATATAGAGATATTATATCTATATATATCGAGAGAGAGAGAGAGAGAGAGAGAAAGAAAGAGAGAGAGAGAGATATTATATATAGAGATATTATATCTATATATATCGAGAGAGAGAGAGAGAGAGAGAGAGAGAGAGAAAGAAAGAGAGAGAGAGATATTATATATAGAGATATTATATCTATATATATCGAGAGAGAGAGAGAGAGAGAGAGAGAGAGAGAGACAGACACACACAAACACACAATAAACACATATATTATGATAAAATTATTTTAAACAAGAAGAAAAAAATACACACACACACATACAAACACACAATAAACACATATATTATGATAAAATTCTTTTAAACAAAGAAGTAAAATAAATACACACACACACACACACACACACACACACACACACACACACACACACACATAAACACATATATTATGATAAAATTCTTTTAAACAAAGAAGAAGAAAATATATATACATACACACACACAAACGCACAATAAACACATATATTATGATAAAATTAATTTAAACAAAGAAGAAGAAAATATATATACATACACACACACAAACACACAATAAACACATATATTATGATAACATTATTCTAAACAAAGAAGAAAAAAATACACACACACACACACACACACTGTGTGTGTGTGTATATGTATTTACACAGCAAATTGACACTGTTATACAAGCTGCACACTCACTACTTTACATTGTAGCAAAGTGTCATTTCTTCAGTGTTGTCACATGAAAAGATAAAATAAAATATTTACAAAAACGTTAGAGGTGTACAGACTTTTGTGAGATACTGTATTTTATTTTTAATCAAGTTTACGTAAACATTTTGGGACTACACCTACACAGTTGGCTCTCCCTATGTGTAAACAGGTGCATCTCATAAAATTTGAATATCAACAATAAGTTCATTTATTTCAGTAATTCAATACAAAAAGTGAAACTCATATTTTATATATAGATGTGTTACACACAAAGCGATATATTTTTTCAATATAGAAAATTTGAATATTAGAGGGAAGCATGAAGTGCTCTAGAATTTCCTGGTAGAGACGGCTGCACTGACTTGATAAAACACAGTGGACCAACACCAGCAGGTGACATGGCTCCCCGAATCATCACTGACTGTGTAATGCCACGTACACACGATCCGAAAATCGGACGACAGATCGTCCGACTTTTTTCGTTTACTAGTCGCAAGTAGAAATTGAATAGGTTACTAAAGTCACGAAAATTCTCGTACGACAGAAAAAAAAATCGAAAGTGATGTCATGTGTTGTAATGTATTTGTGTTGTATTTTTGGACGACAACTGTACTGACCAAACGAAAATCGTACGATAGGAAAATTTTCGTGCATGTCCGATAAAATAATATCGGATGAACTAAAATGATCGGCTCGTCCAGCCCTGTACTAACGATCCGATTATCGGACGATTCTTCCTCAGACGACATTTTTCGTACAATATTCGGATCGTGCATACAAGGCATAAGATTCTCGGAGTCCAGAGAAAGAGTAGAGAGGCACAGAATCCAAGTTGTATGAGGTCCAGTGTGAAGTTTCCACAGTCAGTGATGATTTGGGGAGCCGTGTCATCTGCCGGTGTTGGTCCGCTGTGTCCAAAGTCAGTGCAGCCGTCTACCAGGATATTCTAGAGCACTTCATGCTTCTCTCTGCTGACCAGCTTTATGGAGATTCAGATTTATTTTTCCAGCAGGACTTGGCACCTGCCCACCCTGCCAAAAGTACCAACGATCAAAGTATCACTGTGCTTGATTGGCCAGCAAACTAGCCCGACCTCATAGAGAATCTGTGGGGTATTGTCAAGAAGAAGATGAAAGACACCAGACCCATCAACGCAGACAAGCTGAAGGCCGCTATCAAAGCAACTTGGGCTTCCATAACACCTCAGTAGTGCCGCAGGCACAACGCCTCCATGCCACGCCGCATTGATGGCGTAATTCATGCAAAAGGAGCCCGACCAAGTATTGAGTGCATACTGTACTGTACATGGACATAATCTGGATACACACTATACAATTCTCTGTAGATTTTTTCCTTCTGATTTATCAAAACCATACAATATGAGGTCAAACCTTAACAGTTTCAATTTGTATGCAATCAGCCAAGCACTTGCACTACATGGTTTTGGTAAATCTAAAGGAAATCAGACAACACAAATTGTATAGTGTGTATGGGGTCTTACTTTTCAGTAAGCCAACATTTCTGTAATAAAAAAATAAATAAAAAAAATTGGTCTTATGCAATATTCTAATTTTGTGAGATACTGAATTTTAGGTTGTCACTAGCTGTAAGCCATAATCATCAAAATTAGAAGAAAGAAATGCCTGAAGTATATCACCCTGTGTGTAACACATCTATAATATAGGAGTTTCACTTTTAAATTGAATTACTGAAATAAATCAACTTTTTGATGAGATGCACAAATATATAATATATATTTATATACACACACAATTTTATTTGTAAATTAAGTTTACATAAACATTCAGGGACTACACCTACACAGTTGATAGTATTCTAATTTTAGGAGATGTACCGGTTTACACACACATAGTGAGAGCTAACTGTGTAGGTGTAGTCCCAATATGTTTACGTAAACTTGATTATATATATATATATATATATATATATATATATATATATATATATATAAATAAATATATGTATAATTTTTGTTTAAATATATATACACACACATAAATAAATATAAATATATATATATATATATATATATATATATATATATATATATATATATATATATAATTTATTTATTTATTTATATTATATATACACACAGTTTTTTTTTTTGTCAAAGTAATTTTATTTACAGTAAAACCTTGGATTGCCAGCATAATTCGTTCCAGAAACATGCTTCTAGCCCAAAGCACTTGTATATCAATGCAAATTTCCCCATAAGAAAAAAATGGAAACTCAAGTGATTCGTACCACAACCATTTATTTATAGATCCTTCAGTTTATAGACCATATAAAAAGATTACAGCAATGTGATAGGCTGTGTAACCATAAAATGTCCGGCCACAAATTGAAGCCTCCACAAGGGGATTAGAAGCAAAATCCAGCAGGAGCTACAGAGTATAAGGCTGCATGCACACCTGAGCGTCGGTCGTTTTTTTCCGGCGTTTTGTCGCGCGTATTCATGCTTATTTGCATACAGCGTCGCCCAACGTTTTTGTACTTCGAAAATGATCATCTTTTCATCACTTGTTGCTATGTTGGTAGATTTTTTTAATCTTCTGCCTGGGTGAAACGTTCTATTGATTAAAGCGACAAAACGCCCGTAGCAAACGCTCGTTGAAGCGCTAGTCGCTTGAATCAAGCTTTCCATTACTTTCTATGGGAAATGGAAACGCTCAAAAACGACCAAACCGCACCGATTCGCGTGACAAAAAAGGGTCCGGAACTTGTTTGTGCTTCAGTTGTTCGGCGTCAGGCGTACTGGCGTGGAGATGTGAACCATCTCCATAGGGAATAATGTATTTTTTCCCCTCTAGTGTATTTGAGCGTTGCGCTTCAGGCGACAAAACGCTCAGGTGTGAATGCAGCCTAAAAGAGAAGAGAGGCGCCTCTAAGTGCAGCAATATGTTTCTCAATGTTGTACCTTTATTAGGCTGCATTCACACCTATGCGACAAGTAACGCCGCGTACGCGGTGTATTTTGCCGCAATTTTGTTTACTTTTTTTTATTTTATTTTTTTACAAATAATTAACATCGCTGTCTATGGCCGAACGCCAAAGCCGCCTGAAAAAAAGGGTCCAGGACTTGTTTTCAGGCGGCAGGCGTACGGCGTTTCAGCGTTCGGCGTGAGATGTGAACCATCTCATAGACAGCAATGGAAATTCGACCCTCCAGCGTATCGAGCGTCGGGCGTTTTGTCGCCAAGGTGTGAATGGAGCCTAATATGTAAAAATATTGCTACACTTTGAGGAGCCTCTCTTCTCTTTTTTTTTTTTTCCACTTCAGATTCAACCAAAGATAAAAAGGATCTATTAGACGAGGAGAGGACCACACTTCACTTGCCGATATCATCTCCTCTATGGTATCGCATCATAAGTGGTTCATGTTCATTTTAGTTAAATGTATGATTTCTTTTTCTTTCCTTTCTCTCGTTTTTTTTTTTTTTTTTTTTTTATACTCAGTTGCGAGATGACACTACTTGTATATCAAAAGATCACTTGCATATCAAGTCAAAATGTATTTAAAAACTTTTGCCTGGTTAGCAAAATGCACTCTAACAAAGTTACTCTCAAACCAAAAAAACAAAAAAAACAGTGTGTGTGTGTGAGTGAGAGAGAATAAAATTACTGACAACAAAAAAAAACACAAGAAAAACAAAAAAAATATTTTGTATATATAATTACTTTGTGTAGAGAATAAAATTACTGACAAAAAAAACACAAAAAAGAAAACAACAATTTTTGCCCTTCTTGCAAAACGTTCTCAAACCCAAGGTTTTACTGTATGTATGTGTGATTATATATATATATATAAAATTACTGCCAAAAAAAAAAAAAAAAAAAGACCACAAAAAAATAAACTGTGTGTGTAGATAGATAGATGGAATAAAATTACTGAAAAAGTGTGTGTGTGTGTTTATATATAACATGATATAATCAGGTGTACATCCTGGAGCTCCATGTAATCTATGTCTCTCCATACATGTGTATATATATATATATATATATATACACACACACACACACACACACACACAATCTGACACACACAAACGAGTTGGAATGAGGTCTTCCCCTGGAGCTCCCATGCATATTACACTTTGTATGGACCCCCATAATAAATGACACTTTATATCTCATTGCACCGACTATAGCCTGTGTATATAATATCTAGAAGGGTCCTAAACCCGCAAGGTGTACAGTAAATACATGGTAATGACAGAAGAATGATTGCTGCCAATGCATTGATGAAGAATTCTAGGAGCTCCCAGCAGCACTCTCTATCAGGTAGGTGTCCTGTGCGGTAGGTGAGTGTATAGAGATCTCTGAGGGGGGGAATGCAGCACTCAGTACATTATCAGTCTCACTCAGCCTTGTATAGTATAAAGCAGAGCGCGCACTGACCTGCACACACGGTAGGTAGCTCCGCACACAAGGTAGGTTGCTCCGCACACTCCGCCGCCTCCGGCTCTCTTCTTCTCTGAGCCGCCAGAGCTCAGCCCGCCGCACTAGCAGCCCGGCCGTTCCCTCGGTAACCATCGGCCCGCCTCTGCCTCTCTCGGCCAATCAGCGGATACAGGTGCTGTAGGGTTGCTCCTCGGGCTGGGCTCTCCTTGTGTTTACCATGTCACTGCCATTCATCGTATAGAGGGGGAGAGGGACGTTGTGGTGAGGAAAGCGGCAGCACGGTGTGTGTAAGAGGAAAATATACCGAGAGAGGCATGAGGCAGAATTCAGGAATTGTGTGTGATCACTTGTATGCCATGGCAGAGCAGCTCCACTCCCAGCATGCAGCAGGAAAGAGCCTGGGTGTATCCATTATTATTATACAGGATTTATATAGCTGCAACAGTCTACGCAGCGCTCTACAATATAAAAGAGATAATGCAATAAAATACAAGAGGAAATAAACCCTGATGGGTTTTACTTACTCTTTGTTTCCCTGCAAAGTAAAAGCATATTGGCGGCTGATGCTCAACATTTTTTTTTGGGGGGGGCGCAAACAAACTGAAAAAAACAAAATCAATTATTGCAGCCACTGTGCCCATCAAACGCCACCACTGTGCCCATCAAACGCCGCCACTGTGCCCATCAAACGCAGCTACTGTGCCCAATTGCTGCCACTTGGCCCCATCAGATGCCGCCGCCACTGGGCCCCATCAGATGCCGCCGCCACTGGGCCCCATTAATTACCACCAGTGTGGCGCCCCCTGCCTGGCACTTGCCTGTCTCGGGTCACAGCGCTGTCCTCCACGCTCCAAGTCCTCGATGTCTTCTCCCGCCCTCTGCTATGATTGGACGCCTGATATTCATCCAATCACAGCACCTGTCTCTTCAGCAAATCAGATGACAGGTAATCAGACCCAAGCACCTGATTGACTGAGAGGCGGGTCAGTCTTAGGAAAGTGATTTATTTGCTTCCCTAACACAACACTAAGTAAACAGTAAACACACAGCATTGCACCCACTGTTTACCATTTTGAAAGCCCATGACTCTAATCGGGACACTTATTAGATCCCACGGCTCTAATCAGGCGCTTCCAAAAACACCCCCCGCCGCTGTAATTCAGATGCCCGACCAAGGTTTGATCTAGGGCAGTGATAGGGTTATTTTAAATTAGTATCAATGTGTTTTAGGTAGGATTAAAAAAAAAGTAAAATGCGTACTATTGATTCTGGGCTCTACTACTACAGGTATAAACAATTAATATACACATATGTGGCATCGCTGTGCTTGTCAGGAGCAGAATTTATTTTGGGTCATTCTTTGGTGGTAGGTTATGGTAGTAGCAAGAAATATACTGTGCCTTGAAAAAGTATTCATACCCCCTTGAAAATATACACATTTTGTCATGTTAAAATCCCAATAAAATACATTTATATTTTTGGTTGTATGTGATAGAACAACACAAAGTGGCACATAATTGTGAAGTGGAAGAAAAATAATAAATGGCTTTCTATTTTTTTTTTTTTACAAATAAATAGGTGAAAAGTGTGGCATGCATTTGTATTCAGCCCCCTTCACTCTGATACACCTATCAAAAAAGCTCTGGGAGGAGCTTCAGAGATCCGCAGCTCAGGTGGGAGAATCTGTCCACAGGACAACTATTAGTCATGCTCTCCACAAATATGACCTTTATGAAAGAGTGGAAAGAAGAAAGCCATTGTTGAAAGAAAGTCATAAAAAGTCCTGTTTCCGGTTTGCAAGAAGCCATGTGGGGGACACACATCACCCTGACCATACCATCACCACCGTGAAACATGGTTATTATGGTGCCAGGATGATTGAAATGCATTATTTCTATCATTACATTGTAATGTAAAATGAAATAGTTCAACTCACCATAAAGCAGAATGAGTGGGAGCCCTGAGCGTGTCACTTGCCACACTGCCTGCCACCAGATGGGAATGTCACTTGCCACACTGCCTGCCACCAGATGGGAATGTCACTTGCCACGCTGCCTGCCACCAGATGGGAATGTCACTTGCCACGCTACCTGCCACCAGATGGGAATGTCACTTGCCACGCTGCCTGCCTCCCGATGGGAATGTCACTTGCCACGCTGCCTGCCACCAGATGGGAATGTCACTTGCCACGCTGCCTGCCACAAAATGGGAATGTCACTTGCCACGCTACCTGCCACCAGATGGGAATGTCACTTGCCACGCTGCCTGCCTCCCGATGGGAATGTCACTTGCCACGCTGCCTGCCACCAGATGGGAATGTCACTTGCCACGCTGCCTGCCACAAAATGGGAATGTCACTTGCCACGCTACCTGCCACCAGATGGGAATGTCACTTGCCACGCTGCCTGCCATCAGATGGGAATGTCACTTGCCACGCTGCCTGCCACCAGATGGGAATGTCACTTGCCACGCTACCTGCCACCAGATGGGAATGTCACTTGCCACGCTACCTGCCACCAGATGGGAATGTCACTTGCCACGCTGCCTGCCACCAGATGGGAATGTCACTTGCCACGCTACCTGCCACCAGATGGGAATGTCACTTGCCACGCTGCCTGCCACCAGATGGGGATGTCACTTGCCACGCTTCCTGCCACCAGATGGGAATGTCACTTGCCACGCTGCCTGCCACCAGATGAGGATGTCACTTGCCACACTGGGGTTTGCCACAGTCACCTGGCTGCCACCCAAAAAGTACCAGTTTGTGAAAAAATGGAATGTAAAATCAAGCCCCTCACACCCCCTACCCCAGCATTGCAGAGTGCTGTCAGCCTCTCCTCTCCCGCGCGGGGAACCTAGCTGCAGGTGAAACAGAGGCACATGAGACTCGAGTGAGGGCGGGTGGTGAGAGATGACGTCATTCTCTCTCTTCTGTGTCGCGCAGCCTTCGCGGCCCTGTAAAGTAAGAGCGGAAGTTGGAACAGCAGTGCAGGCAATGAGAGAAGATGTGATCTCTCTGCCACCGCACAGCTGAAAAATGACTTGTCGCCCCTGCGCACAGTGCCGCCCCGAGGCCTGACCTTGTTGGCCTTGTGGGAAATCCGGCCCTGCCTGTTAAAGTCTGCAAAGGACTTGAGACTGGGGTGGAGGTTCACCTTCCAGCAGTACAACGACCCTAAACATACAGCCAGAGCTACAATGTAATGGTTTATATCAAAGCATATTCATGCGTTAGAATGGCCCAGTCAAAGTCCAGACCTAAATCCAATTGAGAATCTGTGGCAAGACTTGAAAATTGCTGTTCACAGACACTTTCCATCCAATCTGACAGAGCTTGGGCTATTTTGCAAAGAAGAATAGAAAAAATTGTCACTCTCTAGAATGTACAAAACTGGCAGAGACATCCCCCAAAAAGACTTGCAGCTGTAATTGTAGTGAAAGGAGGTTCTACAAAGTATTGACTCAGAGGGGCTGAATACAAATGTACCCCACACTTTTCACATATTTATTTGTAAAAAAAATAAAAAAAATTATAATTTTTCTTCCACCTCACAATTATGTGCCACTTTGTGTTGGGCTATCAGATTAAATCCCAATAAAATACATTTACGTTTTTTGGTTGGAACATGACAAATTGTAGACAATTTCAAGGGGTATGAATAATTTTTCAAGGCAATGTACAGATATATATATATTTTTACCATTTACCACCAAATAAAAGCCCAATTTGTCCTGAAAAAAATGTGGTATAATCCACCTGGATGCACAAAGTAGTTATGTTATGTACAGTTTTACTAAAGTTGTAAAATTGGTTTTAGGCATTTTGATTTACCCCAAGGCTGGGTTCACACATGCGAATTGGATGCAGATTTCACCACATACAATTCGCATGACAGAGTGTGACTGGTTCTTAATGGAGCCGATTCACACATCTACGGGGTGGTCGCAAAGCGCACAGCAGAGCGGTCATGTGCATCTTCGGCTCCATTTCAGGCAAAAATTGGGACCCAATTCAGACCTAAAATAGAGAACGACGCCCCTGCTGTGCCCCGCACATAGTGAGAACCCAGTCTTAGGTGTGAAGATGGATAGAGGAATCCGCCCCAGTGAGATATTGTACTGACAGTGGGGCAGTGACAGCCCGTCCATTAGGGGCGCCCGGGCGCCACCCCCCACCATCCATGCATCTGGCCCCCATGCAGGATGCTGGATGCATGAATTCCAACAGGGGAAAGGGCCTGAAAAGGCTTCAAAATAGGGTGAGCTCCCAGGTGTGTTCCAATGGCGATTGGATATTCGCCATTGAAACACTGATCCTCCTCCTGGTCAATCAGGAATCTCGTCCGAGACCCGTTTCCCGATTGGCCAGAAGGAGAGGTGTCCCGATTGGCCGCCAAGGAGAAGGGAGAAAACGGAAGCTGCCCCTGCCGTGATGCCCGCAGAGAGCAGGGGAAGGGCACACCCTAATCACCCTGTGCTGCGGAGATTTCCCTCTGCTGCTTGGCTGCTGTGAAAGAGACTGGGGAATCTCTGTCCTCAGTCCCTTTCTCTCTCTGAAAAGTGAGACATCAGCGGCTACATAGTTAGTCAGGTCGAAGTCCGTCTAGTTCAACCAATAAAAGAGAATAAATCTATTTCGAGCCCTGGTATTTTACCAAAGCCCCATCCCCCATTAATCCTAATTGTAAAAAACTACTAAAAATGTATTATATATATATATATATATATATATATATGTATATAAATTACTGACACCAATCTCTGCCCTACTGACCCCATCCTCTGCTCTACCAACACTGTCCATTGCCATACTGATATATATATATATATATCAGAAAACATGAAGGATTTGACATTTTGGTGCCATGCCGCTAACGTGGGCTCCTGCCCTCTCTATTAAGCATTTCTGACTGGTTACTTATTAAAGCAATAAGACAAAAATCTTGCGGACTTGGAGATTAATATCTAACCAGCTATTTGGCTTATAAACATTTTGGTAATATATAACTCACCTCTACACACCTTGATGCTGGATGGAGTCACCTTGCCAGTCTGGAGTAAGAATTTGGCTTACACAGCCCCGAGCCCGCAGTCTGTAGTAGAGGTCAGGTGACCAGAAGGGAGCAAATGAATCTACTAGGAACAAGAATGGTCTCTGGGATACAAAGCACTTTGACCCCTCAATCATAGCGCACTGACAGGAAGTCAGGTAAATCTGTGGGTGTTGTCACAGACGGAACATACATTTCTGCCTTGTTTAGACAATACACAGATGGTTATCGGGCGTTGGCTACAAATGTGGCCAGGAAGGCTAAGGGCCATTGGAAGACTCCAGCTGTTCAGAATGAGGCAATTAAAGGCCTCTATAAAGTAGCCCAGAGGATAACCACTAATTGGCTGCGTCACTCCTAAGGCTGTGTGAACAGGAGAGCAGTGCCAAAAAAAGCCTTGTGTGAAGGTGAGAAGAGGATTGATTTTTCTGTAAAAATCAAAAGACTATTGTTTTGTGCTGTATGACCAGCACTGTCTATCCAGCGGTAGGCTGTGTTAGACTTCATAGATAGGCTCCTGTGTGGAAGGTAGACGCCCAGAGTGGCTAGGAGTTATTTTAGGTTTGATTTTGTTTATGCTGTTTGGATGTTTGCAATTGTTTTCCAGCAAGATGGAAAAATAAACCAGAAACTTTGTTTTCAACCGTCTTCGACTGCCAGTCTGTATAAATTCAGTGTGTGGTGAACCCAACCAAGGGGTCACACACCCCGCTACCGAGCTAACCCCTCACAGCACTTACAGCAGAACACATTCCCCCCGCCATTCACACCCGAGCTTGTAGCTTTAAAACACTCAACAAGCCAAATCCTATTCATTTCAATGGCCCCTGTTCACATCTAAGCGTTCAGTCACCTGAAGCAAAACGCCTGTCGCTGAAAAAAGTACATGAGCTTCTTTTTGGCAGATTGGATTGGAAGCAAATTGGGCTTCATAGACTTCATTGGGAACGTCTGGAAATGTGCAACATGAGCATTTTGTCGCCCGCTAATCTGCTATGCTACGTGCAGAAACACTGGAACTCTGTCAGAGTGACCATCAGGTTTTTGGTCACCTCCTTGACTAAGGCCCTTCTCCTCCGATCTCACAGTTTGACGGACCGCCCCGCTCTAGGAAGAGTCCTGGTGGTTCCAAACTTCCATTTACGGATGATGGAGGCCACTGTGATTATTTCAATGCTGCAGACATTTTTCTGTGCTCTTCCTCAGATCTGTGTCTCAATACAATCCTGTCTCGGAGGTCTACAGACAATCCTTGGACTTCATGGCTTGGTTTGTGCTCCGACATGCACTGTTAACTGTGGGACCTTATATAGACAGGTGTGTGCCTTTCCAAATCATGTCCAATCAACTGAATTTGCCACAGGTGGACTCCAATCAAGTTGTAGAAACATATCAAGGATGATCAGTGGAAACAGGATGCACCTGAGCGTCATGGCAAAGGCTGAGAATAATTATGTACAGTGGATATAAAATGTCTAAACACCTGTTAAAATGTCAGGTTTCTGTGATGGAAAAAATTTGACAAAGATAAATAATTTAAGACATTTTTCCACCTTTACTGTGACCTATAAACTGTACAACTCAATTGAAAAACAAACTGAAATCTTTTAGGTGTGCACACCCTCTTATATCTGGGGATGTAGCTGTGTTGAGAATTAAGCAATCACATTCAAACGCATGTTAAATAGGAGTCAGTACACACCTGACATCATTTAAAGTGTCTGATTAACCCCCCAAAAAAGTTCAACTGTTCTAGTAGGTCTTTCCTGACATTTTCTTAGTCACATCCTACAGCAAGAGCCATGGTCCGCAGAGAGCTTCCAAAGCATCAGTGGGATCTGATTATTAACCACTTCCATACCAGGCACTTACGCACCTTCCCGCCCAAGCCATTTTTCAGCTTTCAGCACTGTTGCACTTTGAATGGCAATTGCGCGGTCATGCTACACTGTACCCAAACAAAATTGGCGTCCTTTTTTCCCCACAAATAGCGCTTTTATTTGGTGGTATTTGATCACCTCTGCGATTTTTTTTTTTTGCTTAACAACTAAAAAAAGATTTTGAAAAAATTTTTTGAAAAAAAAATAAGTTTTTATTTTTTTCTGTTAATTTTTTTGTAAATAAGTACGTTTTCTCTTTCAATTACGGGCACTGATATGGCGGCACTGATGGACATCGATGAGGTAGTACTGACGAGCACAGATGAGGTGGCACTGATTGGCGGCGCTGGTATGCGGCACTGAGGGGCACTCATAGGCGGCACTGATGGGCACACATAGGCGGCACTGATGGGCACACATAGGCGGCACTGATTGGCACTCATGGGCGGCACAGATGGATACTTATGGGTGGCACAGATGGGCACTGATAGGTGGGCACTGGGCATGGATGGGCACTGTGGGGTGGCACTGATGGACACTGTGGGGTGGCACTGATGGACACTGTGGGGCAGCACTGATTTACCCATGTTGCCAGTCAGTACCCATTTGTGGGCACTGATTGGCATTTTTTTTTTTTAATGCTTTTTTTTTCAGACTTTTTTCCCCCCTTTTTTTTTGCCCTTCCCTGGTGGTCTAGGGTGGACTTCCCTGGTGGTCCAGTGTGGTAATCCAAGGAGGGGCTGCGCTGATAAACAATCAGCGCGAACCCCCCCTGTCAGGAGAGCCGCCGATCGGCTCTCCTCTACTCGCGTCTGTCAGACGCGAGTGAGGAAGAGCCATCAACGGCTCTTCCTGTTTACATCGTGATCAGCCGTGATTGGACACGGCTGATCACATGGTAAAGAGCCTCCGCCGGAGGCTCTTTACTGAGATCGGAGATGCAGGGTGTCAGACTGACACCCCGCATCACCGATTGCCGCGCTGCGCGCCCCCACGGGCGCGCGCGGCATGAAATCCTGCAGGACATCCAGTCAGGATTTCAAAACCACTTCCCGGACGTAAATCGGCTATAGACCGGGCGGGAAGTGGTTAAAAAGGTATCAGTCAGGAGGATACAATAGAATATCCAAGGCATTAGATATAATATGGAACACAGTGAAGACGGCCATCATCAAGTGGAGAAAATATGGCAAAACAGTGACATTACCAAGAAATGGACGTCCCTCCAAAATGTATGAAAAGATGAGAAGAAAACTGGTCAGGGTGGCTACCAAGAGGCCTACAGCAACATTAAAGGTGCTGCAGGAATATCTGGCAAGTATTGGCTGTGTGGTACTTGTGACAATTTCCTGTATTCTTCATATGTCTGGGTTATGGGGTAGAGTGGCAAGGCGGAAGCCTTTTTCATAAAGAAAAACATCAAAGCCCAGCTAAATTTTGCAAAAACACATCTGAAGTCTCCCAAAAGCATGTGGGAAAATGTGTTATGGACTGATGAAACCAAGGTTGAACCTTTTGGCCAAACCTCCAAAAGATATTTTTGGCACAAAAACACCACTGCACATCATCTAAAGAACACCATTCCCACTGTGAAGCATGGTGGTGGCAGCATCATGCTACAGGGCTTTAGTCAAGGTAGAGGGAATTATGAACAGTTACAAATACCAGTCTATATTGGCACAAAACCTCCAGGCTTCTGCTAGAAAACAGGAAAACGAAGAGGAACTTCATTTTTCTGCATGACGACCCAAAGCATACATCCAAAAATAATGGCTTCACCAGAAGAGGATTAAACTTTTGGAATGGCCCAGCCAGAGCCCAGACCTAAAGCTGGCCATACACCTATAGATTATCTGCAGATTTTCTATGGTTAGATGGATCTCAACCTAAACAATGCCTGCACCCAATCAGAATGTTCAGGTATTGTGAGAGCCAGCGGGGCCGACTAGCAAGATATGGAAGCTTGGGCCAGTGGGAGATTCCTCCATCCACACAGTTCAGCGTAGATGGAGAAATCGGTTCCACTTTTTCCATCTGACCATAGAAAATCTGCAGATAATTTTTTTCTGTCTTTTTTTTATTTGTAGCACAAAAAATAAAAAACCGCCAGAGGTCATCAAATACCACCAAAAGAAAGCTCTATTTGTGGGAAAGTAAAGAATTATAAAAATGTTGTTTGGGTACATCGCATGACCGCGCAATTGTCATTCAAAGTGGGATTGTGCTGAAAACTGAAACTTGGTCTGGGCAGGAAGGTGTATAAGTGCCCTGTATTGAAGAGGTTAAATGGGTTGTAAAAGGAAAAAATATTTCAGCCCTGACATCCTCTTCGCCGCTCAGCCTGGCTGTTGATTGGCTAGAGCGAATGGACTGAAAGCAGCGCAGCCTACAACCCCTTTAAGGGTGTGCACACTTATACAACCATATTATTTTTATTTTTATTTCCCTAAAAGATTTCAATTTGTTGTTCAACCGAGTTTATAGGACACATTAACCACTTAAGGACCCCTTCACACCGATTTACGTTGGCAGAATGGCACGGCTGGGCACATAAACGTACCTGTACGTTGCCCTTTAAGCCCAGCCGTGGGAGTGCACGCGACCCAGTCCGAAGCTCCGCACTCGCGGACCCGATCGCCGCTGGAGTCCCGCGATCGGTCCCAGGAGCTGAAGAATAGGGAGAGCTGTATGTAAACACAGCTTCCCCGTTCTTCACTGTGGCACCGTCATCGATCGTGTGATCCCATATATAGGGAATCACAATAGATGATGTCACACCTACAGCCACACCCCCCTACAGTTAGAAGCACAGATGAGGTCATACATAACCCCATCAGCGCCCCCTTGTGGTTAACTCCCAAACTGCAATTGTCATTTTCACAGTAAATAATGAATTTTTTGCTGTGAAAATGACAATGGTCCCAAAAATGTGTCAAAAGTGTCCGCCATAATGTCGCAGTCACGAAAAAAATCGCTGCCATTAGTAGTAAAAAAAAAAAAATGCATATAAAACTATCCCGTTTTGTAAACGCTATCGATTTTGCGCAAACCAATCGATAAACGCTTATTGCGATTTTTTTTTACCAAAAATAGGTAGAAGAATACGAATCGGCCTAAACTGAGGAAATTTTTTTTTATATATATATTTTTGGGGGATATTTATTATAGCAAAAAGTTAAAAATAGTTTTTTTTTTTCAAAATTGTCGCTCTATTTTTGTTTATAGCACAAAAAATAAAAACCGCAGAGGTGATCAAATACCACCAAAAGAAAGCTCTATTTGTGGGAAAAAAAGGACGCCAATTTTGTTTGGGAGCCACGTCGCACGACCGCGCAATTGTCAGTTAAAGCGACGCAGTGCCGAATCGCAAAAACTGGCCTGGTCCTTTACCTGCATTTTGGTCCGGGGCTTAAGTGGTTAAGGGTGTGCACACTTATACAACCATATTTTTTTTATTTTTACTTCCCTAGACCGAAAAGATTTTAATTTGTTGTTCAACCGAGTTTATAGGACACATTAAAAAGGTGAGAACATTTCTGAAATTATTTATCTTTGTCATTTTTTTTTTTTACATCACAGAAACCTGACATTTTATTAGGGTGTGTAGATTTTTATATTATATTTATATTTTTATATCCATTGTACATCCGGATTTTCTTTTTCGTTTTTTTTTTTTTAATACATTTTCAAAGATTTCAAACAAACTTCTTTCGCATTGTCATTACGGGGGTATTGTTTGTAGAATTCTGGGGAAAATAAGGAAATGAATCCATTTAGGAATAAGGCTGTAACATAAAATGTGGAAAAAGTGAAGCACTGCGAATACTTTCCGAATGCACTTTTGTTTTAAGTGCACAAGCCTTTTATTGCAGTAAATGTAAAAGTCACAGATCTAGTTTTTTTTCCCCCTTTCACCCTGTTCAGATAACGACTAGGAAAATGCATCATTAATTAGAATGTAGTTTGTGTTTTTTGTTCAGGAAGAGACTCCAATTATCGCCGTCACCTGGAGCATCACTAAACAAGGTACAAATCCCACAATTCAGCAAATGACTAATGATGTTTGTTAGATTCAAATCCCTTGGGTGACTACCAGGCCAAGGGACCAGACGGTCACATTCGCTTTCAGCTTGAGAAGCACAATAAGTACCGTATTTATCTTGCTATAACGCACCCCGGCGTATAGCGTGCACCCCCGAACTTGAAGGAAAATTCCTGGAAAAAAACTACTTACAGTTTGGATGCCCCTCGTCGGTGTCTTGCCCGTCGTCCATCGGCGGCCTCGTCCGGTCCGGCGTCCTTCTGCGGCCATCGTGGTGTCCTCCCCGGTCGATCCCCACGCTGTGTTTGAACTACTCCGCCGACATATACCGAGCGCAGTACACTCGGGCCGGCTCTGCTCCTCTCGCGTAAAGGACGTACAGGACGCACAGGATGTGACCGCGAGAGGAGCCGAGCCTGCCCGACTATACCCGAGTGTACTGCGCTCGGTATATGTCGGCGCAGTGGTTCAAACACAGCGCGGGAAGCGGCGTATATCGCGCACCCACGATTTTGCCCTGATTTTAAGGGCAAAAAAGTGCGCGGTATACGCCGATAAATACGGTACATGAGGTCTGCAAGAAAAAAAAACCTCCAAAATACTCATTGCATAGATTTGAGGAATAGAAGTAAAAGCAAAACTTTTTGAAAATGTTTATTTTGGATAATGCAAGGGAGGGTTATAACCCCTGCTAAGTGTTCTTTTGCTATCTGTGACCCTTTGGGAAGACTTCCCTACACTTCCCGTTTCATGGCCAAAACAGGAAGTTAGAGGAGATCCCTCCAAAGGGAGTCCCTGGTTGTCACCAGAACTAGTGTCCCCATTGGAAGATTTTCCCTTTATTCCTGTTCTGGTGACAACCTAACATATGGGATCTTCTTTTACATTCAGTGATAACAGTAAACAGGACAAATAGCGAGAGTGAATCTGCTTAATGAGGACACAGCAATAAAAACCTGAACGGTGTTCTGATCTCTCTCTACACTATACAAGTTTTTTTTATTACGTTTAGTTATACTTTAAGTGCCCATTTAATGAGTGGCAACTCACATTACATGCATCATTTTGAATGGTATTCTAACACGGTTTTCCGCAACCAAGCCCCCCGTTGACATTGATTTCAAAGCCGCATGTCAGTGCGACTTGTAAGACATCTGTGCAGCTCCATGCACAAAGGCCTAAGCACGTCGCACCTGAAAAAAGAAAAAAAAAATCGCCAAAAGTTTTCAAATGGGTGTGGCACCACAAAGTTGGTG
The DNA here is from genome assembly GCF_905171775.1 of Rana temporaria. NCBI lineage: Eukaryota > Metazoa > Chordata > Amphibia > Anura > Ranidae > Rana > Rana temporaria. The sequence goes on from NC_053501.1 coordinate 23,954,662, forward strand.
TAGCGCTGATTTGAACAGAGCGATTGCCAGCAATAGGCTGCAACCTGTCAAATCGCATTAAAAAGTCGCTCCAACTGTGAACGAGAGCAAGTTGGCTGCCCATCTATTTATTTCTTTCATAGAGGCTGCCTTGGGACTGGTTCACACCACAAAAACGCACTCCAGATCCGTTCCGGATGCGTTTATGCATGTGTGTTAACGCGTTTCCGGGTGGATTCCAGATGCTTTTTTCATCATGCGGTGGTGCGTTTTTCCATGTTGCAGTACAGTCGAGTGCAGAAAAAAATGCAACATGTTCTACCGTGTTTCCCCGAAAATAAGCCCAGGTCTTATATTAATTATGCCAACAAAAGACACAGTAGGGCTTATTTTCGGGGTAGGTCTTACCATATAATGTACTGTCTTCTCTCCCCCTCTCCCTCCCTGCCAGGAATCCCCAATGCAAACTGAGTTAAAATGCTTGTAAAATCCCATAATCCACTCTATTACTGTAGTATATAATGTACAATGTGTGCATTTCTGTAATATAATTGTGCCAAATACATTTGTTATAGCACCGCTCTGCACTTCTGTTACCCGCCGGAGCTCTCTTCCCCGCAATTATATTACAGAAACACACACATTGTACATTATAAACTACTGTAATAGAGTGGATTATAGGATTTTACAAGCATTTTTAACTAGGGCTTATTTTCGGTGTAGGGCTTATATTGCAGCCCTCCTGGAAAATAACGCTAGGTCTTATTTTCAGGGTAGGTCTTATTTTTGGGGAAACAGGGTAATTTTCTTTTTTATGGAACTGGAAAGCCCTGGAACAGACCACACTGGTGTGAACTATGCCATTGGAAACTATGGCCCAGATTCACAAAGGAGATACGACGGAGTATCTCAGATACTCCGTCGTATCTCTCAGAGTATCTATGCGACTGATTCATAGAACCAGTTACGCATAGATATCCCTAAGATCCGACAGGTGTAATTTTTTTACACTGTCGGATCTTAGGATGCAGTACCGTGGCCGCCGCTGGGGGGAGTTCGCGTCGTAAACCAGCGTCAGGTATGCAAATTAGGAGTTACGGCGATCCACAACGTTCGCTACGTCGCCGCTAGTCTAGTTTCCCGTCGCAAAGTTAGTCGTCGTTTTGGGTGCCTTAACTTTAGACAGCAAACGTATTGCTGTCTAAAGTATGGCCGTCGTTCCCGCGTCGAAATTTAAAATTTCACGTCGTTTGCGTAAGACGTCCGTGAATACGGAAGTACGCTACGCGCATCGCTGATCGCAAAAATGACGTCAGTTCGCGCAAAGCACGGCGGGAATTTCAAAACGGAGCATGCGCAGTAGGTCCGGCGCGGGAGCGCGCCTAATTTAAATGGTACCCGCCCATTCAATTTGGACCGCCTTGCGCCGGACGTATTTACGATACACCGCCGCAAGTTTCCAGGTAAGTGCTTTGTGGATCGGGCACTAAAACTGAAAACTTGCGGCGGTGTAACGTAAACGGCTTACGTTACACAGGCGCAATTATACCTGAATCTGACCCTATATAACCTACTTTCCATGCATTGTTGCGCAGAAAAAAAAAACCTGCATTGGACTGCATTTGGTACGAACTATCCCTAAATGCAATACACGATACCCTGCATTTTCAATGCATTACCACATTGAAAAAAATGTAAATTGCCTGTTTTTTTACATTCAGTAATAGGGGTCACCAGGATAAATAAAGAGGGCAAAAACTACCCAGCAGGCAAGACAGATAGAAATATAAAGTTGATAAATATAGACTACCAATAGTAAGCAGTAGAAACAGGCAGTTGGATCCACTTTTTTTTACCCCCGACCGACCACCTATAATGGACCATGGCCTGTTTACAATACTGTGGCTGGGATGTACACAGTGTGGCAATTTTAAAGCGGAGGTTCACCCAAAAATAAACTTTCTGCCATTAGATCCAGCATACTGCTGACATCTGCAGTATGCTGTTTTTTTTATTTTGTACTTATCGTTTATCAGCCGTTGTTATCCGGCTCTGAGGGGGGATTTCTGTGGGGAATAGGCGTTCCTAAGCCAAGCGGATTTGATTGACGGGCTGCTAAAGCGCGTCACGCCTTCCGAAAATACCCAAAGTCACACTCGAGTGTTTATGGCACCGGCCGTGTAGAGCCGACTGCGCAGGCGCCGTAAACACTCGAGTGTCACTTTGAGTATTTTCGGAAGGCGTGACGTGCTTTAGCAGCCCATCAATCAACTCCGCTTGGCTTAGGAACGCCTATACCCGGAAGGAATCCCCGCTCGGAGCCGGATAAAAGGCTGATAAAACGATCAGTACAAAAAAAAAAAAAAAAACAGCGTACTGCAGATGTAAGCAGTATGCTGGATCTAATGGCAGAAAGTTGATTTTTGGGTGAACCTCCGCTTTAACTAGGCAAGTGGTCCTTCTTGCCGCTTGCCTTTGCACCCCTCCCCTGACCTAACCTTACCCCCCTCTGCCTCCACAGATGTCAACTTACTTCGATCCAATGGTCACATTTCTACTGTTTACTTACATTCAGAGAAGCAAGTCTTCACTATCCAAGCCATGCATGCGTGGTGCTTCCCCATAGACTTTTATGAGGTGGTTTTTCAAGCCTGGAGACAATGAGAGAGTCATAGAAGTCTAAGGGACAATAAAGTGGTTGTAAACCCTTACATTTATCCAGTGAAGTGACTGGCCTCAGGTGATAGAGATGAAACGAATCCTCCTACATAAGTTGCACCTGGTTAATCATAGCCCTCTTTCCTCTACAACCTTCTAAAACACCTACATCAAAGGCTTTTCTCAGCTCCAGGAGGAGTGTAATCTGAGACCTGAGTGGAGGGAATGGACATATCCCCCTCTACACAATCTCATAGGGAAACATGGACAGCTGAGGCTCTCAATTACCTGTGCTTGGTGGTGGTGGAGGGGGGACGGGGGTCTCCCAAGCTTGTCTGGTGTCTACATAACTCAGAGGTGATTCGTACAGGTAGAAGAAAAAAAAAAAAACACAGCAGAGAGGAAAGGCACCCAGTGCTTTGATTTGGGGACATGTAAACACTATAATGGGATATGCTTTGTTCATTTTTCCTTTCAGAGTTTACAACTACTTTAAATGCACATGTGCAGCCAGGGCAGTGAAGAATTGCACCACTAGATGTAAAAAGCAGAACCGTGGCCATGGATTGGAGGTAAATATACGTCTATGGAGGGGCGGGTGGGTTAGGTCAGGGCAAGTGGCAATCGAAACCAGCTTAGGTTATATTTGCGGAAAGATTTTTTTTTTTAAACTGCACGTCTCCATTAATTCCAAGAGATTTGGATTTAAAAATTCATCCTAGCCAAAGGCTGAAGAAAGGAGCAAATTAGGAAGAGGCACCTTTCCCTTTAACCACTTAACCCCCGGACCATATTGCTGGTCAAAGACCAGAGCACTTTTTGCGATTCGGCACTGCGTCGCTTTAACTGACAATTGCGCGGTCGTGCGACGTGACTCCCAAACAAAATTGGCGTCCTTTTTTTCCCACAAATAGAGCTTTCTTTTGGTGGTATTTGATCACCTCTGCGGTTTTTAGTTTTTGCGCTATAAACAAAAATAGAGCGACAATTTTGAAAAAAATGAATATTTGAATAAATATCCCCAAAAATATATAAAAAAACTATTTTTTTTCCTCAGTTTAGGCCGATACATATTCTTCTACATATTTTTCTAAAAAAAAAAAAAAAAAAATCGCAATAAGCGTTTATTGATTGTTTGCGCAAAAGTTATAGCGTTTACAAAATAGGGGGTAGTTTTATGGCATTTTTATTAATATATTTTTTTTACTAGTAATGGCGACGATCAGCGATTTTTTTCGGTACTGCGACATTATCGCGGACACATTTTTGGGATCATTGGCATTTTTATAGCGATCGGTGCTATAAAAATGCCACTGGCAGGGAAGGGGTCAACACTAGGGGGCGGGGAAGGGGTTAAGTATGTTCCCTGGGTGTGTTCTAACTGAAGGGGGGGGTGGACTGACCTGGGGGAAATGACAGATCGCTGTTCATACATTGTATAACCAGACGGTCAGGCATTTCTCCCCTGACAGGACCAGGAGCTGTGTGTTTACACACACAGCTCCCGGTTCTCGCTCTGTAACGCGCGCGGGAGTCATGAGCGAGCAGGGGGGCGCACGCGCCCCTAGTGGCCGCTTCGAGAGCCGAAGTTGTACTACGGGCTCTTGCGCAGGAGAGCCGTCCTGCCGCCGTAGAACTGCGGCGGCTGGTCGGCATGTAGTTAATGACTAAGTGGTAATTATAAGGTGTGGGTTTGCAGTGCCTGAAGACCTGGGATTTGGCTGATATCAGTTACCAAGTGACACCATGCCTGGAAGCCCTGAGCACACACCGTCCCCGCCTTGGCTTTCATCCTTTGTTCAGAAAGATTCTTTAAATGCTTTCGGCACAAACTCCCACTTTATCGATGGCCTTTCTATATCTATATGGAGGTTCAGCCTGGCCTTGTCCGGTTCAGGTGAAATCTGCGACAATCTCCTTGTTTCTGATTTACCGATCCATTGGTGGTATCCTTGTTTGCTACATATTGGGCCAGATCCTCGTAGAATTCCGCGGCGGCCTAGCGCAAGCCATTTACACTACGCCGCCGCAAATTACTGGAGCAAGTGCCGTATTCTTCAAGCGTTTGCTCCGTAATTTGCGGCGGCGTAGTGTAAATGGCCCAGCGTAATTCAAAGGGGGTGGCTTGTATTTAAATTAAGCGCGCCCCCGCGCCGATCGAACTGCGCATGCGCCGGGCGTTGAAATAGCCCAGTGCGCATGCTCCAGCTCACGACGGAAAACGTCAATGACGCCGACGTGAGCGTCATTAACGTAAAGTCCTATTCGCGAACGACTTAGGAAAACAACGTAAACGACGGAAAAAGACGACGCTGACCCGACGCCATACTTAACATGGCATACGACGGACCTTCGTAAACGTACCCCTCATATAGCAGGGGTAAGTTTACGCTTACGGAAACGTCGTAAATTCACCGCGCGTACGTTCGGGAATCTCACGTAAATAAGTAATTTGCATAGACGACGGGGAAAACGACGTCGGCGACACCTAGCGGCGGAAAAAAAAAAATTACATCTAAGATCTGACAGCGTAAGAGCCTTACGCCTGTGAGATCTAATGGATATCTATGCGTAACTGATTCTAAGAATCAGTCGCATAGATACGCCGGGCCAGATTAGCACTTATGACGGCGCAAATGGCGTTGCGCCGTCGTAAGCCCTTTGAGAATCTGGCCCATTGAAATCAACAGCCATGGACCTCCGGGGGCGAGTCTTCACGGCCCCATTTACTTCACAATACAGTGAGCGAAAAAAAAGTATCTGATCCCCTGCCGATTTTGTTAATTTGCCCACTGACAAAGAAACGATCAGTCTATCATTTTAATGGTAGGTTTATTTTAACAGCGAGAGACAGAATGACAACAAAAATATCCAGAAAAACGCATTTCAATTTTTTTTTTTTTTTTTAAAGAGTGGAATAAGTATTTGATCCCCTATCAATCAGCAAGATTTCTGGCTCCCAGGTGTATTTTATATAGGTAATGAGCTGAGATTGAAGTGGACGTAAACCCAAATTTTGATTTTATTTTTTATGTCACAATGTAGAGTATGAGATTTCCCATCATCTGTGCCCAGTCTTGCCACACAGAGTTAATCCAGCGCTGAGCAATCCTCTTTTATTGTTCAGTGAAATAAAAACAGACTAAGTCCCTTTTCACACTTATACGACTTGTCTCATGATTTTGGACTGCAAAATCGTATGACAAGTCATTCTCCATTATTTTTAATGACTATCATTCATACTGGCACGACTTTAAGTTGTGCCGACTTCAAAGTAGTCCTTGCATTACTTTGGTCCGATTTTGATGCCACTTACACAGGCGAATCGCGGTAAAATCGCGGGACTTTGAAGTCGTACAAGTGTTAAAGGGGGCAGTAAAACCTTTTTTTCACAAGAAATACAGAGAAAAACCTTAGTCTGTTCCGCCCCCTTGCTGTGAATGACAGCTTATTTACATATTTCATGCACTAGCCTGGAGACAGGCATTATTTTTTAATTCCCACCATAGCCTGTTTCCTGTTCTTAGCTGACAGGAGTGGCACCCAGTGTGGTCTTTCTCTGCTGTATCCCATCTGCTTCAAGGTTGGTATTGTGCATTCCTTGGTTGTAACAAGTAGTTATCAGAGTTATTGTTGCCTATCATCTTGAACCAGTCTGCCCATTCTCCTCTGACATCAACACTGCATTTTCCTCCACACAACTGCTGCTCACTGGATATTTCCTCTTTCTTCCCCATTCTGATGCTCGGTTTGAACTTCAGCAAGTTGTCTTCACCACATCTAGATGCCTAAATACATTGAGTCGCATATATATATATTATATATATATATATATATTAGTGCTGTCAAGCGATTAAAATTTCTAATCTCGATTAATCGCATTAATGTCATAGTTAACTCACGATTAATCGCGCGATTAAGGAGGTTCACCCTTTAAAACATTTTTTTTTGTTTTCTTATTTTTTTTTTTTTTTTTTATAATATTAAATTGTGTTTTTTTATTTTTTTACATTTTGATCACTTTTATTGCTGTCACAAGGAATGTAAACATCCCTTGTGACAGCAATAGGTGGTGACAGGTACTCTTTATGGAGGGATCGGGGGTCTAAAAGACCTCCGATCCCTCCTTTGCACTTCAAAGTATTCAGATCGCCGAAAACGGCGATTCTGAATACTGTGTACTTTTTAAATCCGGCGCCATTGGCAGCCGAGAAACCCGGAAGTGACGTCATGACGCCGCTTCCGTGGTTTCAATGCGGAGACAAAGCGGAGAATGAATCAAAGCCGTTTACGGCTTAGTGTCAGTCTCCGCCTGAACACAGAACGCGGCGGATCGAGGATCGGGTCTCCCGGTGGGACGGGAGGCCTGGTCAGAGCGGCGAAAGGCGGCATAACAACCGAGCGGCTTTTAGCCGCATCGGTTGTTATGTTTGGATAGCCGATCGCCCGCTCTAAACAACGGTACCGGGATGATGCCTGCGGCTGCAGGCATCATCCCGCTATAACCCCCGAACGCCGCCTCGTTAATCGCACGATAAAAAAATTTACGGCGTTAACATGGGTTTGTGTTAACGCCGTTAATAACGCGTTTAACTGACAGCACTAATATATATACATACATACATACACACATACACACACAAATATACACCAAAAATGCAACTATAGCAGATTTCTGGATCGCCCTTTTCATAGAAGTCTGCACTGACACAAATCATATTTCAATCACACAGGAAGGAAATTCAATTTCTGGGGTATTTTTCATACCAAAAATGAACAGAACATCTCTAGATTGACGTATTGCACGGAAGTGACCCTTTACATTTCTTTAACAATTAAAAAAATTAAATAAAAAAAATAGACTGAAAATTGAAGACTAAAAAAGGAAAGGTAATTTGTAAGAACAAAAGGTCTTTTGCGGCAATTACATAAATTATGTGTGTAACAAAAGTGGAGTATTATATTAAGTGGGCTCGGTTTCCTTATATCTGACTGGTTAATATATGACAAATAATAATAGGTAAAGATAATAATGATCAGCAAAACTTTATCAAGGAGAAGGATCCAGCACCCATACCCTCATAATGCGGTTTACCTGCATTCTTCATAGGAATGTATAGGAAAACGACTCAATGCAGGCACCAAGCTGGGAAAGGATGAATTCTCCAAGGTCAGCAATCATTGACGACTGGGGGATCAACCCAACTCACTCCATCGGTCATAAAATGTTGTTATATTTAGAGTAATATAAAATACCCAATTTATCTTTGTAGATAGTACTGAAAAATAATTTATGTGGCGAACACCCCCTGCTGGTTGAATAAATTGATGCACGTTGCGTGTTGGTCACTCCAGGACAGTCAGAACATCTGAGCCTAGGTTCAATCACACAGGACCCAATTTGTTTATCAGCACTAGAATTGGATTGCTTGGGTGTTTATACCCATGTGATCTGGTCCAGGCAAGCGCACTGCGTTTGCGACCCACTTTTGGGGTGTCATTAACTTTTAATTGACACCAGCAGCAGATGCAGAACATGATTAGGGGCATTGCTTCTTTGCAGAGATTATGATTACTAAGATAAAAACAAAAATTGGGATAAGATATTTAAAGCCCAGAGACCAGTTTAAAAAAACAATGGGAGAAGTTAAAGAGTGGCACAAGCATAAAGCCTGCACCACTCTTCTAAACTGAGAAAAGGGAGATTCTCATTGACAAAGTCCCTTTGCAATTAGGAGCAATTTGCTTGCTATGCCATATCTGCACCTGACACAGCTTAGAGAGCAGGAGCTACACTCCCTGACCTGCCCCCTAGCCATTCAGCTGAGATGGAGAAGAAAGGCTGTTAACCCTGCAGGTTATCAAAACAGGTATATAGGAAGGAAAAAGAGCTTTCTTTTCCTATATGCAGGCTCTGCTCATGTAATGTGCTCACTGCACGAGCAGAGAAAGGTATGGAAGCTGTCCTGATTACTGGCAGTTTACATCCTGTTCCTCAGATCCAATCTGATGGGGATCTGTGAAGGTTTTATACAGTGGGGAGAACAAGTATTTGATACACTGTCGATTTTGCAGGTTTTCCTACTTACAAAGCATGTAGAGGTCTGTAATTTTTATCATAGGTATTCTTCAACTGGGAGAGACTGAATCTATAACAAAAACCCAGAAAAATCACATTGTATAATTAGCATTTTATTGCATGATGCAAGTATTTGATCACCTACCAACCAGTAAGAATTCCGGCTCTCACAGACCTGTTATTTTTTCTTTAAGAACCCCTTCTGTTCTCCACTCATTACCTGTATTAACGGCACCTGTTTAAACTCGTTACCTGTGTGGGCGAGATGGATTGAGAAGGTCTCGGGAGATGTGGGGGTGTGAGGACGGTACTGGTTAGGCTGGAACTGTAGGTACATGTGGTGGAAGAATGATAGACCAGAGGGTGCCAAGGTGGAATATAATAAGCAACAGGTGACACAAGAGAAACCTCCTTCCCTCAGCAAGAGCATTGAAGATGGGTCGTGGCTGGGTCTTTCAGCATAACAATGACCCGAAACACACATCCAGAGCTACTAAGGAGTGGCTCTGTAAGAAGCATATCAAGGTCCTGGAGTGGCCCAGTGTGTACAAACCTGGTCAAGAACTACAGGAAACATATGATCTCTGTAATGGCAAACAAAGGTTTCTGTACCAAATATTAAGTTCTGCTTTTCTGATGAATCAAATACTTTATGTCATGCAATGAAATGCAAATTAATGACTTAAAAATCATACAATGTGATTTTTCTGGATTTTTTTTTATATAGATTTCATCTCTCACAGTTGAAGAATACCTATGATAAAAATTACAGACCTCTACATGTTTTTTAAGTAGGAAAACCTGCAAAAATCGGCAGCGTATCAAATACTTGTTCTCCCCACTGTATATTAGGGCTGGGTTCACACTATTGCGAATTGGAGTCAGAATTCGCAACAGCAGGAGATTTTGACTGGCTCTCTATGGAGCCAGTTCACACATCTCCGCTGCGGCTCCGGTGCGAATTTACACAGGACCACTGTGCGTCTTTTGGTCCGTTTCAGGTCTGAATTCAGCCAAACATTCTGAAAATCGGACCTGAAAACGGTGAACAGGGACACACCAGACCCCCTGCTGTGAGCTGTATGTGGCTGTGTGAACCCAGCCTAAATGCTAGGGATGCACTGACACTGAGTATCTTCACAAGTACTCATACGCGTCAAAATGCTCCCGATACTGGAAACTTTGCAGAGCGTTTTGCGCCCACACAAAACGAATAGGCGCAAATCAGATGAAAAATAATCGCAGCCAATTTGAACAGGAATGTGGTTTGCCGCACTGGTCCTGTGTGAACCCATGCTGAAATCACTCTAACAAGCCAGGGTTTCACACAGGAGCGGTGGGGAAACAGAATGCGATTCAGACAGGAATTATTTTGGTACTAGGTATCGGAGAGTACTTAACCGAAAGTATCGATACTCAGCAAATACTTAGCAGTATTGAGCATCAGTGCAACCCTATTAAAAACTGCTGCGATCTCCTTGATGATTAGGCATGGAACTCGTACCACTTTCTATTTCACTCTGAAACTGGCATGGGTGGCACAGAAAGACCTGAGACACCCATCTGCTTTGTTGAAGTGCAGCATGCCACTCATGCCAGTTTCCTGCACCATTATAATGGGACAGAAAGCTTTGTTAATTCCCCCAATGTTTTGAACCTTATTCTGCTATATGGCATTAGAGGCAACTAAACAAAACCTAATAAGAGGATTCTTTGTGCAACTCAGTTAAGATGTTTAAGATTTACCTGAAGGGGAAAAAAAAAGGCACTCAAAACAAATAACATTAGCATTGTTTAATTCAGTCTCTCATTTAATAAAACCTAAGTACACAAGAAAGAAAATCCTTGGCATTAAACAGTCAGTTGAAGATACTGCTATGGATATAAACCTTTGGTGATTTTTATACATAAAGGGAAAAGAACCCCATTGAATATCAGGCAAGTTGTGTCATAAAATGACAGGCACTGGGAAACCAGGCAATATTAATGGAATATCACAGGATAACCAGCTCTTTGGTTACAACGTACTGTGCTATTCTGTGGTCTGGATAAGGAAGCAACATCTTCTACTCGACACACCTTGGCTTATTCCACAAGGCAGTGCAAAGAGCCCTACCACAGATCCCAAGTTACGATAATCAGATCCATAAAACAAATATGAATAATTCTGATTGGTTGTTCTGGGTCATTGATTTGCACATATAAAACAAGCCACAATAGACTTAAAGATGACAACTCATAAAAGACCAACGCCACCTAAAACAGAAAATGTTGTATGGCTTTAAACAAGCTTAGCTACGCCTTGCCTTGTTCAGTTGGTTCAGAATGGATATGTACGCTAGAATCTAGTTCTACCAAACTGATGTGGCCGCTATAAAGCTAAACGTTGGGGGAAACCTTTGATTTGGACCTTTAGGCTTCATGCACACTGGGGCTTTTGTAAACGCTTTTCTTCTAGCAGGGAAAAGCAACTTCAAAAATGCTCCCAAGGCCGGCCATACACACAGCAAATTTCTTTCCTGCAAACACAGGTTGCAGAAAATACATTTGCATGTTTCCCCATCAACATAGACAGTGCCGACAGGGGAATCCATCCCGCCGAGCAATTGTTTGCTCCCAGCGGAGGATGCCATCCCTGCAGGGAGAAGACAGTGATTATTGCTAGTGGCTTAAGCAGCCGCTAGCGATAATCGCAAGAGAATGCGTTAGGCTGGTTGTACCCAATTTGGTCGATTGATCAGCTTGGTACATTCAGCCTGCCCATTAACAGTCTGAATTTCAGCTGGTTTAATAGGATTCAAACCATGTACGGCTTTTGCAAACGCATTTAGGCTCATCAAACTCTTGGGCGTTTATTTTATTGGCCAAACACTTGGATTTTTATTTAGTTGGCCATATTTATGGAAAAAAAAAAAACGCCTAGCGCTCAGGTGCTTTTAGAAACAGGTATAACAGGTAGGCCCAAAAGCTCCGCTCTTGAAGGAGATTGTGGTGCATTCAGATTTCTGCCTCTAAACTCCTCCAATAGCCTATGTGTGCATGGACACATAAGCTAACAGAGGGTGTGTAAGGGGCAGCTGCAGTGTGCGATAGGTGAGGGGGGGGGGGGCACTGGATAACTTCGCTGCCATTGTACTATTGCTGGGTGTCCAGTGCATTCCTTTACATTTAAGGAGAGGTGGGCTCTCTATCTGCTCTTTAATCTATTATTATATATGTGCTCCAACTTTGGAGGCTCACCAAATGCATAGTGTTAGGACTGCAGTACACTTGGGTGCCGTAAGGTGGCTCTGCAGCTTACGTATAGATTTGCAAACCAATCCCCTTGTTTTAACGTGAACTGGTAGGATAAATCAGTTTGTTGCAGGCTGGTTGGTAAGTGAGCTGGGAATTTTCTTTGTTGTTTTTTTTGAAGTGTGCACAAGGCCTTATAAGTAGCTGAAGACACAAACTACCCAAGGCCTTTTTCACATCGGTTTTCCAATCAGGCCTTTTTTCAATTAGACCTGATTGGAGGTTCTATGTGGGTCTATTGGTAGGCTGATGTAAATGGACTTCAAGACTCCAAGTCCGCCCAGGGTAAGAAAAAGGACTGCATCTTTTTCCGTTTCTCTGGACCTAATTGTGACAGATTAGAGGTAGCCTGATTTAAATGAACTCAAGTCCGTTAACATCCAGCTGCCCATAGAGTCATCACGGGTCCACTCTTGTCCGTTGTGTAAAAGGGAAACAAATTGAATAAGCACAGAAGCCAAAAAAACGGACATCTGCTCCAAATAGCTCATGGATCCCCTGCTGAAAAGATCAGACCGATTCTCCATGTAAATGGGCCCCTAAGGGAAATCATATAAGCATAGAGATACGAGACTAATGGGTGTTCAAGACCAAAACATTTTTTAACTCACCCAAAATTGTGTAGGTCAATATTTGAAGATTGCACGGCCTAATTATTGTTGTGTACAGGAGGGCACTTCAACAACAACAACAAAAAATATGTATATTAATACTACTTGTTCTGTGTGTGCATAGATTAGGAAGATCAAAAACCTCTAAATTACACATTACATTATCCCTTCTCTCCCTCGTCAAGTTAACAAGTTGCAGTTTAATTATTTACAGTTTGTAAAAATTATCTTATCCTCATTGTAAATTCTGATTGGTACTACACAGACCAGCTCAATGGCGGCATAGGTGAAGCCTGTTGGGCTGTCGGGTGCTGCTTCTTTTAGGCTTTACTGGGACAAATCAAATTATAGGCGACTTAATTCACAGAAAAACAAATCCTTTGCTTGATATGTATTGCAAAATGAAGCATTTTGTCCATCAAACCTCATCGCAGCGTGGCTCCAGTTTGGCCTTGATGAAGAGCACCTTTGGCAAGAAGCCTTGGCCTATCCACGTCTGTTTCGGCTGTGCAAAATGTTTTGTTTTTCAGACTTAAAAATAAGCGTAATAAGGCACTAGCGCTATAACAGATTACACGTCAGAGTTCCCCTATACAAACAGTAAAAAATACAAAACGGAATCTGCTGCAAACATGTCCTATGGATTAGCAGATATATTACCCATAAATAAGGATATAAGGATCTATATTACAGGAGGCAGAGGAAAGACTTGGCTTCTAAGACTCTATGAATACCTACAAAAATAGGAACTGACCTGTAGTGTCAAAGCAAAAGCAAAAAAAATAATTAAAAGATTAAAAAAAAAGAAAACATCCCGTGGCATTATAAATGTACCTGTTATCACACAGCAGAAGCATTTTATATCCATTAGCCAAAATGTAATGGCACCTAGTGACCTCAAACAGACTTGAGACAGCAAGGTTACTATTTCTAGTCAATGTTTGTCCTGAGTATCAAGTCAACTCATATTATTGCCGCTGCATTCAGGTAATGTTTATATGTGAATGCGCTCGTTAATAAAAAATGTATTGTTAATATTAATGTATTTAGAAAATACACAAAGTTATGCCCTGCCAAATGCCTGAGCTTACACGCCGTCTTCCATCATCTGAGTGTGCCTAACAGCGCGTGAGGTCAGCGAGTCTTTAGCTTAAATTGTCAAGGTCTAAGTAAAGCTAAATAAGGAGGAAATCTAAATCTTTAAAGCAGTTCTAAAGCATTTTGTTTTTTCACCTTAATGCATTCTATGCATTAAGGTGAGAAAACTTTAGTGCTGCAGCTCCTCCCCCACAACCCCCCTTTTCCTTACCTGAGCCCAATCCAGCGATGTGCACGAGAGCAGTGGCTCCTGCCACTGTCTCTCTCCTCATTGGGCAACTTGATAGCAGTGGGAGCCATTGGATCCCACTGCTGTCTATCAAATGCTGTGACATAGGAGAAGGGGGTCTGTGTCAATGGACGCAACGGCTTTCCATGGGGCACCCCGAAGAGGAGGGGCCTGGAGCGCCGGCAGGGGATCCCAAAGGAGAAGGATCGGGGCTGCTCTGTGAACATCTATTGTAAGTTATTTTAGTTTAAACAAAAAGGTTTACAACCACTTTAAGTATGATGGGAAAGTGCTAATTACTTATTACACATGCTGGGCCAGATTCATGAACAATGGTGCAGATTTGCACCGGCGTGGTGCATCATTTTTAGACTACACCGGTCCAGCGCGGAGAAGGCAGTTAGGTGATTCAAGAAACTTTTTTTGTCTACGATGCCCCAGCGGGGCGGATTTTAGACGGCGTAAGGCGGGGTAAGGCCAACTGGGAGTCACCCTATGCTAATGAAGTGCCGACCGTGGCGCAGGGGTCACGCCGGGGCGCATCTTAGACCGCACATGCTCAGTGACATCCAGGGGTAAATGCCCCAATCTGCACGTGCTCAGAACTGCGCCCCGGCGTGATCCCTGAGCTACGCCGACGCACTACCAAAGCCCAGTCCATGAATCAGCCCAGACTTCCGCCCTGCAGGTGCAAATGTACTGAAGCTTTTTTTTTTCTAAGCTAGGTCGTTTGCATTGTGGTGGGGCAGTTATGGCTGATGAGGAATCGTCAGGTGGGCGGATGACCAATTTCAGCCCAGAGGAGAGGGCTGTAATTATTGAGGGCCTCTCCCAACATGGGGACCGCCTCTATGTGTTGTCCAGCAAGTGTTGTTGCTCAGTTCGTTTGTAACGCTGCTGCTTTAGCTGCTCTCCAGCTGACCTCTGCAAGTTTGGTGCAAAGTTACCCCTGCTTTTATGAGGTGCACCGGAAATTTCAGCTCCGTTCACCGGGAGTAGCCTGCGCCGGTCAAGCTTAAGTTGATGAATCGGCCCAAAAACCTCATTTGCATATTTAAAACACAAAAACCATGGCTGCGCCAGATCCGACCACCGTAAATCTGCGCCAACGCCGCGCCGGCGTGGAAAGGTTACACCGAGGCGATGAAGTCTATTTGGAGGCGTAATCTGGTTCTCTGGGTAAGGCGCAGCGATCCGCCGGCGCAAATCTGCACTTACGCCGTGCATCTACCAAAAAAAACGGTGTAAGTGCTTCATGAATCTGGCCCTGTGTGTTTCCTGTTCAGCAATACAGCAAAATGAGTAGCTCATCCTAATTTTAATGCCAGTCTAGCAGCCGCCACAGTCTTAGTGGCGGCAAGCCATTAGGTGGCTTATCCTGTTATCTCAACAGCTGTCCGTCGAGGATGCCCCGGGAAACAGGCTGACAAACTGTCCAATAGAAGGAGGACTTAAATATCTGCATAATAGCAAATATAATCATCCAATAGAAGGAGGACCTAAATATCTGCATAATAGCAAATATAATCATCTGTACAAGACAGTAACAATGTGAATGTTACTCAAATACTTTCAGGAAACATTTACAATAATTCAAAATGTGTACTTGATGAAAAACCCAAATAGTTCCTTTAAAGCAGGGGTCTTCAATCTACGGCCCTCCAGTTGTTCAGGAACTACAATTCCCATCATGCCTAGTCATGTCTGTGAATGTCAGTGTGTTACAATGCCTCATGGGAAGTGTAGTTCCACCACAGCTGGAGGGCCGTAGTTTGAAGATCCCTGCTTTAAAGAGTAAGTTCACCTTTTCATGAAAAAGGGAAAAAAGGTGAACACTGTACACCCCCAACCTAAGTCCCTGCTGTACCTGCCTCTGCGGTTAATGAGCTGACAGCGCCCATGCAGCAGTCAGGGGATTTGAAATCTCTGCTCTTCTCCCTCTACTTTTTGCAAGACTTCCAGGGCAGATCAGACACTTTGATCAGTCCTAGAAGCACTGCACAGAGAAGAGGGAGAAGAGCGCTGCTTTTTCCTGGCAGAAGCACTGGCGGTTTTTAAACGTCCCGTGTGCATGAGCCCTAAGAGTTGATAACATTCTTTAAAATTTCATTTAATGTGCAGAAGATTAGAAGCACACTGGATTTCTATTAGAATCAACATTTCTTTCTGTTCTTTCAGAAAATGAACTTAGCCTGAAAAAAAAGAAAACAAATGCAGCCATCACATCTTAGGACCGATAGGCTGCAATATATAACATTTTTAGTTGGGGGTTAAATATACTTTAATTTCCTTTTATGTTGCTTAAGTAAAAACTGGGTGTTTTCATGTTTTTTTTTTTTTTTAAAGCTAAACGAGCCATTAACGAAAATGAAAGAAATAGCTTATAAAAAAGGTCAAAGCTTGGTGCTGCAGCCACTGGGTGAGAATTTACAATTCTACGATGTCCTGCCAAGTAAAATCTACTCAATTAAGTGGCACTGTGGTGAGAAACAGATCATGCCAAATGAAGAAAAAAAAAAGAAAAAAGAAAAAAAAAACAACTAAACAAAACAGCAAAAGCCAGCTGGGCTACTGCCAAAAGGTAACAGAAAAAAAATGAAGGCACCCCTTATTTTCCACTATAAGAACATAATGCTTTGCATCTCCCACCCCCTCCCAACTTATGATAAAAGGGCTGCATGTCACAGCTTTTCGTTTAAGCAATCAATTAAAAACCAACACCACACGGTGGTGAAAAGTGCAGCTGTTTCCAGCATCACAAAAAGGGTTAAAAACAGTCCTACCAAATAATACAGATACCATCAATAAAATACAGGTTGAGTTGCTGTCAGCTTGTAAGAGTCCAAAAAAGAAGGCGTTTATGATGGAATTTATATTCCTATGTCATATTTGTTAAACACTGGTCTGTGATTGGTTTAGTAGCTGTTCTCGTGGCCGGCCAAGATGTACAGGTTGCTGTGAGCCGTCGGGTTGGATGTAGGTCTGCTCTCCAAAACCACCACCCTGTGAGAGAGACAAGGAAAGATCTTCAGTACTGAAACGTCTAGCTACGTTCTACATTCATCAAAAAAAATGTAAAAACTTGCTCTAGATCTAAATTGTGATCACGTGAGGGAACCACTCTGATTGGTTAGTAGGAACCGTCTGTAAACAGCCAGGTTTGATAGCTAGAAGAGAAACGTATGGGAAGCGCCACCATCTAAGTGTAGATTGCTAGTAGCAAGTAAAATAAGTTTACTTTCCTCCATAATTCAAAAATTTGCGCTCAAATTTTTTAGAAAATGTAAAAGCATGTGTATATCCAGAGGGAGGAACTGCAAACTGTGCAGCGATAAGCTGGCTGGAGCGGGGGAATCAGATGTCCGGGAGCGAGCCAGGGCTGGAGCCGAGACAGCGATTCCAAAAGATTGATGTGGAAGGTGTGAGGACATGTTTTGGGGCAACAAGGACTGCAGGTTTGTCAAACAGATTGTTTGACAAAGGGGGCAGTCCTTTTTGCCCAGAAATGCGTAACCATGCCCCCACGCCTTCCATGAATCCTCCTGCGTCGCTGTCTCGGCTCCAGCCCCGACTCATTTCCGAACATCTGCTTCCCGCTCAAGGCACGATCAGATTTTCCGACGGGAATTGTGTGATGACAGGGTTTTGTCGGAAAATCTGACAGTTTGTACGCTCGATCAGACAATTGTTGTCAGAATTTCCAACAAATGTGGAATAGCATGCTTTAAAATTTTCCAACAACAAATGTGTGATGTCGGATTATCGGATCATGTGTACACAAGTCCTTGGGAAAAAAAATCCAAAGTACAAACACGCATGCTCTGAAGCAACGCGAACCATAAGACAACATTAGCAGAAGTTGCCCAAATGGTGGCACTAAAGAGCAGAAAAAAACATGTAGTTTCTGTTTGTTAGCCAACAAAGTTTTGCCGTTTGTATGCAAAACAAGTTCACGGCCAACGCCCTGACAAAATGCCACGGCTTTGTCCGATGGAAATTTGATCGTGTGTAAGAGACCGACACCATTATTCCAGCTGCTTCTACAGCCAGATCCAGCCACAACCCTGCCAAGATCTGAAGTTCTGTCATCTGGATACACACGTTTTTAAACTAGCAAATTTCAGAATTATCCTTGGTTTACTTACTACTAACAATCTACACTTAGATGGTGGCGCTTCCAATACCTTTCTCTTTATACAGATTCAGGAGTGTTCTCCAATGCTCTTCAGCCATTGTCTGTGTCTGCCATTCTTTTTATTGTCAGTGACCTTTTATTCAAATTCAAAGGAACCACATACGGGACTCCCATCAAGAACTTCATCCTGCTCAGCACCATAATCACCTTTTTTCCGTGATAGCTAGAAGCAGTGCAACGTTTGAAGGCTAGGTTCACACTTGTGCGGGTGGTCAGCGTGTTAATCGCACCCGTTACCACCCACAGCCAACATGTGATGCTCTTCTGCAGACGTGTGGAGCTGCAATTCATTCTTAAGGGCACCCCCACGTATCTGAAAAAAGGTATCCGGATACCTAGTTTTTGTAGGTACCTGCTCCCACTTTCGGTTAGATCGCCACCAAGCGTTCCCTTGCCCCCTTCCTACAACCTCTAGGGACAAGTCACAGGTCGCGAAAGGCTGCGGGACATTCGCATAGCACGGCCCACCCATGCGCACTGAGAAACTGGCTGTGTAGCCGCAAGGAGTCAGGTGGCGTCCCACACTACACATGCCAGCAATGGGGACCCAAAAAACACTGAAGAACCATACTGCACGAGGATAGCGCTGAATTCCTGGACCAATAGATACACAGGAAACTCACCCAAGCTCTACTGCAATGTTGAGATACATATGAGGTGAGCATCAGTGCTGTCACGTCCAATGTAAATCCATAAAGTCAAGGAGCCAGCAACACGAATGCATTTTATCTTTCAACTTTTTTCAAGCACTACAGCAATTGCAACATTGTAACATCATAAAATCGAACGCGTTGTGGCCAAAGCCTTCCTTGTATGCTATGAGGAAGGCTTCGGCCGAAACGCATTAGGGTTTACGATGTTACAATTGCTGTAGTGCTTGAATAAAGTTGAAAGATAAGCATTTGTGCTGCCTTCTCCTCGACTTTATGGATCCCTGGACAGGAAAGTGTCTTTTTTATTTTTTGCAAACTGGTTGAAGATCCTCTTTAAACACAAAGAGGTCTCAAAGGCCCCTTAGTGAACTTTGGAAAGTGAAGAATAAGAGTATTTAACACAAAAACAACTGTGAAGTCCAAAGAAAGCAAACCAATGCTTTTCAGGGGCTACGAGGTTCTTAAACTGCTGGTTTGTAATGTTTGACTTGGGCTATTAGAGTGTTAACTGAATTCTGAAATAAATTGGCTCTGGTAATTCCAAAATCAGTGGGCAAAGTATGCTTTTGGAATAAAAAGAGCCAAGTTTGCTTTTAAATAAACAGCACAAAAATGAAAAGCATTTTTTTTCATGGTTTCTATGGAATGGAAGATGGCACAGTGTAAAATAATGTCCACAAGTCCAATACAAATGCTAGTACTGTACAGTCAGGTCTTCTAATATTTGGTTCTAGAATATTACCTGTCCGATCCCAGCAGGCGAAACACTCTTGATTCATCTGAAATCTCTTGCGTAACCTAAAACAAAGGAGAGAACTTATGTTTATTTTTTGCAGTTAAAGTGTACTTAAAGCGGAGCTCCACCTCCGCTAATCGGAAGCCTCCCCCCTCCGGAGTCACATTTGGCACCTTAGACAGGTATTTGCACCCACTTCTGGGAACACACTGTGGGGACGTGAGGGTAGTGCGCCACATTCTCCCCCCGTTGTGTTCTGGGAAGCACACGGCTCCCAGAACACAGCAGGGGACCAATGAGGACGGTGCAGCGCGTCTCGCGCAGGCGCAGTAGGGAATCATCAGGAAGTGAAGCGTTGCGGCTTTACTGCCCGATTCCCTCTCCGAGGATGGTGGTGGGGGCAACAGAGAGACGATTGATTGCTCGTCTTCTGCAGCCGACGTCGATGGACTCCAGGACAGGTAAGTATCCCTTTATTAAAAGTCAGCAGCTGCAGTATTTGTAGCTGCTGGCTTTTAATTTTTTTTTTTTTTTTTTTTTAACAACGGAGCTCCGCTTTAAAGGTTTATTTTTTTTTTCTAAAATAACAGACGTCATACTTGCCTACTCTGAGCAATGGTTTTGCAAAGAGCATATCCGATTCCTCGCCTCCTCTGGGGGGGTCCCCAGGCAGTACTCCTGGCTTCTCTTGCCTTCTGGGTGGCCCCATAGCAAGCTACTAGCTATGGAGGCACTCGTGCCAACTCAATCTCAAGCCACACTGTGAACGTCTATTAACATACATTGACATACACAGTGGCTCAGCTCTGTCCCCCCGATTCTTTGCTCACGGAAGTTGATTGACGTCAGCACAGGAGATTATGGCTTCCACGGCTGCCGACCCTCCTGCGAGAGAGATCAGTGCTGCTGCAGACATGCACAGTGCTGAATCAAGATCAGGCCCAGGTAAGTATTTAAAGTGAAGCTGAGGGGAGCAGAGCATGATGATTTTTTTTTTTTTTTTTTTTTTTACCTTAAGGCTGAGCACGCATTAAAGTAAAACACCTTTTACCTTTATAATCACTAAGTAATACAGGTAGGTTGCCACCAGGATATGAATGGACAGTAAAAGGAAAACCAGCAGATTGATGAGCCCTTCTTTCTGCTCTTTCCTCATATCAGCAGGTTTCTTGTTAGCACACGGGCACTGCTGTACACCCGATTGGCTCCTTTTGCTGCTTTTCTATCTATCTCCCTGCCTGAGCTCTTTAGTACAGGGATTGCAAGAGGTGGATACCTAGTCAAATTCATGTACTCATACTGCTTGCATTTACAAAAATAAATTTCATAAGATATTAATGTACAGAACCGAATAATATGCGTCTTATATTTTCATGAAGATCGACTTTAAAGACCAACTTTCTCACAAAGTCTCCTTACCCTTTTGCTCCCACCCTCTAAAGCAGATGTAGCTTACCCTTCCTGATCAAACCACTTTACTTACCTGGATCTCGCTCTGGGGCCTATGGCACCGTTTTACAAAGCTTCTATCAGCCCCACAGAAGTCAACGGAGCTGAATTGCACAAGTGCAGACATCACAGTGGGCCTAGGACTGAGATCCAAATATAGTGATTTAAAGGGGAAGGTTGGGCTACAACTGCTTTAGGGGATGAGAGCAAAAGGGTAGGTAAACTTTGCTTGAAAAGTTCCTTATCCTTTATAAAGAAGACACGTTTGTGTACAAGCAGAATTATATGCAAAACAAGAAAAAGGTCTGTTAGGGCAGTTTGCATTGCCGCTGTTAACTGAAGTTTGATTAAAGGAGAAGTATGGCCAAAGCTTTTTGGGCCCCACTTCTCCCATGGATCACAGGGGGGGCAGTTTATTCTTCCCAGTCACCCGTTTTCAGTTGGTCAGCCGACGTCGCTCAGCCGGTCCAGCCTCTGGATTGATTCCGACTGTACAGTTAGGATCCACTCAGATGCCTGGACCGTCAGCTGGCTTAGCCTCTCAGTGACCTGCTGAGAACCTGAGCCAGCCGCTTCCACCCCCTGCACAACCCAGACCAGAGAGCAGTGACTGACAGTCACCAGCTTTCTGCTCACGGAGCCGTCAGGGGACTGATGCTGCATCCTCCTAGGCAAGTACGATTCAGAAAAACAAAACAAAAAACTGCATGCTTCTCTTTTAAGGATAAAGCAATCAATTTAAGGATAAAGTAATAATTTAAGAAAGCTACACAATGCCAACACACAAATTTAGGTGTGAATCCATCTTAAACTCACCTCATTGGATCTGAAGTTCTTTCCTTGCATGCCATGCTTCCAGAAGGCCAGCACACTGTCCTGCAGGCATACTGCAAAAACATACATGTCATTAAGGGAGGTGCCAGAAAATCTCCACTTGTTCCAAACTATACGCATAGACCGCAAATTACACCGCACTGAAGGGCGCCATTTTACACACTCACCAACTGACTCGATGTGGAAGTCAAAGCTGAGCTCTGAGGCCAGTTTTCGACTAGACTTTAGCCTTCCATGGAGGTTTACTATTTTCACATAACCTAAAAACAGATCCAGTATAGGACATTATAAAGTACAGCAGCGAAAAAAAGTCGAAATCAGGCAGAAACATTAGCAAGCTGATGAAGCAAAGGCTGCATGACTTACGGTCCAGGCAGACCAGCACGGTGTCTCTCTCCAGCTGCGTCACATGTATCGAATCGATCTGGTGACCCTCTGCCGAGAGATATAAGCATTGAGAAAATCATCAGGTTTAGAAGTGGAGAGCTAGAGAATGTCAGTTTTTCTAGGGGCTTTAAAAGAAAAGATTAGGAAAAACTGTGCTATGTAGTGCATATGACTAGGCTACTGTATATAAACTATTATTAAATAGTAATAGTAATCCTTCATTCAGTGTAGAAGGACACATTATGGATCAATAGCCACCCAAGTATAACATTATTAGGTGTTAAAGTGAACCTGTCCTTTGCCGCTGCTCCTCCCTACCTCTTTCCTCACTCCAAAGTGATTTATTAGAGCTTACAAGGGGCTATGGACTTCTTTTTATGACCCCACGTCACAGCGGTAAGTCAATCATGGGAAGCCTATTACTATTTCATGGGAGAGAGGCAGTAGATCACATTCTAACCATACCCAGGAGTTGCAAGTGTTCCTCCACAGTCCTAACAGCTGTTCTAAAGCCGACCATAGATGGATCGAATCTCGTCTGGTTTAGCAGGGACTGGCCAAGATTTGATCCATCTATGTGCAGGCTGATTGGATTGACCTGGGTACAACCAGCGGCTGCTAGCCTTATTCAGTGTGTTCTGTTACCCAGGAAGGCTCCCCGCCGGCAGAATACAGCATCTCTGCCATCAACACTGATTCCCCCATCAACACTGACTGTGTTGATGGGTGAAACAGGCAATATTTTTCCTTCCACTCATGGTGGAAGGAAAGAAAATAATCTATGGGCTGCTTAAGGGGCCATGCTGCTGGGGTGCAAGAGATTAAAATGATTTGTTTCATTTGGCAAAAAATGAAAAAATTTTAATTAAAGCGGAGTTCCACCCAAAAGTGGAACTTCTGCTCATTTGTTTCCTTCCCCCTCTACGGTGCCACAATTGGCACCTTTCGGGAGGGAGGGGGGACAGGATACCGGTCTTTTGTCTTCGAAGCCTCGCGCATGCACAGTAGGGTTCCTGGCGTAAAGCTACACTGCCGAGTTCCCTTACCCCGCAATGGTGGCGGTATGCACCCGACATCGCTGGACTCCAGGACAGGTAAGTGCCTATTATTAAAAGTCAGCAGCTGCAGTATGTGTAGCTGCTGGTTTTTGATTTTTGCAGTGGACCTACGCTTTAAAATGTATGATGTACTAGAGCCCTCTCCTGATTTGGAGTACAAACACCCCCCCGCCCCCTCATCTTAATTACATAGGGGGAAGTGTTCTGTACATTAAAAAAGATACCTAAGAAAGCTGATAACATTGTTTGAAATTTCAGATTGCTGCAAAGGAATTTACTGGCAGGATCAAAAGGTATTTCTCTATACTTGGAGAAAATATTCTTAGCCTGAAAATTATCTGGCCGTGTTCTTCAATGAAGTGAAGAAAAATACTACAGCCACCACATCTAAGAACTGGTAAGCTGCAATATTATACATTTGGATACCCTTTAAAAACCATGAAAGTTTTATGTTTTCACGACAGATTCTTCTGAAGTCAGTGAAGAGGCGGGTACCTGTTCCAATCTTTGTAAACCAGGAGGAGGCGGAGCTCAGGTTAATGGTCTCAAACTGAACAACCTGGTTGGATTCTATTCCTCTGCTGACCGCCACACACACCATGGGGTATTCTTGCTCTGGAATCACCAGCATTTCAAACACCTTCAGTGGGCTTGGAAGAGGGAAATCAAAGTGCTGCAAGACAAGAAACAAACCATAAGAACCTGCAGATGACAAGCAGTACATGATCCTACTTGCATTTAAAAATAGAGATAAAATATTAAAGAAAAAGGGCCAAAGCTTTTTTTGGCCCTACTTCTTCTAGGGATCACAGAAATGCACTACGTTTTGCACTCCTGTGACTCATTCAGCAGACAGCAAGCTAAAGCCCGCTGTCGGCCGATGTCACTCAGCCAGTCGACGTTAATATCAGGATCCACCCAGATGCCTGACCAGCAGAGTCTCAGCACGCTGTTGGGAGCCTGAGCCAGTTGCTCCTACCCCCTCCACAGCCCGGCGCTTTAGTGAGTGCCGGAGGAGCTCTCTGCTCAACAAAGACCAAGAACTGCACAATCAGCCCTCTTTGATCACCCAGGTTTCGGTCTTAGAGGTGGCGAGGGACCGATGCTGCATCCACCTAGTTAAGTGTGTTTCTTTTTTTCATGACTTTGGTTTTGTTTTCTCCTGGGAGAAAAATTCTTTGTTCTATTTGATAGCTAGAAACTTGCCGAGCTGGATTGAAGTTTGATTTTTGAAGGTTCACAATCCATCTCAAGGTTTCCAAATGACTGTGAGCCCTGGCAATTTTTCTCTGGAAGGGGCAAAGAAGAGAAGGTCGTCCAGATAAGGTATTTTACCGCAATTCCCTGCCGATGGAGAGGAGCGGGAGTTTACGCCATTATCTTTGAAAAAATTTGTGGGGCGGATGAAAGACCAAAAGGGAGGGCCTTGAACTGTAGAGGCAGCACCTCCCTCCCCATATTTATCGCCAGCCTGAGGAACTTTTGATACCGAGGCTATAGGCACATGCAGGCATGCATCTCTTAAATTGATTGATGCCATGAAGCATCCATTGGTTAAGAGATTTTTGACCGTAAAGATGGAGTCCATGGGGAATCTCCTGTTTTGGGCTGACCTGTTTAAAGATTTTAAGTTGAGAATGAGACGAAAGGTACCCGACCGTTTCTTTACTAGGAAAATATGGGACTAGAAACCCTGATGACGTTCCTCTGGGAATTGCCGGATACCTCACTTCCGGCCGGCCGAGTCTCTACTCTACCACCAAAAAGATTGTGGCGGTCTGTAGTGCCGACATGCTGTGAATCCTGCGAACGGCTGCCGCCGCCTAGGAGCGACCCCCAGAACAGTCAAGCTCTCCGAGCTGAAGGGGAAAAAAAGAACCCACTTACCAGCCACACTTGGTGCGGCGTGGGAGGGGCAGACTCTCTGGAAGCAAAGATGATATGGTGGGGTAGGCAGTCTGGCTTCTCAGGACAGCACCTTCGAGACCCCGACTCCCACTAGGTGATCCCTTGCTAGAGGAAACACAAAAACTGACGAGATGTGGGGTGAGACCTCCCTTTAAAGTTTGGTGGAGTTGGGGTTTCCCGTTTCCTAGTGGGTGGAGCCACTCTCTCATTTAGGGAGAGAGTGGAAAGACATTTAGGGAAAGTGTTGTATACAGAACATTCTTTATAAGCAATGTCTCTATAAGAAAAGTGCAAGTCAGCATTGAAGTCTTCCACGTATCATTTATTTTTTATTTTTGTTTTGGTGATGATCGAGTCGCTTTAAAGTTTTTATGTACATTCATTGCGTGGGAGGGGGCGATTCAGTTTGCATGTGTTGCGCTATATAAGTTTCTCACTCACTGCAAAAATCGCACGTTTTACTGATAAATGTTTAAACACACTGACAATTAAATAGGTTAAAAAACTCACAATAACATGCATTTACTAACCCGTATCAACATGAACTTCTGCATGGGCTCATACCACTGTAATAGCACAATACCAGAGGGCAGTGCCCCACACAAATACTTGTGCCCTGTGTATGGGTTACGTACTGTAAGGAGAAAAAGATAAGGCGTCAGTAAAATGTCACTTTACGGGGACTAATCAAAAATCGGTTACAAGAGTTTAAATACAGTTTCAACTTTATTGAATGCTTAAACAATCTGTACAGATTGATTAAAAAAAATACCAACAGACCGGGTAAACAGAAGTCAATCGGTAGGCCAACCACAGTGGACACAGCTGGATCTAAATTCAGTCGGTCCCTGATAAACTGGCTGAATTTCAATTCATGTATGGCCAGCTTAAACTCCCCTAACTTCTCAGTCTTGTACAACATCCTCATATGTCGTTACTTACCAATACAGCACTTGTGGCAACCCTTTGTTTCTGGGATCTTTGTAGTGAGTGAAAACTTCCTGCAAGGGGAAACACAAAACCAATTACATAGTTAAAATATTACTAAAAGCCAGAATGTTACTATTATGATGCATACTTCCTTAAAGCGCTAGTAAACTGCACAAAAATGTAACGTTTTAGGAGATATTTACTCTACTTATAGGCAAGCCTTACCTGTAGGTACAAGTAAACAAGGTAAGCTTGGGTCGTTTTATTTTTAGCAGAGTTTGGAAGTGTTAGGTTTTGCTTGGTTTGTATGATCCCATTGGGGAGATATGCTCTCACTTCCTCTAGTACAGGGGTCTTCAAACTATGGCCCTCCAGGTGTTCAGGAACTACAATTCCCATGCCTAGTCAGGTCTTTGAATATCTCGAGTTTTGCAATGCCTCATGGGATTTGTAGTTCTGCAACAGTTGGAGGGCCTTAGTTTGAGGATCCTTGCTCTAGTAGAAGCGATAGTGTTTTCATTTAAAAAGGTAACGTTTTCTGTGTGTCAATTGTGTAATAATAATAAAAAAAAAAAAATCAACACATTTTAGAAACCTCCGCTGGTTGGGTCCCTGCCTGAAGTTTCCAGATTCTGCACCGTGCCCTTTCGGAGAGAATATGGTTGCAGTACTTGCTTCAGTTACTCACTGTGGTACCTGGTAAAGGCGATTGGTCCCTTTGTGGTGACAGCTTCCCTTCAACCTCCGACCACTGACAGGTTCTCCGGCCAGCAGAACCATCACTTCTGGTTGGACTGCAAGCCGCAATTCCAACCCTGCGCTGCTTTCTCACTTCTAGATAGGGCCCTCAGAAACCCTGGGATAGGCCCAGTCTCTGGGATAGCAGCCTGGGGTGTACGACACACATTCACCCAGACAGCCATCCAGGTGGCACAGAACATGGATCACTTGACCTCACCCGAATATATAAGCTCTCCCAGCAGGGCAAGGGATTCAAGAAAACCCCTGCCCATTGGCTGAGATTACCCGTAAACCTGACCTTGGGTTGCTTTTCTCGTATCTAGTACAACCAAGTACCCGGCCACCTAGTGGTAGAAGAGAAAAATGCAACAAGGCCAAACGTAGGGAGAAATCAAATCTCAATCGACCAAGATAACTACTTTTTGTCAAGTAAATTTGAGGAGCTCCCTGACTTAAGTCCAGGGTGCTACACATGCTAAAAATCTACCAGGCTGGTCGTACTGAAAATGATTGGTGGATTGACTTAAGTACAACCTTGACTAGTACCTGTTGAATCGGCCAAGATTTGATCTATCTATGCCTGACTTGCGTGTGCCATAATTTGAAAATATATTATGCTTACTTGCACATTAAAAAGAGAAGCTCCAGCCTCCTTCAGTAAAAATAAAAAGTCAGCAGCTACAAACTTAGCTGCTGACTTTTAATATTAGGACACATAACCTGTCCAGTATCCAGCCGGGTCTTCAATGCAGCCGATTTTTAATTTCTTGTAAGGGAAACTGGCTGGCAGTGAAGCCTTGTGGCTTCACAGCCGGTTCTCTACTATGCATGCGCAATCAGTTGGAAGTGGGAGCGTGCATCTGTCAAAGCCAGGTACCCACTCCCTCTGAAAGGTGCCAAATGTGGAAGGGGGGGGGGGGGAGTGGGGGAAGACAAGCGATGCATCCCCTTTTAGGTGGAGCTTCGCTTTATTGCAGAAAGCTCCTTGGGCCCAAAATCTTGCATTTGCCCTGGCGGGTTTACTTCCATTTTAACTTGCTGCATATCTGATCTCACCATCTCAAATGGAGTAATCTGCCCTATGGATAATGTTGCTGGAATCTCCTAATGAGACTGCCGGCTCCAATGTCAGTGTTCCCGTATGTTAACAGAATGTTTTGCTCTTGGGGCTAGTTAGTGCACTCAGTTTCCCTCATTGTATGGGTTCCTCCAGGTAAACGTACCAAAGAACATCAGTTCCACTTTTGCAGCAAAGTAACAACTTAGTCAGCACTAGTTGAGGTTCTTTCAAGTAAAGTGCTGGTTTATTTTCAGGTCTGCTACAAGCTATTCATTTATGATCCAAGTGGGAATCACCGACATTTTACCGGTTCTGCTCATTTTTTTGTATACGGGCAAGTTAGAACGCTCAGATTTGAGAATTTTTTGTTGACGTTACTTTTAAACATTTTTTGTTCAGCTTTCTTCAGCTTGATGGGGGTTCAGCAATGTATTCCAGCAGGGTATGAGTTACATGCTAACAAAAAAACTTCAACACATTTAAAAGATGGGTAAGAGATAAAGTGGGTAGCTTACCTGGGTAATATCCTGTCTGGAAAGCGATGCGTTTGCATATGACCTGCTAGACCAGGCTTCTTGGCTTGTTCAAATAAACCTATTAGATTGTGTGAATACAGCTGCAGAGTTTTCCCTGGAGTGCAAAAGAGAGAGAGCAGAACAAAATTATAGACTGTCTGATCTCTGAAAGCTGGACAGTAAGGCAGGCCATAGACGGCTCGAATTTCGAAAGAATTTTCATTTGAATTTCGTGCCATTAGTGGGCTACAGCGACAGCCGATTTTCGTGCGGCAAACAAATTTGAGTAATCGGACATGTTGGAAATGTTTTGAAAAATTAACGATTTTCTAATCAATGATGGGAGAATCGTGCGAGAAATGTAATAGAAAAAGGAATGCACATGTGCAAGAAAAGAAAATTCCCGGAAAGAAAAGAAGATTCCCAGCCACGAAAATTATATGAGGTGAAATTGAAAGTTTGGTTGGCGAAATTTCGAAAATCAATGGTGGCGCCATCGGATCAAAAAATGCACAAAATTTCGGACTTTGAAAAGAAAATTTGTTCGGAATTCGACCCGTGTATGGCCTGCCTAAGAGACACGTTATTGGCAATTCTTTACCTTCTGCGTTTCCATCAGGTGAGAGCATTCATAGAGAAAAGAAAAGACAATTAATCAGAAACATTTTTAACTGAAAACATTTTAGGCATAATATATAATGTATTTCTCAGTGATATTCTATAATAATTCTTATTATACCCTAAATCTGGATAGTGTACAAGAAAAAGCAATGTTACCAATTCACAGTGTCTGTACTCTCCAAGTGTGCCAACTCCCACCCAGGGATCTAGGCGCGCCACCCAACACCCAGGGCTCTCGGTGCGCCACTCCACACCCAGGGTGCGCTCTCTCTATACATCTATATACGGGCACCACCTCAGACCCAGGACTGCCAAGGGCACCACCACAGACCCAGGACTGCCAAGGGCACCACCGCAGACCCAGGACTGCCAAGGGCACCATCGCAGACCCAGGACTGCCAAGGGCACCATCGCAGACCCAGGACTGTCAAAACCCAGAGCTGTCAGCACACCACCTCAAACTCAGAGATATCAATGATCTTCCTCAGAGACCAGACTGTCAGTGCATCACTTGACACACAGGACTGTCATCTCAACGTTGCTAAGTAAAGAGATTGAGTCCTTTAGTAGTACAGGAGAGGAGCCAGAGCCTTCTGTTCTCATGTCATTTATTAGCTTCTCCTGTCTTCATTGTAGTGTGTAAATGTCACATCCCGCATTTCAATGAGCCCACTGGAGCTGTGCCATCTGACATCCAATGTATCCTTTGTTCTATGCACGCAACCACCCCTCCCTGCAGGAACAATATACCCTCCAGACTGCTAGCCG
The DNA here is from genome assembly GCF_905171775.1 of Rana temporaria. Classification (NCBI taxonomy): domain Eukaryota; kingdom Metazoa; phylum Chordata; class Amphibia; order Anura; family Ranidae; genus Rana; species Rana temporaria. The sequence goes on from NC_053501.1 coordinate 23,984,465, forward strand.
GGTCTCCATCTCACTCCAATCCCCTCATCTGTAATGCTATTAACCCTTTGAGATACCTACTGCTCCATACCCCAATATATGGATACATTTCTGAAAAAAAACAAACTGTATTTAAAATTGAATGGGGCACGATCATCTTTAACCAATTAACATGCTGTTAAAATATATAGCTTTCTTAGCCACTTGAGCTCCCAAAAGGTTTTACTCCTTCATTGTCAGACCATTTTTGCTACTTAGCACTGCGCTACTTTAACTGACAATTGCTCAGTCGTGCAACACTGTACACCAAACCAAATTTATATTTTTTTTTCACACACAAATAGAGTTTTTTTTTTTTTTTTTTTTTTTTTTTTTTTAAGTATTTGATCACCACTGTTTTTTTCCTCTCAATATAAATAAAAAAAAGATCGTACAGTTTGACATTTTTTTTACTTTCTGCTATAAAACATATCCAATAAAAAAGCGAAAAAAATAAAAAATTCCTTAATAAATTTTGGCCAAAATGTACTCTGCTGCATGTCTTTGATAAGAAAAAAACAATCCCAATAAGTGTATATTGATTGGTTTGCATGAAAGTTAAAGCAGCTAAAAACTATGGTATATATACACAATGTAATTTTTATTAATACTGATAAGGATGGTGATCAGCGACTTATAATGGGACTGCGATAGTGCGACGGGTAATCTGAATCTGGGTGGGAAATGTCCAACTGCCACCGACATCACCAGTAACATTAATACAGTGATAATACGTACTATACACTGTCATTGTACTACTGACACTGGCTGGGAAGGGGTTAACTAGGGTGATCAATGGGTTAATTATGTTCCCAACTATATCGCATGCAACATACGGGTACGCTGCTTTGCCTACACCAACGGCAGCACATTGTGGGTGGGCTAGTGGTTAAGGAAACAGTTTTTGCGAGTCTGTTACAAAGTTTCTTGCCTGGAGATCCTGTCGGTATCCGCACATCCCATTGTAAGTGGACATTGCTAAGCTTCCGCCTTGAAATGAACAGCATTGCTGTCAGCCTTCTATGCATGCTCTTTCAGGTAGCTGTTGGGCTGCCCATCTGATAAGCCAGATGGGCAGCCCAATGGGCAACTGGAGGGGTGCACACAGCAAGCTGACATTAAAGCAGTGGCAGGATTTCCAGGTAAGGAAGAAAACTTTTTTGTGCATTTGTTGCAGAGCGCCTGCAATCCGCCCTCAAACAGCTTCTCCATTGTCTCCAGTGTGAAAGCCCGAGGGGCTTTCACACGGGAGCGTTGCGCCAGCAGGATGGTAAAAAAAAAGTCCTGCTAGCCTCATCTTTGGAGCAGTGTGTTTACCGCTCCTCTACCGCTGCTGCCCATTGGAATCAATGGGACAGCGCGGCTATACTAGCTGCTGAAGCAGCGCATTGCGGGCGGTTTTAACCCTTTTAAGATCGCTAGCGGGGTTAAAAGCGTCCTGCTATTGGCCAAAATGCGCCGCAAATCCGCCAATATCGACAGGGGTAAAATAGCTGCGTTTTAACGCCGACGCTATGGGCGGCTCAGTGTAAAAGGGGTCTTAGACAGCAGAATTGTGTTATTTGTATTGTATTGCTGCAGCCTGAAAAGATTGTGCTCCATGGGTTACAGAATAATTTAAATGAATGTGGGAGCTAAGACGACATACATTCGGCATCTATCTGAAAAACAAACATACCTGTGTATAGAGAAGGCTATAATTGACATATCTTTCGTATACTTCTTTGTGCACATACATACAAAACACAGCCTGCTGTCTAAGCTGCAATCACCAAAATGTAAAGATGATGATGTCATTATGGGGAAGGAGCACATCACTAGACACTGCTCAGGAGAGGAGGAATTGTTTCCTTGATTATTATTATTATACAGGATTTATATAGCGCCAACAGTTTGCGCAGCGCTTTACAACATCAGGGAAGACAGTACAGCAGGGATATGGCTGTCAGAGTCTTGCTATGCCGCATGGGACTTGTAGTTTTGAAACAGCTGGAGGTCCGCTAATTGCATATCCCTGCAGTACAGTTACAATACAATTCAATACAGGAGGGATCAAAGGGCCCTGCTCGTTAGAGCTTACAATCTTGATGGTGAAAATCCCCCAGTAAATAACATTACGCCAAGTGAAAAACCTACCTGACAAGGACATGAGGGTATTATGAATGACATACAGCCAAGTGCACTTCCGAGGAAACAGCTGCAATGCAAAGAAAAATAAATCTGAGGATGAGGAGACAAAGAGCACCTGTCCCAGATGACTGTGATCATATAACAGGCAGGGCCGGGACAAGGTAATCAGGCAGACTAGTGGCCAAAATATTTTGTTGGGGGGAGAGGAGATTTGATTGTACTGACACACAATGCTCAAACATGTTTGGGGGGTGGGGGATTGGCATGTTCACCCTGGGCTCTAGGTGACCTTGCCCCGGCACTGATATCAGGTAGCCAGTCTGTATATTATTAGCCATTACCTGCTCCATTGTGGCTTCATGAAGCTCATTTAGATTCAAGGTGTAAATTCCATCCTCCGTACCAAAGATGATATACTGATCTAATAAGGAAAATATGTTATTAGTAGGTTAAACAGACTATAATTTTTACATATTTTCCTACATGACAGAGAAGAAATGTTGTCAGGAAGGGAAGGGATAGAAAAGTTGGCAAAGGCTAGGGCAAAATCAGATTCCCCCATTCACATACTCAAGCCTTCACCACAGGTTCAGTAGTGAGCCTGATCGGGTGCCCCCATAGCAAGCTGATTGTTGTGGGGGCACTTGGCAGGAGGGAGGGGCCAAGAAAGCTGGCAAGGGACACGAGAGGAGGAGGATCAGGGCTGCTCTGTGCAAATCCAAATGAAACCAATATTTTTTTTATTTTCTTTTAAAAGCCTTTAATATCACTTTAAGGATTGTAGCAGGAATAAAGTTGGCTCAGCCAAAGTGAATTTCCCACATCCTCACAGTGCATGTATGGGAGAGAAATAAGTCAGTGTTTTTTCATTCAATCATCTGGAAGTGAGAAGGAAGATGGCCGGTATATAGCAGAGATAAGCCAACACAGATACATAGGTCAGGTCTCAGATGATGGCGAGGACATCAGTTAAGGCAGAGCATAAAACAGCAAAGTAGAACGTTTTATAACTTATACCAAATATCTGGAATCATACCATTTTAAAACCAATCTTTTTTTATTAAATCATAATATATGGTACAGTGGCAGAATGAACCGAAACAGAAATCCCCGGCTCAATAGGTAACAAATAAAGATGAGATTAAAGCATTTGTGACCCCAACACTTCATATTCCTGATATGTGGCCATGTACTTGCATGAGAACGTATCCTGTGTGTTCCTGTTACTCCCTCTGCCTTCCTATTAAAAACTGACCATACTAAGGAGGAAAGCACATCATGCTCAATTTTCTAGCAGTGCTGGAAACTCAACCTGCTTTTCTCCAATAATCAACACCCCCCTGCACAGCCATTCTCTGGGAAGCTCAGCATGCTGCTGCTGCTTCTCCTCCCCCCAGATCTTAGAGGGAATGTGATCACTTCTTAAAAAAAAAAAAAAAAGGGGGGGGGGGGAAATAAGTATATCTATCTATCTCTCACTATATATATATATATATATATATATATATATATATATATATATATATATATATATATATATATATATATATATATATACATATACACACACACACACACACACACACACACACATACATATATACATACCTATCTATCTATATATATATACACACACACACACATACATATATATATATGTGTGTGTGTATATATAGATAGGTATGTATGTATATATGTGTGTGTGTATGTATATATATATATAATATATTCAATTTAAACTGAATGGGTTGTTTCACAAGGTGGTCATTTACAACCAAACTAAGTCTCTAAACGTACACTTTAAAAATATGTCTGAGCTCTGACAAGTTTACTGTAAGCACCTGTGTGAGGTTTTGTTTAATGCTAAATTACCTTTAGTATCTGGGTGTATCCAGGATGTGGCACAATTTATCTTCAAAGGGCACCCATCGAAAACCTTTGAAAAACAGGCTCCCATCTAGGAAAACATGGCAAGACATTGCAATGATTACAGGCAGAATACACAGGAGAAATCAGGACACCAATACAACAGTCAACAAGACAAATCAACAATAAATATTCTCACTAAAATAACATGCTACATATACAGCAAACATGAGGATATTGGGCGATTGTTCTTGGCTGCTTTGGATGCACATCCAATTTTTAAGTGCACCTGTGCCCAGACTGAACAATAAAGGTTAATCTGCTTATATTTGTCTTCCCTGTTCCCCTGAAAACAGGAAGTTGTGGCAATGCCGACAAGTGATGCTGAGCCACCATGACTGAAATCCAATGAATAAAAGGGCCGGGGAGGAAAAAGCTAAATGATGGATATCCCCCAGCTAGAAGATGAGGCAGGCTTTATCCGTCTTGCTGCAGCTTCTAAGGCACATTCTGAGCCGTTTACAGTGTGCAGTGCAATCCGCGCAAGCAATTTCAGTACAGGAGTCTAGAACTGTGCAAGGGCAAAGGTGAGGCTGCAGTTCAGCCTTAAAGGGGCTGTAAAGGTAAAAAATGTTTTCCCTAAATATCTTCCTTTACCTTAGTGCAGTCCTCCTTCACTTACCTCATCCTTCCATTTTGCTTTCAAATGTCCTTATTTCTTCTGAGAAATCCTCACTTCCTGTTCTTCTATCTGTAACTCCACACAGTAATGCGAGGCCTTCTCCCTGGTGTGGAGAAAGCCTCTTGAGGGGGCGAGCAGGCAAGTCAGGACACTCACTACTTTGCAGATAGAGAAAGGAGCTGTGTGTAGCTGTGGGCGTCCTGACACTATTGCTCGCGCCCTCAAGAGGCTTTCTCCACACCAGGGAGAAAGCCTCACATTTAAAAGCAAAACCGAAGGATGAGGTAAGTGAAGGAGGACTGCACTAAGATAAAGGAAGCTATTAAGGGAATTTTTTTTTTTTTTTTACCTTTACAACCCCTTTAAAGTACCTACATATTGTTAACAGACAGTATATAAGGAGCTTTACCGGACTCTCTTGCTGCTTATATTGTAAACCAATTCATTCTCAAAGATCACCTCAAACACCCTGGTGTTTGGGTCAGTTTCTAAGTTGGGCTCCTTTCTTATTAGCCGACTCCAAAGTTTTTCTTTGTCTGAATTTCTCACTTCCTGTTCCTCCTCAGTAAGCTGTTCTGGCTGACTATCCCCCAGCCAGAATGGCTCGGATGATGGGGACAAGCTTACTGAGGAGAAAGAGGTGAGAAATTCAGACAAAGAAAAAAACATTTAGAAGGGAAATCGAAGGAAAAGGTAAGTGAACCCACAATGCACTAGCTTAAAGGAACCTGTTTAGGAAAAAAAAAAAAAAAACTTTTACAACCCCTTTAACCTGCTTTGCGTTTACTTAGAAAGCTGGCAGCCTTCCAAGATTCTGGTGTAATAGAAAAAAATAAAGATAAATGTGACTCAGTTGTGAAGATTAATTTCTCATCAATGCCTATAGCCATGTTGGTGAACCAGGACTTGCTTTAAAGTGCTTTTGCTATCCTATCTGAATATGTAAATATTTTAGTGTGCCCAGTGTGGGCACAAGTTCCCTTTAAGCCCAGTTGAAGTCGCAGAAATATGCAATCGTATAGATGTTGTACTAACACCTCTATTTTTATAGTTTTCCCCATTATAGCAGTTGTGTTGGGTGTGAGTAGAAATAAACCAAACATGTTTTTCAATAGACATTAAATACTCACAAGTACTTTTGGAGTGGGTGGTAATCCATTTATTGCTGGTTTCTAGAAGACAGATATTCTAGATTAATTATTTGCGGTATATATGGCACAAAAACTCCATTGTTAGCCTACATCTGTTCCAGGTAACTGAGTTAAGCAGAGTATAGACTGACTGGTTTAACAAAAAAAGTGACAGATCTTCCCCATTCACACAAGCAATGTGGATGCAGTGATCTCCCCCGCTGCACTATTGTTGTATTCTGATAGAGAGGACTCTCCACTCCCCTCTGTCAAAAAACACTGATCAGTTCTGCAAGCCATTGGCTGCAAACGCTGATCGAAGGCTGGTTTTCCAGCAGTACCGTTTAACACAAGCCAGCCTAACAACCAGCATGGTTGAAGGTAAAAAAAGAGGGAATATCTGAACAGCAGCATTGTCAGTCTTGTGGAGGGGAGAGTTAGATGTATTAGCAGATTTAAATACAGTAACAAACTGAAGCTAAACTCCTGCTAATACTTTATAGGCAACATTTTATTTTCCTTTTGTGATAAAGGTTTTACACAAATAAACAAACTCGGATTTTAAGCACCCATGCCAGTATTAAATGATCTGTCTCATCCCTGTAATTGCAAAACATTTATAAAAAAAAAAAAGTAAAAAAAAAAAATTAAAGCGGAGTTCCATCCATATAAAAGTCAGCAGCTACAAATTGTAGCTGCTGACTTTTATTAAATCGGACAGTCGCCTGCCCAATGGTTCAGCGATGTCGGTGTACAAAGCCCCGCTCCTCTCTGCGGTGCCGGCATTGTAACTGTGGGCGCCTGGCTGTGGCTTCACAGACAGGCATGCACTGCTCATGTGCGAGCCGTGCTGCGCACTGTGACTGGCCAGGCAATCATCTGGGACCCGTGAAATGTCCCAGATGATTGCAAAGAGGGAGGGGGATGAACTTTCTTCTGGGGCAGCGGAGCCCCGGAAAGGAAGTGGGAGCTGGATCTGCGCCCCCTCCCCCAAAAAACAAATGACATGCCAAATGTGGCATGTCAGGGGCTCATCTGCTCTTAAAGCGGAAGTTCAATTTTTGGGTGGGACTCCGCTTTAAGGGCCCTTTTCACACGGACGATCTGATCAGGTCTGCCTGTCAGATTTACAGGTGGACCTGTTCGCAAGGTCAATGCATTCCTATGGACTGGCAGGTGCAAACGAACTTGTGTCCGTTTACAACTGCCTACCTCCGGGTCCAATCAGGCCCACTAAAAACATTAAAAAATAAAAACGGAGGACTGTGTCCTCTTCCAATTGGGCGGACCAGATCTGAGGCAGCCGCGTGTAAACAAATAGCGGAATCCGTTTACTCCAGACCACCCATTGACCAGAGCGGGGTCTGCCTGTGTCTGAATGGACTGGATCTGTCATCCACGCTGCTCTGATCACAGATCCCCTGCTGATTGGAATGGAAGGCACCCATGTGAAAGGGCCCCAACAGATTCCTCCCACCCACACAAATGAAGTGGATGGAGGAATCTCCCCTCGTATAGAACATTGTATTCTGGCAGTGGCAGCTGGATGAATGTTGATCAGCTTAAGGCTCCATTCACATCTAGGCGGACGAAATCGCGGCGATTTGTCGCCGCAAATCGCGATACAAATAGCGGCATTTTGTACCGCGATTTGCGGCGACAAAACACCGGTATTGTCCGCCTAGATGTGCCCCAGATTGACCCCCTCTATGGAGATGCTTCCCATCTCCTAGCCGAACGCCGAAAGACGCCTGAAAAAAAGGTCCGGGACCTTTTTTCAGGCGGCAGGCGTTCGGCGTGGAGATGTGAACCATCTCCATAGAGGGAAATGTGTTTCCAGCCCTCTGGCGGCAGCAGCGTAGCGCTACAGGCGTAAAAACGCCTAGATGTGAATGGGGGCTAAGTGACAATGTGGTCTCAAAATTTGGAGCATGCACAGTTGCATGCTCATAGCTGTGAATATACAATACCATTCTCTCAGTAAAGGGCATTATACTGAGGATAATTAATCTACAGTTTTCAGTGACAAATGGGTTTAAACACTGCAACAAAGCAAAAAAAAAAAAAAAAATGATGTACTGACCGGAAAATCCTTCTTTTCCTTCTTCTGTGGCAGTTGTGGCTTATGTGATTCCCCAACTGGACTACCTAGTCTCTCCCCATTGCCTGCACAGAAAAAAAGGTCAATTAAAACAATGAGAATCAGTATTAAATGGGACCCTTATAATAAAATAAAAGTGTCAGCAAGTAAACAATGGTGGAGATTAAAGCAAATGCAAGTAGGCAGCGCAATGGGAGTGATGAAAGCTGCCAAACCAGTATGAGAAACTTTAAGCACCAGCCCACACCTAGGTAGCACCTTATCCTCCTACACAGCTATTGGAGAATACCCATTTTCTTCTAGTACAGGAAGAATGACTGCAATAAGCTTATTATTTCCTGGCAGTGCCAGTTACAACTGCCACCAAGGACACAGATAAGGCTGGAAGGTGCTATGACGCAGTAAAGCCACAAAGCAGTAAGCAGGGAGATGTATGGAGGCATTCCCATTCTATAAGATGGCGGAGGTGAGAATATGGAATGTTACATGTGTGAAGATGCAGGCGCCATTGGCCATCTCATACAATGAATAGTATGTGAAATGCAAGGCCTGAAAATGAACAATGTGACATGAGTGAGAATTGTAATAAGCTTCCAAGAACTCAAACTCTGCAGATCATTCTCAACTAACAAACAGCCCCACAAGAGACAGAGGGGGGGCTAAAACCTCTTCTCTCAGCCGTTAACTGCCGGTTGTGTCCCTGTCTGAGAGATTTACCTTCACTTCCTGTCTCCATGACACAACATGAATTGAGGAGAACTCTTCCAATAGGACAGTGAAATACCTGATAAATGTCATAATACTTCCTCATGCTATTGTATTGATGCTGGAGAGTTGTTCCTTCGGGTTCTGTGACCACCTGTAATCGGGTGAAGAGGTGAGAGGAAATGTCTGCTAGGAAGACTGGCAGCAGTAAAAATATGGAGGTTATAATCCTTCTCCAAATAAAGAAATCAGTTGACTGGGGTTCCCCTTTAGGCCTGGTTCACACTATTGCGATGCTAGACATCACATGCAATTCGCACCGTCTTGCTATGTATGTCTCATACAATGTGATTTCAGCCAAACTGTATGGCTGAAATCGCATCAAAATGGTGCATGTCCCCTTTTTTTGGTCCGCACTAAAATCGGATCGCATGGGTGTCCACACCCATGCGATCCGATTCCTGCACCATTTAACAGTTCGCACTGCGACCCGATCCGATCTGGGGGTGTCGTTAACTTTACATTGACACCTGTAGCGGTTTGCAGATCTCAGTGTGAACCACTGCGCGATTCGGGTGCGATGCAGGAACCCACACTGGATAAACGGGGTCCTCGCATCGCACAAGTGTGAACCGGGCTTTAAAGTTAACATGTCACAAATCTATCATTAAACAGAGTGCTTAAAAAAAAAAAAAAAACTTTTTTCACTACACTGTAATGGTGTGAACTCGGTCCATAAAATAACCTAGGATTTCGATACAGTGAAAACAAAGTAAAAAATGCATCAAACTGCATCTGGTGTGAATGGGCCCTAAAGGAAACTTGAGAGGTGATGAGTCAAACTTGTCTTTATCCAAATGTATTCCAGGATCTTCCTGTCATTTGACCATGGAGGACTTACTAAATGGCAACCTCTACTTTACCTATAGATCTGAACTAAAAAAAAAAAAAAGCCTACATACGATCGTTTTTAAGGACCAATTTAAAAAATTGCATTTTTCACGTCATTAAAACAATCGTGTGTATGTGGTATAAGGCCCCTTTCACACTGGGGCGGGAGGTGCAGTGGCGGTAAAGCACGGCTATTTTTAGCGTAGTTTAACTGTTGGAATTGCGGCGGTATTCGGCAGCTAGCGGTGCGGTTTTACCTCCCGACAGCGGCTGAAAAAGGGGTCAATACCGCCCGCAATTGCCGGCAGTATGGCCACGGTTTCTCATTGCTTTCAATGGGAAGAAGCGGTGGAGGAGCAGTATACACACCGCTCTTTCACCGCTTCAAAAATGCGGCTAGCAGGACTTTTGGAGCGGTCCTGCTGGCGCACCTCTCCAGTGTGAAAGCCCTCGGGCTTTCACACTAAAGAAACAGAGGCCGCCGTTTCAGGTCGGTTTGCAGGTGCTATTTTTAGCGCAATAGCGCCTGCAAAATGCCCCAGTGTGAAAGGGGTCTAAAGCAGAGCTCCAGTTTTTGTGTTTATTAAAAGTCAGCACCTAAAAAACTGTAGCTGCTGACATTTAAAAAAAACACACTCACTTGTCTCAGGATTCAGCTCACCCGAGCAATCCCTTCTATCCATCTTCTCTCTCTGGCATCTCAACTGTGGGCACCCCGGCTGAGACAGCTTGCGGCTTCACAGCCAGGTGCCCAAGCAGCATTTCGCGTTGTAAATGGTCTTCCAGTTTTCTGTAGCCTGTGACATGTCCCAGGTGACTTGCGGGGAGGGAGGAGGATAGGAGTGGAAGTGCGTACCTATCAACCCCCACCCCCCCAAAATGCCATCTGGATAATAGAAGCGGGGGTAAGAGGCCTTAAGGGGGAACTCTCCCTTTTGGGTTGAGATGTGCTTTAATATGGTTGAGATGTGCTTTAATATGGTTGCAGCGAGTAGGATATATATTACCTACACAATGCAAGCACAATAGTTTCAAAAAGAGTGACACTGGTATTTATTAGTAGGGGACACTGACCTGCTAATATTCCAAGAACAAACAGTGGTCTATATGCTGATCCTTTAAAGAAGTGCTCCAGGAAGGGGTTAAACTCATTCCACTTGCTTATGAAAATAGGCCATTCAGTGATTTGCAAGAGTGTGTGGGTGAGATGAAGGCTTTGTGAATTCTGAGCGCATAAACTGGAGCAATAGCCCAACAATGAAACCTTTATGGCAGGTAGGCTTTTATTGCAGAAGAGAATCTGTGCGTCTCTTTTTTGCAATACAAGCTCCCCCTCTGCCTGCCAGTAATGTTTATTTTGAATGGCTATCGAAATGCGCATGAGCAGCTTAGTGTGCATTCTTGACATGCCTTGGTGCTGGGATGAAATTACTCCCATGTAAATGCAGGGGGGGGGGGGGGGGGGGCTGCGCAAACAGGATGGCTAAAGATCATGGACCCAGAAGACAACAAGTCCAAGATGGAAGTGTCACTGGAGGAGAAAGTACAGTAGAATTTAAAATTCTGCTTTAAAGGCACTCTTATGGCCACTACCTCTCTTATGGATCACGGCACTGCTTTGTTCTGCACTCCTGTGACCCATTTTCAGCCTACAGAAGGCTGACGTCACTGAGCTGGTCCAAGCTTTGGAAAAATCCCAACTTTAAAGTTTGGATCCACCCAGATGCCTGGACCAGCGGCTGGCTTTGTCTTCCAGCAGTTCACTGAGGGGGTGAGCCGGCTGTTTTAAAGTTGGGATCCACCCAGATGCCTGGACCAGCGGCTGGCTTTGTCTTCCAGCAGTTCACTGAGGGGGTGAGCCAGCTGCTTTAAAGTTGGGATCCACCCAGATGCCTGGACCAGCAGCTGGCTCACCCCCTCAGTGAACTGCTGGAAGACAAAGCCAGCCGCTCCCACCCCCTCCACAGCCCAGAGCTCCAGTAAGCACTGAAGGGGCAGAGCAAAGAGATTGTGACTGACAGTCACAGGAAGATAAAGAACTAAACGATCAGCTGTCTTTGATCGCTCAGTTCTCGGTCTTGGAAGTGGCGGGGGACCAGTGCTGCATTTTTTATTATTCATTCCCCTAACTCCCTTTTTAACTGAAGCCAATTGTATTGAAACAGACTAGATGTTGGTGAAATTTCTGTCACAGTCAATATAATTGACACCAATAGATCCAGTAGATTTAATACAGCCCTCTGATCTTCCGATAAAATTAACCAGTGCAAGACTGTAAATCACTGAACAGCCTCCATCAATGGGCAAGTGGAAATTACATTGGTTTCCTAGACTGCCTCTTTAAAATGGACAAGTACTTGAGGGAGGGAAAGGAAAGTGTCAGATGATTGACCTCGGTGATCGAGGAGGCACCAGACTCCTGCTGTGAGACGTTGTGTGCTCATATGTGAACCCAGCCTGAATGGGCAAATTACAAGTTTTCCTTAAGACCTCCTTTTAATAAGCTGTACCTACGGAGAACATCCATTCCCCCCTCATCCACTGGAAGGATCTGCAGAGTTAGAAAGCTGAAAAAAAAAGCAGGTGTCATGGAGTAAATGATTTAATTTTCAGGCAGCCAAGTGGCATGGTGTTAACCCTTCTCTAGCAGGGCTGCAGTGGAGTCTCCGGTCTCCCTGTCACTGCTTTGTGCTATTTACCCATCTCAAAGAATTTACTGCTGGTCAGTCCAGGGCTGCTGATGCTGCTAGACAGCAAATTATTGGAAGGTGCCGTATGGCGACCACAACCTGGCGAGCTCTGCCTCCGGTGGAACTGGGAAGCCCTGTTATCGGGTTGTTGTTTGATTGTGCTGGATCTCTCCTCGTCATCCATATTGCTTTCTGGATAGCTGTTCATCCTCACCGGCTGTAAGAAGAGAGGTCAGTTGTTAGTTCCTTCATGGCAATGCAGCTATGCAGATTTATTTATAAATTATATAATCTAACCCAAATCAAATGCTTCACATTCTCCAGTAAACTAAAAAGTATGCATACATTAAAAGGTTTCAGGCCCCATTCACACTGACTGACTGGCAAGGTCAGCAGCAGATTACAGCAGACATGTTTCCACTGACACAAGCCGGCATCTGATACTGTCCACTAAAAACAGACAGACGGGGATCCATTTCCCATCTGCCTGGCAAGGGTCCGCTTCCATCCAACTGCCCCATAGAGAACATTGGGCTGTGCCCGCTCTGCATAGTGGAGCAGACATGGACCTGACATCCGCCTGCTCAGCAGGGATCAGAGAGATCCCCGGCTGAGCAGGCGGATCCGCTTGACAGAGTTCACCTCATCGAAAAGGGGACCGAATTTAATGTACAGTACACTACTTAAAAGCATTTTAGGTATGAATTGCATTTTAGTCTAAGGCTCCATTCACATCTATGCGACAAAACGCCCGACGCCGGACGCTTCTGCCGCTAGAGGGGAGAATTCCCATTGCTGTCTATGGAGATGGTTCACATCTCATAGACGCCGATAGCCTGAAAAAAAGAGTCGGACCCTTTTTTCAGGCGACATTGGCGTTCGCCCATTGACAGCAATGGGAAGAATCTGAAAAAAAAAAAAGACACACACTCGCGGCAAAATACGCCGCGTACGCCGTACGCCGCTGTCGCATAGATGTGAATGCAGCCTCAATATGAGATCTGAGGTCTTCTTGACCCCAGATCTCATATTTAAGAGGACCTGTCATGTTTTTTTCTATTACAAGGGATGTTTACATTCCTTGTAATAGGAATAAAACTGACCCAAAAAATTAAAAATAATTTTTTTTTCAAAAATAAATATATATAGTAAAATAAATAAGAAAACTCCCACCAAGTTTGCATGCAGAAGCCTGCAGTGCTGTCAAGTGTATTCTGAGGACGGAGAACTCTCCCTGCTGTTAGAATACAGTAGCTCCGCGAAAGAGGAATTGATTAATTTTGTAAAGTGTAAGGCTCCAGTCACACCTGATTGCAAGTGGAATCGGCATGATTCCAAATTGCTGCAAAACACGGGACATGTTTGTGATGTCATGCCTTCTAATGGCACCCCAATCAACACGTGATGCTAGCACCCAAAAGAAGCTCATGTTCCTTTTTACGCAACAAACATCACTTGTTACGATTGCAGTGCGATTTGCTGCACGATTGAGGTACTATCAAGAAGTAATGGCATTGCAAATGCGTCCCGCATTTTGCAGCAATTTTGAATCGTGCCGATTCCGCCTGCGATGAGGTATGAATGGAGCTTAAATCAGGCAGAACTATGTACAAAAAAAATAAATAATAATAATACATTACCTTAGGAGGAAGTGGTGGCGGAACAGCTTTTTTCATGGTGGAACTGAAATAAAACACCATAACAATAAGATAAAAATATAAACCATCGGCCTAAAGTAACTAAACCACACTGAATATTCCATATGACTTGCAAGAGCGAAGGTTTCACCTTTTAGAGTGTTTAACCACCGCTACTGTTGGAAACTACTGTAATTGTTCAAATAGCATATGATTGATTACGTGCCAATTTTGAAAAAATTGCCAAATATTACATACAAGCAATGTAGAATAAAACAACTTTTAGTCTTGGTTCACAACGATGCGAGGCAGGCTTTGCATCGATTCCTGTGCGTTTCCCGCACCACATACACTCATGAGAACCACTGCGGCTGTCAGGTCGCAAAACAATTGCGATTGGCTGAATGGGATCGCATTGGTTCTGAACACCCAAGATCTGATTCCAGTGCGGGTGTGGTGCGATTTGAGCCATACGAAGAATCGTTTGTGATTTGAACAGGAATGCAGTGCAATTCCTGTCCGAATTGCATATGGTTTCCCGCACCGCATTAGTGTGAACCACCTAGGATAAGCACCTAGGATTACAACCATTTCCAGATACTTCACTGAATCTTCCTCCAGCTTTCTAACTGAAAGCCTATACAAAGGTATGGGCAGAATGCTGGTGGGAGAGTATGCAGGAACAAGACATTGCACCCACCGATCGCTGGTGCAATGCTTTACAGGCTGCTGTAAAAAAAAAAAAAAAAATGTGTGTGTGTGTGTGTGTATGTATATATGTATATGTATATATATATATATATATATATATATATATATATATATATATATATATATATATATATATATATATATATATATATATATATTCTGCACATTTATTATTTTTAAGTGAATGTATCCTTTAATGAACTAAGAGCTGCACATTATTCATTAGATCCCTTTTTTAAGCATCTGGAAAAGGCTTAAGCCTGTGTTTGATTATTCATTAAAAGTCAGTAACTTTCTTACTCGCTGTTTGCACCATTGGCAAAAGGATTCCAACTATGCGAAAAATCGTTATCCTGACTTCCTCCCTAAAAGGGTAGAGAGAGAGAAAAAGACAAATTTAAGCCTTACATTAAAAAACAAAAACAAAAAAAATGTAAAAAGTCTTGGCATATTTAAATCAGATGTGCAGTAAACAGCAATAAAAATACTAACACGTGTATGACATACAAGGTTTACACGCAATGCATGGGTCCATAAAGAAGGAAAACACAAGAGTACTAACAGCAATGCAAAGACATATCAAAGCCCAGCTATCAGATTTCTAGTGTAAGTTCCAAAATGAATGTCAGGAGCCACTTTTTCACAGTTCCATTTGTTAGAAAATTAGCCCAAATGTTCTTGTAACAAATGAAGCATGTGAGAGAAAAGATTCAAAAATAAAAGAAAAAGAGAAAGAAAAAAAAAAAAAAGATATAACATTTCTACAATTTCCCAGCAGATGGCACTAACACAATGTTGGTGTGTATATGTGTTGATGGTGAATTGAGGACTTACGATATAATATTGAAGCAGCTAAATGAATCCTTTATGGCCTGTTTACACCCCCATGCTAGGGATCCCATACTAATTAAATGGGCTCTAATGCACCTCAATGCAGGAAAGTTTAGTGCATGCCGCAACTTTTTGCACTTTGTTGTCATGGTGTGCCAAGGTGTGTTGGGGTGCCATTTATCTATAAAAGGCACCAAAACACACAAACAAGCTGGTGTAAACTTGCAAAGTAAAATTCTAGATTAATACCTGCAGAATCACTGAGTGACAAAGGGTACAGGAAACATTTTAACCACTTCGAGCCTCTTTCTGAGATTTGTTGTTTACAAGTTAAAAACGTAAGTAAAAAAAAAAAAAAAAAAAAAAAAAAAAAAAAAAAAAAAAAAAAAAAAAAAAAAAAAAAAAAAAAAAAAAAAAAAAAAGAAATAAAAAAAAAAGCATAAAAAAAGAAAGAAAAATGATAAAAAATATGAAAAAAGAAAAAAATATAAGGAGAAAAAGAAATAAATAAATAACAAGAAAAAGGAAAAGAAAAATAGGAAAAGTAAAAAAAAAGTGAGAACATTTTATATATATATATATATATATATATATATTATATATATATATATATATATATATATATATATATATATATATATATATATATATATATATATATATATATATATATATATATATATATATATATATATATATATATATATATATATATATATATATATATATATATATCCCTTTAGGAGCTATGGTATGGAGACGGGTGGGGGACTTCTTCCCTTCATTCCTCTCCATACCCAGCCACAGGAAGGACCATCTACCGCCGCCGATAACGGCGATCTCATGGCAAATCCGCCACAGAGACCACCATTATCGGAAACCAGACCCTCCCCCGCTGAAGAAGAGGATATCTGGGTTATGGAAGCTAGCTGCTGCCATACAAGAGATATCCCTCTTCAAAGTGCTGACGTGTGTATATATAGTGGGCGCTCCGGAAATGGTTGAAAAGGTAAACATTCTTTTTGTTCCTGTAATCTTGCAATTATATAGATTACCCCAAATGTTTTTCTGTACTTTTTACAGAGGGGTATGGAAAGTGTTTGCCTCGTTAAGGTAAAGGGGGTCAATCACCAAAGTTAAAGAACGACAAAAAAAATGCAGTAAAATAACGCATGTGGTAAATCAGTTGTAAAGGTTCAATTCAAAGAATTTATCGCTAAATAACAAATGCAGTATTTTTTCAGTAATTGCCACATTTTCTCATGCAGTAATTTAGCGCACGTGTTGGTGGTTATGTGCCTATTAACACTGGGAGACACTGCACGTCTTTTCTGCAATAAATAGCCTGCCTGCTCACAAAAATGCCTTAAGTTCCGCTTTAAGTCGCTCACATGGATTGGCATATCTAGGTCGTAAGAACTAGAAGATGAGGGTATATCCTAAAAGATTCCCTATTTGTAGAACAAGAAACTCACAATTTCATTGGCTTCGGTCTCTTTCCTGAGTGGTGGTTCAAACTGCAGTTTGTCAACTAAAAAAACAAAAACAAAACAGCATGAGTTAGACAAGAACTCTGTTACTATGCATCAAAATGGGGTATTAATATTTAAAACCGGTGCCGATCTTAAAGTGTATACAAATCTAACAAGACCTTCTCCTATTTGGTCCTTTCTAGTCAGTTAAATATTCCACCTATTGGAAGCGTTGTTTTATTTTCATAATATGTTCCAAAAAGAAATGCCTGTTGACCCTGCCAGAAATCTTGTGGTCAGATAATTTCCTGTGCCGACTGTTATTACATTGTTCTCTGAGGACTAGAGAACCATATCCCTCTACCTTAGTGTGCTAGGGATAATGTTAGAGGTGCACCGAATGGAAATTCTGGTGCCGAAACCGAAAATTCAGGATGCACTTGGCCAAAACCTAAAACGAGTTTAGAGCAGGGGGTCTCCAAACTGTAGCCCAGGGGCCGGATGTGGCCCTCTGCTTGCCTTTATCCGGCCCTTGGGGCACCATTCTTTCTCCTGATACCAATGATGGGACACTACTCCTCCCCCAATACTCAATATGGGTCACTATTGAAGCCAGGACATTTTCTGCTCTCACTGGCCACAGTGTGGTCCTCTGAGGTCTGAACAGAAAAGTGGCCCTGTTTAGGAAGTTTGGAGACCCCTGGTTTAGAGGGGGAAATTTTTTTTTAGATACAATTGTATTATATTCGACTTGTTAATGAATATAACAAAGTTAAAAGAATATGAATTTATTGTTGGCCATTATCGCCATCTTTAGCGCAAGAAAAGCTCAAGAAAAATGTATTCCTTTAAATTCTATGTATGTCTTCGCCTTCCATTGTGGTCTGCTGCGCCTTCCATTGTGTTAAAAATCTTGCTCGCTGCATTTAGACAGTTAAAAAAAAAAAAAATGCACTAAAACACATCTCCTGGGTAAAATACAATGAAAATGCAGCAAGAACGCATCAATAACATACCTGTGTTACCTTTTTGATGCGGTATTTTCACATGAAATACAACATAAGCACAGTAAAACAAATGTAATGCGATGAGTTGCTTACAAGAATGAAGGGTGATAAGCGAGGAAAAAGCGAGGAAGCAAAATTCAGCCAACCCTTTTACCCGATTTGTCCAGTCTTGGCAAAATTGAAGCACGAAGACCATTTAAATTATTAAAATGTTCCTTAAAGCGGAGTTCCACCCAAAAATTGAACTGCTTTTCGAAATCCTCCCCCCATACAGTGTCACATTTGCCACCTTTCAGGGGGGAGCAGATACCTGGCTAATACAGGTACTTTGCCCCCACTTCCAGGCATAGATAGCCGAGCCACCCACGGCTATATACACCACATCCGACGCCTCCTCCGTCCCCCCCCTGCTGTCTTCTGGGAGACACACCGGCCCCAGAAGACAGCAGGGAACAGTGGAATTGCGCAGCTTGAGTCGCGCATGCCAAATAGGGAACCAGGCTGTGAAGCCGCAAGGCTTCACTTTTTGATTCCCTTAACGAAGATGTCGGCGGGAGCACTCGAGAGCCGAGGGACAGATCGGCTTCGGGTGCCAACATGGTGGACTCCCTGGACAGGTAAGTATCCTTATTTAATAAGTTAGCAGCTGCAGTATTTGTAGCTGCTGACCTTTAAGAATAAAACAACATTGGTGGAACTCCGGTACTCATTTTTGACTCAGACGTTTTCCCCGCAGCCGCGCCATTTAGGTTCAATAAGTATTTATTAACATTTTTGACAGATCAACTGTGGGTATGGAGTTGGGTGTATGGGATTGTACTGTGTTTTTTATTTTGTTTGTTTTTTGTGGTTGAACTGGATGGACTTGTGTCTTTTTTCAGCCCGGCTAACTATGTAACTATGTAACAGAAAACAGAAGACATCAGATCAGGAACCCGACAAAGGGTAACCCGATCGGTACAGTATAACACATGCATATAGCGATACCAGATAAACGAGCGTGCACAAGTGAATAACCCAAAGGCACTTCGGTGGTACAGACAAAAATATGCACTGCAAACCTACGTCGGGCTGGGGCTGCAGCCGCGCCATTTAGAAAGCACAGCTTGCTTATCGCATGTGTAGTAGTGAAACGGCTGTGAAGCCAAAAGGCTTCACTGCCGGGTTCCCTTACTACGAATGGTGGCGGCAGCACCCAAGGTAAAGAAAAAAAAACCCGGCTGGTGTGCGGACATCGCTGGATTCCAGGACAGGTAAGTGCCCTAATATTAAAAGTCAGCATCTTCAGTATGTGTAGCTGCAGACTTTTTTGCTTGGGGGGAGGCGGAACTCCGCTTTAAACTGAACAGAATTGCTTTTGTACAGCGATCTACAGGAAGTGCATAAGGTGAACTGGGACACTTCTGACAATAGGACACAAAGGAACTATGTATAAAAGACGCATCCAGTGACAGCTGTTGGTGTGTTTAGTTCCTGTTTTAGGAGATTGGGGGGGGGGGGGGGGGGATACATGAAATACAGGACTTCAAATATCACAGTCCTGCATTCATCACAACACAATGGCAAGAGAAAAACTGCAAAGGAAGTATTAGAAAAAGTCTGAACACGGCATCTTTGTTATGCGTTTGTAATTAGGACAGAGAGGATCAGATGCATTTCCCATTACCTCTGAGAAACAAGAACAGAAGACAAAACAAACAGCTCAGCAAGGGAACCTATCATTAGGAAATGACGGAAAGCGCACTGCAACTAGCAGTTACTCTCATCATAATTGTTCTCCAGAGGCCTGTGATAAATGTAGAGTATCAAAAACCCCACTTTGCTGCAAGTGCATCCCACAATGCAATGCAGGCACCTAAGTGACATATTGAAAGGTGACTGTGCTACATTACAGATGCAAAATTGAGATTTGCATGCTACCCTTCATCCTTATGTTCAGTGGCAGAAGCAGCAGCGTTTTTGATCAGCTTAATCATGGGAGATTAAACATGACATGAAGCTATACTGCCTGCTCCTAGTCAGATCTATAAGGCCTCATGTACACTGGGCTTTTTATTTTAGCCAGTAAAAGCATCTTTAGCGTATGTGCCCATGCACACACAGGCATTCCCAGGCATATTAGAAGAGGAAAATTCACAGGCTAAAAAAGTATCCGACAAAAGGTGCGTTCAGGAGAGGAGCTGAAGAGCAGAAAAATTGCTTTGCTTGTTTAAAAAAAAAAAAACGCTAGACGTATCTAGACGCATTCGGGCGTTCATGCACTACAATGTTTAGTATAAATTATTATTCGGCCCAATGGGATATTATTAATGTTCAAATGCTCGATGCTGCTAAAGGTGCATGCAATACGCAGCTTTTACCACTTTTTGAAGCAGATTTTCTCCAGTCGGTGGCTAAAGACGCCTTAAACTTAACCACTAATTTCTGACACAGATGGAACGATTTGTCGCCAGACATGTCTGAAATTCCAACGTCTATAATTATCTTAGTTAGGCTTTTTTTTGGCAATTGTAATAATGATTAAGTGTAGATACAGAATGATTCCAAAGAACAAAGTGTTGCAACAGTCAGAATTAAAAATGGAAAAAACAAAATAGGCATTCACAGCTCAAGGCAGGAGTAGACCACTACAGTTCTCAGCCAGGCAGCGACAGAGCCACGCAGTTCTCAGCCAGGCAGCGACAGAGCCACGCAGTTCTCAGCCAGGCAGCGACAGAGCCACGCAGTTCTCAGCCAGGCAGCGACAGAGCCACACAGTTCTCAGCCAGCCAGCTACAGAGCCACACAGTTCTCAGCCAGCCAGCTACAGAGCCACGCAGTTCTCAGCCAGCCAGCTACAGAGCCACGCAGTTCTCAGCCAGCCAGCTACAGAGCCACGCAGTTCTCAGCCAGCCAGCTACAGAGCCACGCAGTTCTCAGCCAGCCAGCTACAGAGCCACGCAGTTCTCAGCCAGCCAGCTACAGAGCCACACAGTTCTCAGCCAGCCAGCTACAGAGCCACACAGTTCTCAGCCAGCCAGCTACAGAGCCACACAGTTCTCAGCCAGCCAGCTACAGAGCCACACAGTTCTCAGCCAGCCAGCTACAGAGCCACGCAGTTCTCAGCCAGCCAGCTACAGAGCCACGCAGTTCTCAGCCAGCCAGCTACAGAGCCACGCAGTTCTCAGCCAGCCAGCTACAGAGCCACGCAGTTCTCAGCCAGCCAGCTACAGAGCCACACAGTTC
The DNA here is from genome assembly GCF_905171775.1 of Rana temporaria. Classification (NCBI taxonomy): domain Eukaryota; kingdom Metazoa; phylum Chordata; class Amphibia; order Anura; family Ranidae; genus Rana; species Rana temporaria. The sequence goes on from NC_053501.1 coordinate 24,005,561, forward strand.
TCAGCCAGCCAGCTACAGAGCCACACAGTTCTCAGCCAGCCAGCTACAGAGCCACACAGTTCTCAGCCAGCCAGCTACAGAGCCACGCAGTTCTCAGCCAGCCAGCTACAGAGCCACACAGTTCTCAGCCAGCCAGCTACAGAGCCACACAGTTCTCAGCCAGCCAGCTACAGAGCCACGCAGTTCTCAGCCAGCCAGCTACAGAGCCACGCAGTTCTCAGCCAGCCAGCTACAGAGCCACACAGTTCTCAGCCAGCCAGCTACAGAGCCACACAGTTCTCAGCCAGCCAGCTACAGAGCCACGCAGTTCTCAGCCAGCCAGCTACAGAGCCACGCAGTTCTCAGCCAGCCAGCTACAGAGCCACACAGTTCTCAGCCAGCCAGCTACAGAGCCACACAGTTCTCAGCCAGCCAGCTACAGAGCCACACAGTTCTCAGCCAGCCAGCTACAGAGCCACACAGTTCTCAGCCAGCCAGCTACTGAGCCACACAGTTCCACAGAGATGGTCAGAGATGCCTTGAGGTTGTCAACTGCATATCATGTGAGGTTTGTTTTGGATGCATATCTTCTCGTTTTTAGTTCCTTTTAAACTGTTGAATCCCAGATGTTCGGCTTTAATCCAGGTAAGTCTCATTGCTATAGTAAAGATCTAGTACAATAAGATAAAATAAAGATGGATATGGAACTTACAGTTAAGCTCTGACGCAGTCCTCTCTGCTCTCATTCCCTTGTTTGTAGAACGGATGGTGTGTCGCACCGCCAAGACTGGCTGCAAGAAAACCACAATGAAAAAGATTACTCCTCCCCATAACCAGGCAGGGATTCCCCACTCCAAAACTATTTTAAAAGCTTCTGGCCTGAAACTCCAGCTGCAGACAAAAGGAATCATAGCCACTGTTTACCTTTTATATGAGCTCATAATAAGCACTATCCTCAAAATATACCTTTTGTGTGGAATTCCCCCTGAAAAACAGTACACTTCCTAATATGTGAGGGTTCCTAGGCATTACAGCCTCACAATTGTTCATCCGCAGTGTGAGATCTAAAGCACTGCTGCCTCTGACTGCTAGCCTTGGGAGATTTGGTGATGTCACTAATGTACTGCTCACGGTTCTCCTTGCTGGAGGCTCTCACATGAAAAGCCCTGCCTCTACCAAGATGGCCACCTCAACACACATAGAAAAAGGAATATGTCTAACAAAAAGATTGGCTTCAAGGAGACCACAGACAATGCTGGTGTCTAGTCCTTTGCCCTCTGTTCAATTTCTCTGACACCCAACTAAAGTCTCAAACCATTATCTCTTTATAGTCCCTTCACTCCACATAGTAGGATTTGTAATTGGACCTGAAAATTCTTTAGGATACCTTTTGGTCCCCACTGCTCTGTTTAGCAGCCTGGAGCAAAGAAAACAAACTAGGTTCTTTCAAGTATGGGAGAGCATTCAACTCCATCCCATTCCTCCTACAATATAGTGCTAGCGTTTGGGGCTTGGCTAATCAGGCACCAGAACAGTCACGTGGAGCAGGTAAAGCCTAGAGCTTACATGGGGCTTACTCTCTTTGCACCCAGTGGCTGAATGGAGCACAATGGGAGCAAAAGGAACAGATGATTATGTGCTGTTAATAGGACTACCAATAAAGTAAACCTGTTTCTATGCACTGCATGGGAATAAACAATTTAAACACAAACACTAAAGCTTAACTACTTGCCGACCAGCCGCCGCCGTTATACGGCGGCAGGTCGGCTCCCCTGCGCGAGGTCACGTAGATCTACGTCACCTCGCGAATCAGCCACTAGGGGCGCGTGCCTTCCTTCCTCGCCCCCTAGTGTAAACCCCTTCCCTGCCAGTGGCATTTTTATAGAAATCAATGCATTTTTATAGCACTTATCGCTATAAAAATGCCAATGGTCCCAAAAATGTGTCAAAAGTGTCCGAAGTGTCTGCCATAATGTCGCAGTACCGATAAAAATCGCTGATCACCGCCATTACTAGTAAAAAAAAAAAAATATTAACAAAAATGCCATAAAACTATGCCCTATTTTGTAGACGCTATAACTTTTGCGCAAACCAAACGCTTATTGCGATTTTTTATAGTTTATAATATTTTTGGGGATATTTATTATAGCAAAAAGTAAAAAATATTATTTTTTTTTCAAAATTGTCGCTCTATTTTTGTTTATAGCGCAAAAAATAAAAACCGCAGAGGTGATCAAATACCACCAAAATAAAGCTTTATTTGTGGGGGAAAAAAAAAAAGGACAGCAATTTTGTTTGGGAGCCACGTCGCACGACCGCGTAATTGTCAGTTAAAGTGACGCAGTGCCGAATCGCAAAAAGTGGCCCAGTCATTGACCAGCAATATGGTCCGGGGCTGAAGTGGTTAAACCAATGATGGACAAAGTATAGCATAGACCCGATTAATGATCCCCACATCATGAAGAGATAAGTCACTCACCTCCAAGTCATCCTCATCAGGCTCAATATAATGGTGGTGATGATCTGGGTTGTTGACCTTATCTAGGAGCTCCAAAGCCTGAAATCTGGAAAGACCACCTTGTGCCACAAGTGTATGCTGAGAAAGAGAAAATCAGGGTTAGATGGGAAAAGATGAACCAAAACTATACATGGTGCAGCAGATGGGAACTTACTGTCAGCAGTCGCTCCGCGGTTGGCCTTTTCTTTGGGTTCTTAGTGAGAGCAACTTTGATAAAGTTATGAAACACTGGAGTCCTAAAGAAAAGAAAATGGATAGGCATAAGAATATGCATAGTTCAAAAGGAAAAATATTTTCCCAAACTTAGAAGGCATTTATCCATTTAAAGCGTAGTTCCGCCCACTTTTAAAAGGTGGTCTTAAACTAAAAAGACCGCCCTATAGTGGATTTACTGCTACAGGCCGGCCATTCTGTGCAGAATCATGTATATACACATGCGATTCTAAACTTCCCAAAAGGGGGCGCGCTGCTTCTGCTGTGATTTGTCACAGCAGAAGCCATGCCGGTCAATGGATGTCCACCGGCACCAGCTGATCGTCGAGCAGAGACACAGGACAGAGCTTTGCCTATGTAAAGACAAGACAGAGCTCTGCCTATGTAAACAAGACAAGACAGAGCTCTGTTCCAACAGCAGGCCATGGATTTTGTGACTCTGCAAAAAAACAAAAAAAAAAACACATCACATCCCTTAGTGACAGCACCTCACACAGCACACAAAAACACCACCTAGGCACAAATGTAACCCTTTGATCGCCCTAGATGTATAACCACTTCTCAGCCAGTGTCATTAGTACAGTGACAGTGTATATTTTTAGCACTGATCACTGTATTAGTGTCACTGGTTAGGGTCGCACCGATACTAGTATTGGTGCCGATACGGAGCATTTGCCCAAGTACTTGCACTTGGGCAAATGCTCTGATGCTTGATTCGATACCTGGGCAATCAGAGATGATCAGTGCGGCCATGGGGGGAGTTACAGTCACTGATCTCCCTGTATAGATTTCAATAAAGTAGCCGACAGCTGCTTCTCCTCCTCTCCCTCCCCGTGGCTTTCAGCTGCTTTATTGAAATCTATACAGGGAGATCAGTGATTGTAACACCCCCAGCGCCGCACCGATCATCCCCAACTGTCCCCCTCCATGCTCCTCCTGTCAAGATGGAGAGCGGAGGAAGGAGCTTGTAAATTTGTCATTTACCGGCAGTGACTCTATCCATTCATAACTGAGCATCGAAAACTGTGTTTACGATGCTTCAGTTTATGAATGGAGAGGAGCTCCTGCCTCCTGTCCATTCATCTTTAGTGTAGCTGAGGCTGCAGAGCAATGGACTGGGGAATCTGTGTCCTTAGTCCCTTTCTCTGTCTCAAAAGGGAGATGTCAGGGGTCTGTTAAGATCACTGATATCTCACCAAAGCCCCTCCCCCAACATGGCTGATAAAAATAACAAAACAAAAAAAAAAAAAACACACCGACACTGTGCACTCCGTATATATTGACAAAGCCAGACATTTTATCCCTTCTCTATCCAAACTGAGCGCACATGACTGGAGTTAAAAACACACAACTTACCATCTCAGTTTCTCTTTTAGCTTGGGAGGCTGAAAGTTGCTCTTTGACATTAGAAACAAAGCTCTAAAAAAAACAAAAAAAAAACCCAGGAATTAAAAAAAAAGAGAAGAAAAGTGGCACTTTACCAAATTCAGTCATGGAATAAAAATATAGATTAGCGCAATACAGTGTGATCTCTTTGTCTGGATTCATATCAATTTTGGAAAAGTAAGATTGTCCTGGCCGCAGCGGGAAGGCAGCATACCCCGCCGGGAAAACACAGTGATTATTGCTAGTGGCTATAGCTGTAGCTAGCAATAATCACATGTAAAATACGACAGGCTGGTTGTACCCAAGTTGATCTACCAGCCTGCCCACCCCCCCTCCCCCAATACATGGTTCGAATTTGGGCCGATTTCTGCTGAACTGGTCAAGATTTTAACCGTCTATGGCTTGTTTAAGCCAAAACAGTTATGATGCCTGCATAGTTACTAACTGTATTAAGAAGGGTCTAAATCATTCTAGGTTCACAACTCCTTTAATTAAATCGATATGTGGGCTTATCTGCTAATAAGTGACAAACAAAATGTCAATGCTTGCTGCAGGTTCATTTTAAAAAGACAGAATGCCATAACGGGTAACAAATGCACTACATTTAGTGCAGACAGAACAGTCACACGATCTGTTTTACTCAGCTGACATCTAACACTATAGTCAAAACAGACCTCATTGGATGCAGATCAAATAATGGCGGCTGCAGCTCTGCAAGCTCTATAGCGGTGATACCGACAGCCCAGATGTCACAGAGCTGGTTGTAGCCTCCGTTCTTCTCCACGGCAGCCACTTCTGGGGCCATCCTGCGACAGAAAGAGCATGGTCAAACATGTATTGCTATATGCTGAAGTCAAATTGTTTAATTCTTTCTGGAATGTTCTGGTTTATCACACTCAGATATTGTTCAGAAGGCTTGAACCTCCAGTTTAAAAATAAAAATAATTGTTACAATACACTGTATTGCAGGGATATGCAATTAGCGGACCTCCAGCTGTTGCAGAACTACAAGTCCCATGAGGCATAGCAATGACAGCCACAAGCATGACACCCAGAGGCATGATGGGACTTGTAGTTTTGCAACAGCTGGAGGTCCGCTAATTGCATATCCCTGCTGTATTGGCAAAAGTTTGTGGACATCCGACCATCACACCTAGAAGAGCTCACTGGCCACCCCATTCCAAAACTAGGTGCATACAATCAAGCACAAAGCCATACAATTTCCATTCACAAACTTTAGAATACAAAGACATTTTTAGACAACTATGTGTTTCCAACCTTGTGATAACAGTTTGGTAAAGGCCCCTTTTGTGTTCCAGCATATCTGTGCCCCCGTGTACACAGCCAACTTCATATAGACATAGTTTGACGAGTTTGGTGTAGAGGATCTCGGTGATCTGCACAGAGTCCTGATATCAATCATACTAACCACTAGAGATGGGCCTCGGCGTGTTCGGGATCCTAGTCCCAACCCACATGCCGATCCTTTCAGAAAGCCGACACTGCACACCACTAATCACAGGTAGTGAGAAATTTTCCGATCTGTGCAGCTGTGGACCGGGAAATGTCTCACTGCCTGGGATTAGCAGTCTTCTCATCCAACATCAGTACGTGACCAGCCAAATGCTCCTAAATCTTCAGGAAACCTTCCCAGAAAGGTGGGATCTTTTACAGTTACAAAAGGGGGATAACTCCAAAATAAAATTACTGTATATACTCTAGTATAAGCCAAGGCACCTAATTTTTACCACAAAAAAATGGGAAAACGTATTGACTTGAGTATAAGCCTAGGGTGTCCATCTGCATGCCTCACTGTGTCCATGTGCATGCCTCACTGTGCCCATGCCTAGACTGATGTTTAACATGAAAGTCTATGGAAGGGGTGCCCGGGTTTGAAAAAAAAACAAAAAAAAAACGGTGCTCCCCAGCCGTAGGTCCCCCAGACAACAAACTTTGCACACTTGTAGAGGAGAAATGGGGCTACATGTGTGCCAAGTTCCGGGTCCAGGGGACCTACGACCGGCGGGTACCGGATCCCCAAAGTCACAGGAGAAATGACCGTTTAACATGGTAGTCTATGTAAGAGTTGCCCGGCTTTGAAAAATAGGTGCTCCCCTACACTTGTAGAGGAAGAGTGGGGCTACATGTGTGCCAAGGTTGGGGTCCAGGGGACCTACGGTCGGCACCGGGTCCCCAAAGTCTGGGAGATCAGGCGCAAAAAGGTGACTCGAGTATAAGCCGAGGGGGGCATTTTCAGCACAAAAAAATGTGCTGAAAAACTTGCCTTATACGCGAGTATATACGGTACAGTCCTTAGATGTGATGTCGGCATTAGTTTTCTCGTTTCAAGCTTTTTCTTACTTTATGGTCACCTAGTGAACCCTGCCTGCCCCTTCTATTCCTCATAACAGAGGGGTATAGTTATGTAGTCTTCAGAGAACAATGTAATTGATACAAATTTGCAAAGGACATTACCAGCTCACAAGATTTCCAGCAAAATCAACAGGTATTTATTTGAGATGATTAAACAGATAAATATTCAATTAAAAGTGTGTTCCAACAGTCTAAAAGGAACCAAAATAAGAGAAGTTCATTGTAAAGCCCCGTGCACACGGCCGGGTTTCCCGTCGGGAAAACTGCTGGGAGAGCTTTTGGCCGGGAATCCCGGCAGTGTGTATGCTTCCTCGCAGTTTTCCCGACAGGAAAACTGCTGGGAATCTTTGCGGGAAAATAGAGAACCTGCTCTCTATTTTCCCGCCGGGATTCCCGGAGGTTTTAAACCCGGCAATTTTCCTATGGGGAAACACTGCGAGGGAGTATACACAAGGCCGTGATTCCCAGCCTAAGCTCTCCCCGTAGTTTTTCCGACGGGAAACCCGGCTGTGTGTACAGAGGGAAACTTACCGAGCAGGTTCTCTGGTTTTCTCGGCGGACTTTTTACCGACGAGAAAACCAAGCGTGTGTACAGGGCTTTAGGGTTTGCATATTTATTGCCCATGGTTTTGTAAGGGGATGTCCAACAAGCTCATATATACCGCAGTTATGATGTTAAGGTGTCCACAAACTTTTGCAGATAAACAATACCCAAGCACAACTGCAAATTCAGTTTCTGGTGGTAGCAGACTGGTGCTCCAGTTATAGTGCTCCTGCACTCTGACGATCAGATCTGTAGTAAATTCAACCCGACAACTAAATGTAACCTCTAAAATCGGAATTTTGGGCTACATACCGAAACACACTGGTACCAAGCCAACGTGTTTCGGCTGTGACGGCCTTCATCACAGTGCACAAAGGGGAAACACGTTAGCTTGTTACCACTGTGAATTAGTATGTAGTCAATAAAGGTTTGGAATTTACAGACTACACCAAGTTCACAAACTTTTGGCCAAATCGTGTAGCAACCAATCATTTCTCTATTTCTTCCTACCACAATAGACCAAATTGTCCCCTCCGCTCCTCCCAAGACATCTTGCTCTCTAGCTCCTTTGTTGTCTCCTCCTATGCTCGCCTTCAGGACTTTTCCAGAACCTCTCCCATCCTCTGGCACTCCCTTCCTCCAGTATGTCAGGTTAGCTCCTACCCTATCAGCCTTTAAGCAATCCTTGAAAACAAATTCAGGGAAGTCTACCCCACCGCCTCATAAAAACTGTATTTGGATCACCACCATCAGATCATCCCCTACAGCCATTATCTTTGTGCCACCACCTCCTGCATTTAGATTGTAAGCTCCATGAGCAGGGACCTCATACTCCTCCTGTATTGTAATTGTACTGTCCCCATTTATAATGTAAAGCACTGCACAAACTGATGGTGCTATATAAATCCTGTATTATATATTATCATTTTAAGAAAGGAATGATGCAATTGGCCGATATGGACAGGGTTCCTTTAGACTCTTGCAGTAACGAGGCCCACTATACCCAACGGAGTGGAAGAGTATATTCTTACCAGTATGGGGTTCCAATAAAAGATTTCCTTTTGGCAATTGTTGCTGTTATTTTTGCTGCCACACCAAAGTCCGCTGTGAAAATAAAAGTTCAAAGAAAAATCCATGAGAGATGGCAAGCTTACCATTTTAAAGGGTATCTGCTCACTTGACACAGGCAACCATTTTATTTTTGATGCAACCGAACCCTGAATTTGCAAATAGTGAACGAAAAACACACAGCCTTTATAAAAATATGTGGCCCTTTGCCCAAGTAAGGGTTTGAGATTCAGGCATCCTTGCTGTGATGATACACAGATGCTCAGAATTAGGAATGGAGGGTTCACAACACTTTTCAGAGCCTAAAATAAGATGGTCTGTTGCAAACATCATCTACTACCTGCCTTGTATAGAAAAATAGGCTTCATGAGACATTAGCTGAATCATATACTGTACTGACTTTGGAAGGAATAAATTGCCTGAAAAGTATCTTAAGAGTCTTTGGGGTTGATTTAGCTCTGTGTGGACGTATAGAACAGGGCTCGGGAGTGAGCACGCACTATAGCAAGCAGCTGGGGGGGGAGGGGGCAGGAGCACTGGCAGGGGCCCCGAGAAGAGGAGGATGGGGGCTGTTGTGTGTAAAACCACTACACAGAGCAGGCAAGAATGAGGCCTCGTACACACGACAGAGTTTCTCGGCAGAATTCGGCGAGAAACTCGGTCAGAGCCGGATTCTGCCGAGAAACTCTGTCGTGTGTACACTTTCGGCCCGATGGAGCCGCCGAGGAACTCGTCGAGAAAATAGAGAACATGTTCTCTATTTTCTCGTTGTTCTATGGGAGCTCTCGGCCCGCCGAGCTCCTCGGCGGCTTCAGGGCTGAACTCGCCGAGGAACTCGACGTGTTTGGCACGTCGAGTTCCTCGGCCGTGTGTACGAGGCCTGACATTTTAAGTTAAAAGCCGTTTGGCTATCATGCACAGTGGCACCAAAATTTTGCAGTTTTGGCAAATTGATCCCAATGTATAAAAATGTTGCCTGTGCGAAAAGAACATTCACACAATCAGGATGAAAATTGCTGTATTCTCTCCAATACAGGTAGCCCCCATATCATCAATGCCACATAGTTGCCACAATGCAATACAATACCTCAATCAGGGGGAAAAAAAAGCATATTTGGTGAAATTTACTAAAGCAGGCACAGAATCTGGCGCAGCTCTGCAATCAACTTCTAGATTTTTTTGTCAAAGGTTAATTGAACAAGCTGATGTTAGAAGACAAGTGGGTACAATGCACAGCAGCACCAGATTCTGCGTGCTCCAGTAAACTAAGTACACATAACAGAGGAAGTACGGCAATTTTCATCCCGACTACACAAGCTTTTTATTTTATACATAGACCCCCCAAGTGTACCTAAAGCACTAGGATTAAGCACCAATTTATAGTGCGAAACGCATCAGCTGTTCTACTCCCGTGTTGTGTGCTGTGACTTGTAGTGCATTTTTCCTTTTTTAAATAAAGACAACCATCAAGGTTTTTTGGAGTACGGCTGTCCATATTTTCTTTTTCCATTTGTTGCCTTGTGCATTGCCAGCACCCTTGATCTCCTGAGACTACACTGATCATCCTAACACAATCCACCTGGAGCGGTAACTTTCTTTCAAGTGTACCTAAACCAAAGAACAAAAATGTAATATATGCTGAGTCCTCAGATGTATTACTGCATTACTTTTTCTATCAGGCTCTTATCTTTTATTCTTCCCAGTAACACACTTCATGTCCTAGGGTGACAACACTCAGTTACTGCATTGTATTTTGGGAGGCGCAGTGTTGTCTCCTAAGACCCCTTTCACACTTGTGTGATGTCATGCGACTCATGTCCAAAGTCACAGGAAGCAAGTCGTACCCCCACGATTCCCAATAATAACCATTCATTTATGTGTGACTTCAAAGTAGTCCCTTTACTACTTTGGTCCGACTTTGATGTGAGTTGAGGTCCATAGACTTCAAGTTCACACAGGCATTCCCTGAAATCCGGTCAAAATCGCAGCCGCAAAATCGAGCAACTTTCAAGTTGCGGCAGTGTGAAAGGGGCCTCTGCCCGCTGTAATGAATTGTACAACTCAACCTCTCCTTAACACTGTTACATGGGGGTGTGTACTAAAACAAAACAAGGAATGCTCAGAGAATTTAGATTTCAGTTCAGTGCACAGAAAGTTACAAGGACACCAATTTCTGTTAGGATTATCAGGTATTTCTCTGCACTTGCAGAAAACGTACTTGGCAGAAAAAAAAACAAATGTAGCCACCAGACCGGGAGACTGGTAAGCTGACTATACTACACTTTTAGTCAATTTGGAAGCTCCCTGCCGCCGCTTTGCAGCCACTTCAGCTCCCGGGGATATGATCTCTCAGCCCCCAAATGCCTTCTATCAGTTTTGCTACTGCTTATACTGTTTTACCAAATACCCATAGGTAAGATTGTTAGGAATCACTGTGTAGTGTTCCCTCTTTTCCCTTTCTAATTAATTACCATTAATTAGTTTCTCATTATCAACTATCATTTACTGTAGGTTACCCCAGTCCCTAGCTGCTCCTGATGAGTGGAAATATTCCACGAAACGCATCAAGCATACGAACATACAATATAGCTGTCAAGTCACAGTGAAGATGCTTTCTACTATGGGCTTGATATTGTCTGAATCATCAATTGTATTTTACTATTTATCATGGTTATATGTCTGGGTCACATTGCTGGTTTCATTGTTCATCATGTGTTATTATGTTTGTTAATGTTACTATCAGAATGCTATATGATTTACCAATCATGCTTCTGTTATACATTGTAACCCATTTATTGATCTACCCTGTTTACCTACATTGCATTGTGCCCTAGCAAGCCATTAATAAATATTTTTTATCATATTGATTGATTCAGTCTGCCCTAGTGTTCTGTTTCAATTAAAGTCCCAACAACTTATTTTCCCTATTTCATGTTGCCGGGGATGGAGGCTTACATGCCGGATGGCCATAGCATCATTTAAAGTCCCACCCTATTAGGTTTTAAATTTAGCAATTTAAACTCCATATTTATACTACACTTTTGTTCTTTGGCTAACATATACTTTTAATGAACAGTTGCACCTTCCTAAAGTTCTAGGAATCGCCAAAAGCCATTCAGTGAAGGAACTACAAATTCCAACATGCCTTATCAGCCAGTGATTTGCCAGTGGGTTTGCCAGTGGGTTTGCCGAGCTCTGCTGTAGGATAACAAAGCTCCTTCTATACAGCCCTGTAAAATCAAACGTTATATAGGAATTACCTAGTTTGACATCGCCATTGTCTGTGAGTAGTATGTTGGCACCCTGCAAGAGACATAAAACTTGTTTTAGCTGCATTTTACTGTTACAACCATCAGCAGAAATATATTACACACACACACACACACATAAAAATTATATATATAAGTGCCACGCTAATCAAGTGTAGAAATAGATATGCCGGGATCCCATGTAGAGGATACACCTGTAAACCTAGTAATTGTCTTGAAAATTCATGTGTTAATATAAAAACATATAAACAGATAATAAAGAGTACACCATTTTTATTTATTTTTTTTCCCACAATTTCCCCTTCTTTTCAATATTGACCTGAACTCTTTAAACCCTTTAAAGCAGAGTTCCGCTGGAAAAAATAAAAAATTAAATATAAATTTAGAAATATACAACATATGCTGTGGCCAGGGGATATTCACTCACATTTTTGGATTATTTAAGCAAGATTTTTTGTTTATTGTGATGCTATGTGTTATTTTTGTGAGTTTCATAAACACAGATTTTATTTGTGTCTTTTTTTTTTTTTTTAACAAGAGAATTTTATTTGTGTCTTTAATATTCAATATTGACACACAGATTATATTTTTGTACTTTTTTGTACATTTGCACTGAACTTATTATCCGTTAGGATTCTGTTTTAATATTAAAACATACATTTTCAGGACAACAATTACTAGATTTCCAGGTCTATCCTCTAGATAGGGTCCCCAGTATATCTTTTTCGACACTTGATTGACTCTGCACTTATTTTATACATTTTTTTGTAAACACATATTGTCCTTTGTGGTGCTGGCTGCTTTTTATTCACATTGGGATACCAGCGCAGTATTTCTTTTTACATCAGCAGAAATATAGACTGCGTCACCAATCTACACACCGCAGGGACAATTATCATTCATGAGAATGTAGTCACTAATTCAGCGGTTCAAAAGATCATACTGAGTAATAGGGCTAATCTTGTTATCAGCGAGATCTCTTACAATATATGCAGTAATGCTACAGGGTGTGTATTTGGGTGACTCCAGGGGAGATTGCTGTCAATTCAACTTAATATACGTCCTTTTACATATGTTGTCATTGATTCAAGGAGGATTGAGTGTTACACAGCCGTCTTCATACATTCCATATATATTTGCACTCAATGATACAGCATGTGCTTTTTTCCTCTATTTTTTGTGCATTGGGTAAACAGCCTTCCCACAATGTAGCATCTATATAAGCTTCCCCATAGTGTATCTTCCATTCTAGTCCCCCAAGGTCTTTAAGTGCAAAGCATTACCAATTCTGAAAATCTGGCCAAAACAAACCACAGATCACACATCATACAGATACAGATACACAGATACAGATACACAGATACAGATACACAGATACAGATACACAGATATACAGATACACAGATACAGATACACAGATATACAGATACACAGATACACAGATACACAGATACACAGATACAGATACACAGATACAGATACACAGATACAGATACACAGATACCAATTCACAAAAGTAGTATATAAAATTCATATGTTTAGTTTTCTCCATTAAACCTTTAGCTGCCAGAACCGTTTTTGCGCGTAAAATTTTTTTTTTTGGTCTGAAGATTACACAAAACTCCCAAAAATCATATATTTTCTCAAAGCAGACACCCTAGAGCAGTGATGGCGAGCGTTGGCACCCCAGATGTTCTGGAACAAGATTTCCCACGTTGCCCATGCATTCTGCAGTGTAGTGGAGCATCATGGGAAATGTTGTTCCAGAACATCTGGGGTGCCAAGGTTCGCCATCACTGGTCTAGAGAAAAAGAAAAGTGGTAGTTCTAATTTTTTACGTCACACGATATTACTGCAATATTTTAGCATTAAAAAAAACACCACACAAGTGAATTTTAGGGAAAAGAAACGCAATAAATCACCCAAATTTTGGGTAAAATATGAAAGACGAGGTTGCGTCAATTAAATACCCAACTTTGGCCAACCATAAATTTGCGTGTGCCCGTAAAATGACGACAAGCATCAAGTATTTTCTATAGTTGATGCTTCAAAAGCCCCCTATAGGTATCAGTTTAGTGTTATGGAGGAGGTCTTGTGTTAGAAATATTGCTTTCCCTCTGGTGTGCGCGGCGATATGTAACCTGTGTATTGCAACTGACATTTTCACAAGTAGGTGCTCCTGAAGGATGCACTTACTATCATGTTAGTATATTTGGGGGTGGGCCTTGAGAAAAAAAAATGGGGGGGAGGGGATTTACAGTGGAGCAAAAAAGTATTTAGTCAGCCACCAATTGTGCAAGTTCTCCCACTTAAAAATATGAGAGGGGCCTGTAATTGTCATCATAGGTATACCTCAACTATGAGAGACAAAATGTGGAAACAAATCCAGACAATCACATTGTCTGATTTGGAAAGAATTTATTTGCAAATTATGGTGGAAAATAAGTATTTGGTCACCTACAAACAAGATTTCTGCCTCTCACAGACCTGTATCTTCTTCTTTAAGAGGCTCCTCTGTCCTCCAACAGTCACACTCCAAACTCCACTATGGTGAAGACCAAAGAGCTGTTGAAGGACACCAGAAACCAAATTTTGACCTGCACCAGGCTGGGAAGACTGAATCTGCAATAGGCAAGCAGCTTGGTGTGAAGAAATCAACTGTGGGAGCAATAATTAGAAAATGGAAGACATACAAGACCACTGATAATCTCCCTCGATCTGTGTCTCCACACAAGATCTCACACCATGGGGTCAAAATGATAACAAAAACGGTGAGCAAAAATCCCAGAACCACACGGGGGGACCTAGTGAATGACCTGCAGAGAGCTGGGACACACTACGCCGCCAGGGACTCAGATCCTGCAGTGCCAGATGTGTCCCCCTGCTTAAGCCAGTACATGTCCGGGCCCGTCTGAGGTTTGCTAGAGAGCATTTGGATGATCCAGAAGAGGATTGGGAGAATGTCGCATGGTCAGAAGAAACCAAAGTAGAACTGTTTGGTAGAAACACAACTCGTCGTGTTTGGAGGAAAGAGAATGCCAAGTTACAACCAAAGAACACCATACCTACTGTGAAGCATGGGGGTGGCAACATCATACTTTGGGGGTGTTTCTCTGCAAAGGGAACAGGACGACTGATCTGTGTACATGAAAGAATGGAGGGGGCCATGTATCGTGAGATTTTGAGTGCAAACCTCCTCCCATCAGCAAGGGCATTGAAGATGAAACGTGGATGGGTCTTTCAGCATGACAATGATCCCAAACACACCACGCGGGCAATGAAGGAGTGGCTTCGTAAGAAGCATTTCAAGGTCCTGGAGTGGCCTAGCCAGTCTCCAGATCTCAACCCCATAGAAAACCTTTGGAGGGAGTTGAAAGTCCGTGTTGCCCAACGACAGGCCCAAAACATCACTGCTCTAGAGGAGATCTGCATGGAGGAAGGGGCCAACATACCAGCAACAGTGTGTGACAACCTTGTGAAGACTTACAGAAAATGTTTGACCTCTGTCATTGCCAACAAAGGATATATAACCAAGTATTGAGATGAACTTTTGATATTGACCAAATACTTATTTTCCACCATAATTTTCAAATAAATTCTTTCCAAATCAGACAGACAATGTGATTGTCTGGATTTGTTTCCACATTTTGTCTCTCATAGTTGAGGTATACCTATGATGACAATTACAGGCCTCATCTTTTTAAGTGGGAGAACTTGCACAATTGGTGGCTGACTAAATACTTTTTTGCCCCACTGTATGTTTTTGGGTGTAACAATTAATTTATTTTTTACGTAAACTTTATTTTTTTAATTACATACAAGACAAAAGGGTACCCTGTATCCACTTCCCACTTCCAGGAGATGCTCCTTGTCATTGCTGCGACTTTAATGCGGTTGGGATGCCGGTGCCATCTCCTGGGGCACTTGGGTCACCCTACAAACAAGTTGTACTTTGTGCTCCCTCCTATGTGTTGTAGGTTTGATAGATCTGCTGATGTGTTTGATAAACTACTATGTACCAAGTTTTGTACCGTTGATTAGAGTTTGCATTCAGTTATTACATGTAATGTGTCGGGCCGTGCGGGTCCTGCCCTTGTTATAAAAAAAAAAAAAAGGGTACCCTGTGTGATATTATTTAGGTGACAGGTCAGCTTGACCGGGAAGTGATATCAGAGACGTTGCTTTCTGGGTCACAAGAAGGGGAGGAGAGGGAAGGTGTGTCCTCTGCTTCCTCTTCAGCCTTTGGCAGCAAAAGGGTTAAAGCATTCATTAAAATATTTAAGAGGTAGTAAAGCCTGCTTTGTGATTTTTAGAATAAGGCTTACCTGTAGGTAAAATTAATACTAAAGGGGCAAAGTTTAAGACAAAGTACCCCCAACAGGTCATGTTTTCAGGATTTCCCTCAGATGAAACCAGCTGTGGTTATTTATAAGGCAGTAAAACTGATAAAATCACCTGTGCAATATAATGGAAAGCCTGAAAACATGACCTGTTGGGGGTACTTGAGGACTGTAGTTGAGAAACATTGGTTTAGGAGATAGTCACACTTGATGCGCTCTGAAGCAGCGTGCCGGAACCAAGGGCTCCCGTGTGCATGCCTACAGAACTGCAGTCTGAACCCAGAAGGAAGGCCGGGGGAAGATGGAAGCCCCGTCAGTGGTAACAGCAGGGCCGGACTTTGACTTGACTGGGCTCAAGCCCATGGGCTCCGCCCAATAGGGGGCCCCTTACGTTTAAATTCTTTAAATAATATGCCAGCCATTTAAAGTGGTTGTAATGTAAACCCTTGGAAACAACAGTCTTAAAAAATAGCCCATAACACAGGCAGCTGATCATTTGCATGACGTCACCGCGCTTGCGCACATTAGCCCTTCTAAAGCGGCATTTAAAGCTTGCTGGAATGCAGTATGTGAGAACTTCCCCTCTGTCCGGCACAGAGGAGAAGTCTTGTGGTGTTTAGCTCCTTCCACTCTTCCTGATACTTCGCTGTGTGACTAAAGAAGACGTCACAAAAGCAGGTGCACGTCTGACAGAAGCCGACCAAATGCGCACCCCCCAACGGACCGGCTGGCGTAAACACAGGCTGAATGTCAAATTTGGCCTGTGTGTACGGGGCTTAAGGGAGCCCGTCTATACCTGCTCTTTCTGCCTGGGTTCGCCATTTATTGAAGCTGTACTATACTATCAAAGGAAAAAAAAAAAAAAAAAAGACACTTAAAAAAAAAAAAAAAAAAAGTACTCGACAAACCAATATATAGTTACCGTTTTTCCTGAACCTAACCTCTTAAGGTTAAGCTAAAACTTAAACCAGAAGCTAAACCACTAAATCTTCATCTATATCTCAAAATAACTCCTAAATCTATTAACCTCATCATTACAGCTAACCTCAACCTCGCCCCCAAATGTAACCAATAAGCTTACATAACTCCTTAAGCTAATCCTAAGGGCTCAGTTTCATTGCTGTTATTACCTGCCTTTTCAGAAAGAAGTGAAACGGCACAAAAACAGCAAGGAAAGGTGTAAGATAGTAACAGATTTTATGTCTTGCACCTGCTATGAGGCTTCAGCAGCAGTCCAACAGGGAGACCATGACTTACTTGTCCATGTCACTGGTCCCTATATTGGGTACAGGTTTTTACCATAATGGCGCAAGTACCAATAGGGATCTTCAGGGTCTTGGTTCCATAGGAATGGACCATGGCCCTGGACCTGTATAGCACCCTGTGGCTAACTATAGGTGAGGGCTCAAGCTGGATCCAGTGCTCGAAGCAACTTTACAGGCCGTCCCTTCATTGGGTATGCTTCCTAAGGTTTTACCAAGGTTGCACCAATGGGCATGCATGGCTTCTACGGTTTCTATTTCTGTAGGAGAAAAAAGTGAAGGGCTGATTGAAGAATCAAAAATAAAATAAGAAAGGAAGCAGAGAGTGATTTCTACTAGGAGGGAGAAGAGGTCCATCATACTGGGACACTCAAAAAATGTTGGGCTAATAGATTAAAGTAGCGTTATAGGCGGGTACCAGGAGGGGTCCTCAAAGCTTTGTCAGTGTCCAGTCACCTGAAGTGACCAGCCTATAACCCAGGGTCTAGGATTCTCACAGCCTGTGTCCTGTACAATTTAAATATAGTCTTTTTATTGGTATTCAAAAGGAGGATTGGAATCTATATGATTTTTTTTTTAATACCATAACAATGAATATGGACCCTAAATGTGCACCCAACCCCATTATCAGAATGAAAAACAATACTATCCTATTACTCATATTCTCAAAATCACTTAATGGCCTTACGGTTACTTAAAATGCTCACCAAAAAGAGCGCTGCCTATGTAAACAAGGCAGACCCCCGGCGCTGACAGTGAACAAGTGATGGATTTTCCATCCATACATACATCCATCCCATAGTTTGTAGACGCTATAACTTTTGCACAAATAAAAATGCGCTCAGGCATTTTTTTCTGTAGCAGAATACGTATTGCCCTAAATTCATGAAGAAATTAGATTTATTTTATTTTTGGATGTGTTTTAAAGCAGAAAGTAAAAAAAATATATTTTTTTCAATATACATCAAATACCACCAAAAATAAAGCACTATTTGTGGGGGGGGAGTTTACAAATTTTATTTAGGTACAGTATAGCATGACCGTGCAAATGTTTAGCTAAAGTAACGCAGCGCCGTATCGCTAAAAACGGCCTGATCATGAGGAGAGACAAATCATCCGGAGGTCCAAGTGGTTATACTGTACTGTTGTGACACTCACCTTAATATCTCTGTGCATTTTCCCCTTACTGTGCAAATATGCCAGACCCTGTGTAAGAAATCAAACATAAGAAAGTAAAATTTAGATTGCGTCATAAAGGCAGTTACTGACAGCGAGATTCTGATAAGATCAAAGGCAAAGGTCTTCCACAAAAGAAAAGTCATAAACAGAGATAAGAGGTGATAGTCCCGATCTCCCCATTTGTCTGGTCTATAGTTACATATGCTGTTGTCTGGTTGCAGACAAGTTAAAAAACTTTTCCGATTGGCTACCGATCTCCCAATGATTACCCGATACCTGCAGCTCCAATACTATCTACAATAACTTATCAGATCAGCACAGATCAGTTGACAAGTTCTCTCATGTTGCAACCACGGGATGCTTTTATTTCCTCCAACCCCAGCTACACATACCTTCCTTTTGCTACTATGCCCCTCTGCTTAGCAACCTGTAGCAAAAAGGAAAGACCTATGGAATGCTACGAGCGAGGACATTCATAGATTACACAGGACGGCTCCCAATGCAATAGCAATGATTGGCTCAGTGATGCAACGTGCTCCTCCATACCCAGAAGTTCAAGAGATTGTCTTCAGTTTCCGGTACAGAACAAAGTGGCGAGGGAGTAAGGGCTCTTTCACACGGAGCGGATCCGTATTGATCCGCTCCGTTAGCCCGTTTGGCTCAGCGGGGATTTCTCCGTTAATCCCCGCTGAGCAGTCGGCGGACAGGGCGGTCCCCGCACACAGTGCAGAGACCGCCCTGTCTCTCCTCAGCTCTCCCCTATGGGGAATCGGATGAATACGGACCGCGTGTCCGTATTCATCCGATCCGTTCCGCCGGACGGAAGAAAATAGGGTTTTCTTCCGTCCGCAAAAGCGGATCTTTGCGGGCGCGGATGCAACATCCGCTAACGTCTGCAATCCCATAGGGATACATTACAAGTCCGTAAACGGACTTGTAATAAACGGACCGTTTGTCCGTGTGAAAGGGCCCTAAGGGTCAATTCACAACGCATGCCGTCCAGTGCAGTTTTTTTTCCTGCATCAAAAATGCATGGAAAGTAGACTATATGTTCCCCAATCACATAGTTTACACCAGTGTGGGCAGTTTCAGTAATAAATAAATAAAAGAAACATGCTGCATTTTATCTGCACTGGAATGTGGTAAAATGCATAAAAACGCACTGGAATGCATAAGAAATGCATCGAACCCCAGTACAGTGAAAAAAACACACACACTATATATATATATATATATATATATATATATATACACATACACACATATACATACATACATACATATACACACACACACACACACACACACATATATATGTGTGTGTGTACAGACCAAAAGTTTGGACACACCTTCTCATTCAAAGAGTTTTCTTTATTTTCATGACTATGAAAATTGTAGATTCACACTGAATGCGATAAAACTATGACGTAACACATCTGGAATTATACATAACAAAAAAGTGTGAAACAACTGAAAATATATTTCATATTCTATGTTCTTCCACCTTTTGCAGCAGACACATCTCTAGAACTGGTAAGAGGAGACTGTGTGAATCAGGCCTTCATGGTAGAATATCTGCTAGGAAACCACTGCTAAAGAAAGGCAACAAGCAGAAGAGACTTGTTTGGGCTAAAGAACACAAGGGATGGACATTAGACCAGTGGAAATCTGTGCTTTGGTCTGATGAGTCCAAACTTGAGATCTTTGGTTCCAACCCCCGTGTCTTTGTGTGACACAGAAAAGGTGAACGGATGGACTCTACATGCCTGGTTCCCACCGTGAAGCATGGAGGAGGAGGTGTGATGGTGTGGGGGTGCTTTGCTGGTGACACTGTTGGGGGTTTATTCAAAATTGAAGGCATACTGAACCAGCATGGCTACCACAGCATCTTGCAGCGGCATGCTATTCCATCCGGTTTGCGTTTAGTTGGACCATCATTTATTTTTCAACAGGACAATGACCCCCAAACACACCTCCAGGCTGTGTAAGGGCTATTTGACCAAGGAGAGTGATGGGGTGCTGCGCCAGGTGACTACCTCTTGAAGCTCATCAAGAGAATGCCAAGAGTGTGCCAAGCAGTAATCAAAGAAAAAGGTAGCTTCTTTGAAGAACCTAGAATATGAAATATATTTTCAGTTGTTTCACACTTTGGTGTTATGTATAATTCCACATGTGTTAATTCATAGTTTTGATGCCTTCAGCGTGAATCTACAATTTTCATGGTCATGAAAATAAAGAAAACTCTTTGAATGAGAAGGTGTGTCCAAACTTTTGGTATGTATGTATGTATGTATGTATATTATATACAGAAAAAAAACTAAAGAAAAAAGCAACTGGAATGCATCTGGAAACGCATAAAAAAAAAAAAACACAACAAAATCAAACTCACCAGAACGCAACAAAAACGTGCATGCAGAAACGCATCCGGAACAGATCTAGAGTGCGTTTTTGTGGTTTGAACCAGCCCTAAAGGCCAGTTCACACCACATGCAGAAAAATAAAAAATAAAAGAACATGCTGCTTTTTCTCTGCCACAGACCTGTACTGGAATGCATAAAAAAAATGCATCAAAAAAGCACTGGACCCTAGTTTCACTTTTTGAACTGAATTACTGAAATAAATTTACTTTTTGAGGATATTCAAATCTTTGAGACACACCTGTATGAGAATGAAAAATCCACTAGGGAGCGATCTGCAATACAATATCACGATTCGCTGAGTGAAGTACAGTAATAGCGCCCTCTAGTGGCACTATTAATAGTGGAGCCCTGGCTTCTAAAGCAGGATCAGAAGTGACATGCAATTTCCTCCATGAAAATAGTAAAGACACTTTATCCATAAACTAAAAACTTTCTTTGAAAATGGCTTAGTTTGTATTTTTTGGCATCACCGAATAAACCCAGCCGATGTTTTTACCTACCAATCACAGGTGGCCAAGATGTAAAGCCACCTTCACAAATGATGTGCTTACACCTATATACACCTGCCAGAACAGAGGAGTGACCAGCCTATGGTCCTGGTTCAGGCCTGTTCATCCATTACAGGCTGGAAACAAATGGAAAATCCTTGGCAAGATATTCATGCGCGTCTCAAAAAGCTGCAGATTTTCTAAACCGATGACAATATTAAATTGGCCATTTTACAAAGCTCTTATTTAAATGAAGTTAAAATTCCATTAAAAAAATTCCATAAAAAAAAAAATAATGAGGGCACACCATGGATTCAGCTTAACATTTGTTACCTGCAGGGTCTCCCGGCACATATAGGCGATCTGGTTTTCTGACAGCGGTCCAGTAACTATAGAAAGAAATAAAAGCACATGACACTCAATAATATATCAGTAGATGGCTCAATTACCAAGAAAAGCTTTTAACTAGAGCCAGCACCCAGGTGCCCACTTACCTCTCCCGACAGTCAGTGGCTTTCCATGGTGTTTACATCTCTATTGCCCAACCTGTAGCCCTTTAGCACTTACTAGGCAGCCCTTGCCGTCCATGCAGACAGCAGTCTTGTGTTTTGATGGTTTCTCAAGCTAGTGATGGAAAGATTTCTGTATACCAACTTCCATTTACAGTAGTGTCAAATTTCTGATATGAAATATAAACAAAGCATATCCCTCTATAGTGTGTACTTGTCTCAATCCAGAGTGCCAAGTGTATTTTCTGCTACTGCTTTATGTACAAGTTAGACATGTGCAATTTGTTTCATTACAAAATTGTTTTCTCATCGAAATTCGTCAAATTCGTTCATTCGGAAATATTTCTCCCCTTTCACCGCCCGTAAGAACGATCAAGTGGCGGAAGAGCCGCTATGATCATTCCTATGGTGTAGGGAATCACCGTCTGAAAACGGCAATATCTGAATGATGCCTGTAGCTGCACCAATCATTCAGATATCACCGCACAAAGCCCAGGACGTCATATGACGTCCTCTGGGCGCCAAGTGGTTAAAGCAGAATGTCAGATGAAAATAAGATACAAATGAACAGCCCATTAAAAAATTAAATACCAAGACTTGCTTTTTCTGCAATACTCGGCTTGCATCTAATGACCCCCCCCCTGCTAGATGTTCTTAGTCTGATTGCCAGCATCATTCAACCCACTTCTTCTGACACCAGGTCATCTTGGACCTGTCCTGGCCTGTGACTGGACAGTGAAAGGAGAAGCAGCTCATCTCTCTGTCACTCACCTTGAATCGGCATTCTTTTAGACAACAAATGAACTGATTGGCTTCTTGTGGCTGCTTTTTCCTCTCACACTCCAGCCCTGCTGCACAGGGACTAAAATAGGCTTATTCCAGGTCAAATGTAGGTACTTGACTTAAGGATTACAGAGCTGCATTAATTTTTCATACTATATCTACATAGAGTTCAGAGTTACAAACAATACTGTTACCCTTTAAAATATATATATATATTTAAAATATATACCCCCCCCCCCCCCCCTTGACACACTACTGTATGAATTACTGAAAACATCTGTCCGACAGTGTCTTGTAAAGGAATGCTGATGGGGGAACATGTAAAAAAATCATTCCCAAACAGAAAAACTGCTTCTGCTATTCTTTATCACCCATGAGTGCCGATGAGGGAGAATTTTATTGGCAGTATAACAGAAGAAAGCATTCCTGCCTGGCCGGACATTGACCTTTGCTGGACGTCAATAGAAAGACTTTTATGGAAGTGTTAAAGAATCTCGGACTTGGACAGTGTGAAAAATTTGAGAATAAGTCACTGAACTGGTTTGGACGCATCTAAAATTTGGCATAACAAATGTTAAATGAGAAGCATGGCCAAAGCTCTTCTGGCCATAATACATTTTTGGGGTTACAGTAGTGCCGTTAACCACTTCCAGCCCTGGAAGAAGTGGCTGCTCAATGACCAGGCTATTTTTTGCGATTTGACACTGCGTTGCTTTAATCGGCAATTGCAAGAAAAAAAAATCCCCACAAATAGAGCTTTCTTTTGGTGGTGTTTGAACATCTCTACGATTTGTATTTTTTGCACTATAAACAGAGCGAAAATTTTAAAGAAAAAAATAAAACTATATTTTGTACTTTTTGCTATAATAAATATCCCCATTTTTATTTTATTTTGTTAAAGTGACTTTTTTTTCAGTTTGGGCCAATATGTATTCTTCTACATATTTTTGTTAATAGGAATCGCAATAAGCGTTTGTTTGATTGGTTTGCGCAAAAAGTTATAGTGTCTACAAAATAGGGGATAGATTTATGGCATTTTTATTTATTGTTTTACTAGTAATGGTGGCAATCTGCGATTTTTAATCAGAACTGCAACATTATGGCGGACACATCGGACACTTGACACATTTTTGGGTTAATTGCCATTTGTACAGCGATTAGTGCTATAAAAACACACTGATTACTGTGAAAATGTCACTGGCAGGGAAGGGGTTAACACTAGGGGGTAATCAAGGGGTAATTGTGTTCCCTAATGTGTGTTCTAACTGAAGGGGGAAGGGGACTGACCTAGAGGAAATTACAGATTGTGGTTCCTAGCTATTAGGAACTCATGCTCTGTCTTTCCTCAGCTCACAGAAAACACACACACACACACACACACACACACACAGAAAACACACACACACAGAAAACACACACACACAGAAAACACACACACACAGAAAACACACACACACAGAAAACACACACACACAGAAAACACACACACACAGAAAACACACCTCTGTTCTGCCTCTCGTGCCCGGAGATAGCTTGTGGCTGTCTTTCATCGCAAACCGCCGGTCACGAGCATTGGCACCCGTGATGCAGCGTGCGCCTGCTAGCGGCCGACATACAGTTACGACTGTTCGTTAATCAGAGCCAACCTATCGCAGTATAACTGCGGCGGCTGGTCTGCAAACCGTTAAAGTGGTTCTAAAGGCTCTATACCGTCATTCATGCATTCTATGCATGAACAAGGTTTTTTTCAGCGGAAATGCAGGGGATTGTAGTTCCGGCTCCTCAAGCACTGAATGTATATTGCCAAGGGGAACTGCTAAAGTGCTGGAGTGTCTACTGATGCTGGGTGCTCTATTGTAGCTGGGGGATCGATTGATGCTGGGGGATATATTATAGTTGCTGCTGAGGGCATCTATTGCCTTCAGAGCCCCACTAAGCCATCCACTCTGGCCCCCTTCCTGGCTGCACTGAGCGATCAGCAGTCAAGTGATTACTCAGTTCAAGAACTTAGAGCCAGCGTGGGACAGCTGCAGCATCTTACCAATGCTGCAGCCATATAGGTGAGTATATGTATACATGTGTGGAGATATATATATATATATATATATATTACACACACATATACACATACATACACACACACACACACACACACACACATACATACATACACACATATATATTTTTATTTTTGTGTTTCCCACACTTAACTTTAAAGCTTTGTTAACATTCCGGTAAGTTCTGAAATATTTACCTTTCCATTTATCATCTTCCTCCACTTCAAGTGGGGGCTCACCCAAAAAATGTTTTTTAACATTAGATTCAAGCGAGTTGTTAGAATCACAATCGGGTGTTTTTTTTTTTTAATCGTTGGCGTACATACCGCTTTATAGATATATGTTCACCGCGGCTTCCGGGTATAATCTGCGGGACTGGGCATTCCTAATTGATTGACATGCTTCCGACCGTCGCATACAGCGCGTCATGAGTTGCCGAAAGAAGCCGGACTGTGAGTCGGCTCTATAAGGCGCCTGCGCACCAACGTTCGGGTTCTTTTGGCAACTCATGACGCGCTGTATGCGACGGTCGGAAGCATGTCAATCAATTAGGAACGCCCAGTCCCGCAGATTATACCCGGAAGCCGGGGTGAACAAATATCTATAAAAAACGGTATGTACATGAACGATTTAAAAAAAAAAAACACCCGATTGTCATTCTAACAACTCGTCTGAATGTAATGTTGGGTGAACCCCCGCTTTAAGAATTATGTGCCACTTTGTGTTGGTCTATCACATAAAATCCCAATAAAATACATTTATGTTTTTGGTAGCAACATGACAAAATGTGGAAAATTTCAAGGGGTAGGAATACTTTTTCAAGACACTGTATGGGTGAATTTGCTTTGAATATTAAAAATGAATGAAATAGAACTTTCAGTTTGCGGTGCTCAGACACAATTTAGTTCTGCTTTCAGATTTGACTGTGGGTCCACTTTAACCACTTCCTGCCTGCGATATGGCTGAAAGATGGCTACAGCGGACATCCTCCCACGATTGCGCTGCCCACACACTTTGTGATCGCCGAATCAGCTGATCACAGATCGGGGTAAAGAGACATTTATAGCCGCCCTTTACCACATCATCAGCTGATCACAGGATGTAAAATACAAGCTGGTTCACAGTGTGAGGAGAGAAAAGGAAAGCCGATAACCGTCTTGTGTTAAAGGACATCGGCACTGATTTTCAGTGTTCTGATTAACAGTGCCACCTTATCAGTGCCCATACGTGCCGCCCATCAGTGCCCATACGTGCCGCCCATCAGTGCCCATACGTGCCGCCCATCAGTGCCCATACGTGCCGCCCATCAGTGCCCATACGTGCCGCCCATCAGTGCCCATACGTGCCGCCCATCAGTGCCCATACGTGCCGCCCATCAGTGAAGGAGAAAAAATGTAATTTGGGTACAAGGTTACATGACCGCGCAATTGTCATTCAAAGTGTGACAGTGCTGAAAGCTAAAAATTGGCCTGGGCAGGAAGGGGGTAAAAGTGTTGGATAGGCAAATGTTAAAAAGCAATTCTCATTTAATGTAAAGAAAGATAAACGGTTTCCACTGTAAACATCAAAAGCATATTTTTTCTCCCTAACCCATATTTTTTCCCCCCATTTTGCCTCCTTTACCCTCTGTTCACACCGCTGCGACATCCCTGCGAATCCAGTTTGGGTTCCTGCATCGCATACAACTCGCAGGCAGTTAACACTGCCCTATGCGAACTGCTGGAAGTGTCAATACAAAAAGGTAATGACACCCCCAGAATGGTTCGCATATCGCAGTGCAAACTGTCAGTTTGAACAAAAAGCGGATCGCATGGGTGTGAACACACATGCAATCCGATTCTAGTGTGGACCAAAAGAAAGAGTCCTGTGCGTGTTTGGTCTGAATGCGATGCAAATTCAGCCATACAAGGAAGTGTGGTCGCAAGAAACGTAAAAAGCAGAATTTTAGCTTGCACATGATTGGATGATGAAATCAGCAGAGCTTCCCCTTTTTTCAGATCCACCCCCACATTTTTTTAAGCACACTTTGCACTTGTAGTTTACACTTGTAGTGCAAAATGGCTTTTCCTTTCGTAAATAACCCCCAGTGTGTCATGTAGTACAACAACTTTCTCTGGGTCATTAACTCCAGATGAGCTGGAAAACGCACGCACTAATGATCGTTGACATGTGTTTCCAGTTGCGCTGCGTGGCAGTCACACAAATTGGTTTTTCGGGATTTGGAAAATGCAGGACACCCTTTTTTTCAAGAAAATCTCCATGCAATATGCTTGTGTGACTAGGCCAGGGGTCTCAAACTGGCAGGCCTCCAGCTGTTGTGAAACTACAAGTCCCATGAGGCATTGCAAGGCTGACAGTTGCAAGAATGACTTCAACAGGCAGAGGCATGATGGGACTTGTAGTTTTGCAACAGTTGGAGGGCCGCCAGTTTGAGACCCCTGGACTAGGCTGTACAAAAAAGAAAAAATTGATTTCCTTGCATGTACTTTAAGTATTTAGTCTGTGCTGGAAAATGACAGTTCATCCAGTATAAACAACTCACCATGGTATATATCCTGCAGGGATCCCCCACCGCAGTACTCCATACAGATCCATAGCTTCTCCCGGCTGCAATGTAAACAAGACAGACTGGAGATTATTATCAGAATGGGACTCATTTAGTACAGGAAGATTCAGATTTACCACAAGCATACAAACAAATGTTAAACTTAAGGTTTATATATAAAAAAGAAAAATAAATTGCACAGCTATTCATCCAGCAAAACTGCACATACATTCGCTTTGTGAGAATTAACCAGCATTCTGCAATTAGACAAGGGATTTTTCTCGCTTTGTATAAAGCTGCGTGTGGCTTTTGTCCAAACGGGGATGCCCTAAATCTGACTTGTAACTAAGGCCAAGTTCACACTGGCATTAAAAGCAGGCATTAAAAAACGCCTATGCAAATGATACAATGGACAACATTAGCGTCGCTCTAAAATCAAAGCCTTATGTGGGGTCAGAAGGCATTTAAAGCATTTCAACACTTCCCATTGAAGTCTATGGAAATGCTTCGCCATCGCCCTGGCAGGCAGTTGAGGGGCGTTAAGATTTGTTTATTTCCTGTAATGGAATGGGCATTTGCGGAGCACTTTTAAACGCACCTCAACGCTCATCAAATGCTTAAAAACTTCACGCCTATCAATTTAGAACGATCAGCTGTGTCCACTTCCCATAGGTTGGTTTTTCTGTCTAAACCGATCGGAATAATTTCAATGCAATCCATGGGTTTTGCTCAAAATCGCACACTATGGGGGAGATGGATTAAAACGGAGATTGACAATGAAACCTGGAAGCGTCTCAAGATTTTGCAAAGTTTAATTCAACAAGCTGAATTTAGAAGCCAATTGGCTACACAGCTGCACCAGATTGTGAGTGCTCCACTTGTAATAAATCCCCCCGATACATATTCGTAATAATTGATAGATTTGATTGTATTGTCTGATTCTTTGAAGAATTAATTCAGTGGTCTCCAAACTGCAGCCCTTTGGTTGCTTTTCTCCATCCCTTGGGCACTATTCCCTCCACTGACACCCACAATTGGGCATATGTCCTCCCACTGACACCAGTGAAGGGGCACAATTCCTACCAATGATGGGGTACTATGCCTCACAGTAACAACGGGGCCCGAGTCCTCCCAAAGACACCAACAACGGGGCCCGAGTCCTCCCAAAGACACCAACAACGGGGCCCGAGTCCTCCCAAAGACACCAACAACAGGGCCCGAGTCCTCCCAAAGACACCAACAACGGGGCCCGAGTTCTCCCAAAGACACCAACAATGGGGCACAAGACCTCCCAAAGACACCAACAATGGGGCACAAGACCTCCCAAAGACACCGACAATGGGGCACAAGACCTCCCAAAGACACCGACAATGGGGCACAAGACCTCCCAAAGACACCAACAACGGGGCCCGAGTCCTCCCAAAGACACCAACAATGGGGCACAAGACCTCCCAAAGACACCAACAATGGGGCACAAGTCCTCCCAAAAATACCAACAATGGGGCACAAGTCCTCCCAAAGACACCAACAATGGGGCACAAGTCCTCCCAAAGACACCAACAATGGGGCACAAGTCCTCCCAAAGACACCAACAATGGGGCATTGTTTACTCCCACTGACTGCCGGACATTTTCCACTTCTACTGGCCTCAGTCCAGTTTGGAGACCACTGAACTAATCGATCAACGTGTTAACGTGTATAGCCAACGTTCATGAAAGAGAACACCACACCGAAAGTCCGATTACTACTCCTAAAGCTGGTCTAGGGAGTAAATCCAGGCTGCAGCCTCTCTGCCCCCATGGGTTAAATATGACCTGCGTCAGGGCCAATAAACCTGTTAATACTACAGACTCAACACTATATGAATTAGGCTCATTCACACTGAGCATTTAGCTACTGTGCATGAGATTCCAGCGTTTTTGTGTGGGCATTCGTCCCTGGGCACATACAGTAGGTGCACGCGATATTGTGTCAATCTCGCTCCCTTTCTCGGCGAGATTGAGCACCTACGAGCCCCATCGCGGGAGCCAGCGCGGAGCTGGCTTGCCGCGTTAGAGACAAAGCCGTCATAGAAGCGACGGGAGATCCGACTTGGATTCCCGCCAATTCTACACGTGTGCAGCGTTTGTTATGAATCCTGAGGGGGAAGTCCCCGCCGGATTTTAAATAAAAATCCGGCATGGGTTCCCCCCTCAGGAGCATACCGGGCCCTTAGGTCTGTTATGGGTTGTAAGGAGAGCCCCCCCTACGCCGAAAAAACGGCGTAGGGGGTCCCCCTACAATCCATACCAGACCCGTATCCAAAGCACGCTACCCGGCCGGCCAGGAAGGGAGTGGGGACGAGCGAGCGCCCCCCCCCCTCCTGAGCCGTACCAGGCTGCATGCCCTCAACATGCAGGGGGGCGCACTGCGGGGCCCCCCACCTCAGAGCACCCTGTCCCCATGTTGATGAGGACAGGGCCCCTTCCCGACAACCCTGGCCGTTGGTTGTCGGGGTATGCGGGCGGGAGGCTTATCGGAATCTGGGAGCCCCCTTTAATAAGGGGGCCCCCAGATACTGGCCCCCGACCCTAAGTGAATGGATATGGGGTACATCGTACCCCTAACCATTCACCTGTAGGAAAAATGTCAAAGTTAATAAATACACCACACAAGGGTTTTTAAAATAATTCATTTTTCTGCTCCGGAGGCTCCCCCTGTCTTCTTTATTAGCTCTTTTACCAGGGGGAGCTTCTTCTTTGACGTCTTCGGGTGGGTGGGGGCCGCCGTCTGGTTCTCTTCCACCACCGGGGGGGGTCGCTTTTAAAAAAGCCCCCACCCCCCGGCGGGTTTCCTCCGGCGTCTTCGGCGGGGGGGCTTCTTCTTCCGCTATCCCGACGGGTCTTCTCCGCTATCCGGGGGTCTCCTATGTTCGCCGCTCTCCGCTGTTGACTCGGCGCAGCCCGGTTCTTTCTCCAGCTGTCCGGTGCCTTCTCCTTCAGCGCTGAACGTCTATCTTCTTCTTCCGTGCTGTGACGTATTCTTCTTCTTCCGGGCTGTGATGTCATCTTCTTCTCTTCTCCAGATGTTGACACGCCGGCTCTTCTTGCTGAAATGGCAGGTGCGCTGCTTTCATCGGACCTATATAGGCCTCACAGTCCCATCATGCTCTGTACCTACCCATGTGATACCTACCCACGTGGGTAGGTATCACATGGGTAGGTACCAGAGCATGATGGGATTGTGAGGTCTATATAAATCCGATGCAAGCCGCGCACCAGTCATTGCAGCGAGGAAAGGCGACGTGTCAACATCGGGAGAAGAAGAGAAGTGAAGAACATGACGTCACAGCACGGAAGAAGAACTCACAGCACGGAAGGAGAAGAAGACGTACAGCACGGAAGAAGAAGGCACCGGACAGCGAGAGGAAGAACTGGGGTGCGCCGAGTCAACAGCGGAGAGCGGCGAACATAGGAGACCCCCGGAGAGCGGAGAAGACCCCCCGGATAGCGGAGAAGACCCGTCGGGATAGCGGAAGAAGAAGCCCCCCCGCCGAAGACGCCAGAGGAAACCCGCTGGGGGGTGGGTGCTTTTTTAAAAGCGCCCCCCCCGGCGGTGGAAGAGAACCAGACGGCGGCCCCCACCCACCCGAAGACGTCAAAGAAGAAGCTCCCCCTCGTAAAAGAGCTAATAAAGAAGACAGGGGGAGCCTCCGGAGCAGAAAAATAAATTATTTTAAAAACCCTTGTGTGGTGTATTTATTAACTTTGACATTTTTCCTACAGGTGAATGGTTAGGGGTACGATGTACCCCATATCCATTCACTTAGGGTGGGGGGCCGGTATCTGGGGGCCCCCTTATTAAAGGGGGCTCCCAGATTCCGATAAGCCTCCCACCCGCATACCCCGACAACCAACGGCCAGGGTTGTCGGGAAGGGGCCCTGTCCTCATCAACATGGGGACAGGGTGCTCTGAGGTGGGGGGCCCCGCAGTGCGCCCCCCTGCCCCAGAGCACCCAACCCCCCCATGTTGAGGGCATGCAGCCTGGTACGGCTCAGGAGGGGGGGGGGGGGGCGCTCGCTCGTCCCCACTCCCTTCCTGGCCGGCCGGGTAGCGTGCTTTGGATACGGGTCTGGTATGGATTGTAGGGGGACCTCCTACACCGTTTTTTTCGGCGTAGGGGGGGCTCTCCTTACAACCCATAACAGACCTAAGGGCCCGGTATGCTCCTGAGGGGGGAACCCATGCCGGATTTTTATTTAAAATCCGGCGGGGACTTCCCCCTCAGGATTCATAACAAACGCCGCACACGTGTAGAATTGGCGGGAATCCAAGTCGGATCTCCCGTCGCTTCTATGACGCGCTTTCTGGGATGTGCTGTCACTATTCCAGTGAGTGCGAGATGTCGGCGAGATCTCGGCACCATGTCGCCGAGAATCAGCGCGATGCTGTCGTGCTAAAAACACAATATCACAAACACCTACTGTATAGCCATAAACATTAGTAACACTCAGTACACCATCCAGCCACGGCAGCTTTCAGCCTCTCCTAGACTTTACCAGGCTGCCGACATTGGTGCTGGACGGCACACCTGTGACTTTTCCTCGCACAAAAATGCCATAATCATACTCAAAAAGGGGCTTAAAAGTCCAGTGTGCATGAGGCCTTGAGTGTACCCAATCACCACATAAAACCTCAGGGGCACCGTGTCTACAAATAGCAGAAAATGTCTCAACACAGAACAGGACACAACAAGGAAGGTAAGTAGTGGCAGACAGCGTGACGAGTTTTATGCCTTGCTACACTCTTTATCGGAAGCAAGTGATGACAGGTGCTCATTATATAGGGCTGTAGTGTTAACAAGAGTATACACTATAGGAGACCACATCAAAGCTGCAGCACTATAAATCTGCAGGAACAAGCCAAGAAGAAAGGCTGGGCACGTCTTAAAATGATGCCAGAGCATGAAATGCCTCCTTCAAACTACACACCCATCAGCAACGTGAAACTTTAGAGCTGGGAAGGGGGATCAAATGGATTTAAAGAAGTATTAAATCCAAAATCAAACATTTATTACATTGCAGCTCACCAGGTCTTAGATGTAATGGCTGCTTTTGTTTTCTTATTTAGACTTTCTTCCATTTTCATTTGATGATCTGCCTACCAAGTCTGTTTTTCAAAAGAACACGCTCTCCTGCCGATGTGTCATTTACAGGGATGAGACAAACCATTTACAACCGACAGAAGTGCTTACAATGATAAGCTTTTATTTATGTAAAACTTTTTTCTGTAACTACTTATATTGACTGGAGTTTGGCTTTAATTTGTTAGTGTCTCTAAATCTGCCATTAGTACAACTCCCTTCCCCCAGGTTGACAATGCTGCTGCTTAAAGTGCCCATTCAGCCAGAGTGTGGCGCTCTAATACAGGTGGTGTGTTACTGGCCAGATCCCCAGGTGAAAACAGGGGGGGGGGGCATAAAAAGAGAAAACTAATGCAGTCACCACATCTAATGATTGGTAAACTGTAATCTATCACGTTTTGGGTTTAATATTGCTTTAAGTAGAACTCCAGGCGAAAATCGCTTATTAAAATAGTGCTTGCCTCACCAAATTCAGTGAGAACTGGAACCCTTGCTCTACCCTGCGGAACCTGGTCAGCTATCTTATTAAAAAAAACAACCCAAGTGTCAAACACGTTAAATCAGAATTCTAGAAAAACAAGTTAAACATTAAAAGATAAAACAAAACCAGTTTGTGTTGCAATGTTAAAGTGGTTGTTAAAGCGGAGTTCCACCCAAAAGTGTAACTTCAGGAGGAGTGGGACATCCTGTGCCACTTCCTCCTTCCGCCGAGGGGCCGGTAAGGCGATACGTCATATTACCTTTTGGCGGCCCCTCCCTGTAGACGATTGCCTGTGACACGTGACAGGTGCCAGGCAATCGCCTGTCCAATCGAATAGCGCAGCGCCACTCGCGCATGCGCAGTGAGTGCCCGGTCGTGAAGAGGTTTTGCCTTTAGTTATACTTTAAGCCACTTGTATAAAAAGCTCGCATTCCCTCTGTATTAGAACAATAAGTTCTCCTGTGTCATATCACAAATATGCTTATCTGTACTGATGACACACCACCTTCCTGCGATCAGGTGCCTCCTCTCTCTTCTGCCCGGCTGACAGTTCCAGTGGGCGGGGCAGAGCACTGCCGCTGACGTCAGCCGGGGAGGAGAGAGAACAGAGGAGTCACATGATCGCAGGTAGTCTGTGTGTCATCAGTACAGATAAGCATATTTATGATATAACACAGGGGAACTTATTGTTATAATACAGAGGGGATGGGAGCTTTTAATGTTAAGTATAAGAAGAAAAAGAGAGGGGAGGGAAGGACACAGGAGACAGAGCAGGGCTGCGGCAGATGGAGGCATGTACGCTGGCAACAGTGTCAGAGCTCAGCAGCCCTGATATATCGTGGACAGCGTACAGGGGAAGGGCATAGCCAGGCAGGATCAGGCAGGTATTACAGGTGATACAGGGGGCCAAATGACACAGCAGAAGCACTGTGCTGTATAACATGCTTTAATGGAACAGGATCCTGAGCGAGCTGCCAGGCCAGGCTTCTGAGCAGATCCTGGCCATATGGTTGGGATCTTTTTAGAACCTGGACCAGCTCTGTGACGTCAGCCGACAGCAGGCTTTAGTCTGCTGAAAACGGGTCACAGGAGTGCAGAATGCCAAAAAAGCATTACTTCTCCTTTAAATGTATTTTTAAACTGAAAGGTTGTGCTTAATAAATTGCTGTGCTAATATTGTGACATAAAAAAATGTAACTACCAACATTTTATTCTCCAGCGTCTCTGGTTTCAGAAACTATAAAATGTTTGGGGGTTTTAACTAATCTTCTAAATCTAAAAAACTTTATTCACTAGTTTTTTTTTTGTGCACTTTTAAGTTTGAATTGATTTGTCTTTTTTTTTTTTATGTAGCTCACATTTTACGTACATCATTTGGTTTAGGAATTGTGCCATTCTAATTTATTGTATTGCACACCTGTGAGCTGTTTAATTACTTATAAAAGCTGCCAAAACCCAACACACTCCCTGTAATAAAATCACCAAATTAATTGGTGCAGCGCCAACTAAATCACACTAAGTCCTGGTTCACATTGATGCGGGATTAAACTTGCAAGATTTCATTCCTGCCTGTCAGTCCAACGATTTCGGAGACATCTGTGCGGTTTCCTGCACAAATGTCTACTGAAATCGCCAAAAGTAGTACTTTTGGGAATCATCGTAATGGCGCACCGATTCAGGCTGTTCCATTGTGGGCAATAGCCGCCGATTTGACATGTTAAATCGTATCAATGTCAACCAGGGCTAAATCTCCTCTGTGATGCTTAACGAGTCACACTTTCTATACATGTGCATTCAAAAAAAAAAAAAAAAAACATGTAATATGAGCAACTATATACATCAAAATCATGAACATAATCTCCAAAATGCATAAAATCCCCCAAAAAATTAAAAACAAAAAAAATAATTTTAGTTTTTGGATTTTAAGAATTTTGCAGAATGTGCTCATTATTATACTTTTTTTTTTTTTTTAAATCGCGCAGACAGTTTGAGTAGCGCTTTACAACATTGAGGCAGACAATACAATACAGGGGGGAATCAGAGAGAGCCCTGCTCTTTAGAGCTTACAATCTAGTATAGTATTAGTATAGCACAGGCTATCCCCCGGGGCACACGGTGCGATATTTTCTGCCTTATTACTCCGGCTTTATTGTCTTTGAGGGCTTCCCAGTACATATCTGTCTGCATCCAGGTTTAATACACTTGGTTGTAGTACACTGGGTGCTTATTTGCTCCCGTTGTTCTTTCGCTGGACTGCCCCGGAACGAATGTTCCTCTACTTCCGAGCCAAACCGGCTTGGCTTCTTTAAATATATGGTGCCCTCCCGCAATTGATACTCTGGATAGAGGGAGCTTTTTCTTTGGAGCTTTTTGGAGATATTTCTGGCCATTTTCTACTATGTATGGAACTCCTTGATCTTCCCGACATATATTTATATGATACGGATTATTCCAAGATAGTGAAATTTATTTTTCTACTATTCCTTTCTTCCGCTCGTCCTGAAGAAGCCTCACGGCGAAACGTGTAGACGACGCACAGAGGATATTTTCCATACCTTATATCCTGTATGTTTTTTTACTGATCTGTTTTGTATATTTTCTATTTTTTTTAATAAAATATTTTTTTGATATTCCTGTTTTGCCTCCAAAGTCCGACATGGATTACCCTTTTTTAAGTATTTTTATTTTTTTCGTCTTACAATCTCGGAGGGAGGGTCAAGTGATACAAAAGGGTAATTCCAAAGTCCGACATTGATTACCCGTTTTTCGAGTAATTTTTCTTTTTGCGTCTTACAATCTAGGAGGGAGGGTCAAGTGATACAAAAGGGTAATAGCTGTGGGGGAAGAGCTGATGGAGAAAATAGAAGTGCAGTTGTTAGATGGAGGCAGGATAGGCTTCTCTGAATAGGAAAGTTTTCAGGGATCGCCTAAAAGTGGATACATTTAGAGACAGTCTGACAGATTGGGGTAGAGAATGAAAGACTCGGGAGAAGTTCTGGAGGCAGGTATGGGAGGAGGTGATGAGGGCACTCCTTAGTCTAGATTTTCTACAGATCAAATATTAAAAACTGGGGGGTGGGGACACATTGTAAACTAGAATACAGCGTTATGGCCACTAGATGGTGCCGAATATCACAGGAAATAAGAATACTCCTTCGCTCCATTAGTGGCCATGATTCAGTATTTTCCCCAATCACACATTTTGTTTTTTTAAACAAATGAAGCTCAATTTGTTCATGATTTTGATGCATACAGTTGCACATAATACATGTTTTTTTGAATGCACATTATAAAAGGTGTGACTCATTAGGCATCACAGAGAAGATTTAGTGTGATTTAGTTGCACCAATTAATTTAGTGATTGTACCATTCTAATTAGCGCTGCACTGTTTTCCCAGTGAAAAGGTTTAACCCTACTCTATCCAAAATGAAAAAGCAAAGTTTGGGCCAAGCATTAACTGCTCAGTAATTAGAGTTGGCCTTTACTTTAAAAGAGAAAATGAAAATCATTAAACAAGCCCCAGAACATGAATGTGTGTAAATGTTTGGACCATACCAGAGATAGCTGCCAAAGTAGGCCACAATATTGGTCTGTTTACATTCCTTCACCATAAAGATCTCTTGTTGGATTAAGGAGAAATCATCACCTGAAATGAAAGAGAAGACCGACATTACAATGCAGCAACTGAAGACATAACAACAACAACCACCACCGCAACTTACCACACTAATACTGCTACCTTAAAGAGACCCTGTCACCAACATAGATTGGAGGAGCACTTTCTGTTCTAAAGCAGTTGTTTCTAGAACTAAAAATTAAAAAGGGGTTGTAAAGGTACAATTCCCCCCCTAAACAGCTTCCTTTACCTTAGTGCAGTCCTCCTTCACTTACCTCATCCTTCCATTTTGCTTTTAAATGTCCTCATTTCTTCTGAGAAATCCTCACTTCCTGTTCTTCTGTCTGTAACTCCACACAGTAATGCAAGGCTTTCTCCCTGGTGTGGAGTGTCATGCTCGCCCCCTCCCTTGCACTACAGGAGAGTCAGGACGCCCACTAACGCACAGCTTCTTTCTCTATCTGCAACGTAGCAAGCGTCCTGACTCTCCTGTATTTCAGGGGAGAAGGCGAGCACGACACTCCTCACCAGGGAGAAAGCCTTGCATTACTGTGTGGAGTTACAGACAGAAGAACAGGAAGTGAGGATTTCTCAGAATAAATAAGGACATTTAAAAGCAAAATGGAAGGATGAGCTAAGGGAGGAGGGCTGCACTAAGGTAAAGGAAGCTATTTAGGATTTTTTTTTTTTACCTTTACAACTCCTTTAAGCCATGGATTCAGTTGAGCAACTGGAAGCCACATTTTATCTTTTACACACTTGGGAGGTGTATTTATAAAAAAAAAAAAAAGTCAACACACATTGCTGTTAGTCCATCGAAGCATGTAAATGACTTCTGTGTGAATGAGACAAAATCAAATGCCTTTAGGCATTATTTTCTACAGATCAAATAATAACTGTGAAGAAAAAAACAAAACAAAAAAAAAACATGTGAATTATAATCCCGCATTATGGCCTCTAGATGGTGCTGAATATCACAGGAAATAAGAACACTCATTAGCGCCATCTAGTGGTCATGATTCAGTAATTTCCCCAATCACACATTTTTTTTTTTTTTTTAACAAATGAAGTTCAATCTGCAGAGAATATGGCCCGAGAACAATCAAATTCACCCTCAAATTTACATGCAGTTTCAATGAATAAACAGCTATGACATTTTGCTGTGAAATGTAGTAAAAAAATATATATATATTTTTTTAAATCCTCTTTAGTTTACAACTTTTTACTGTAAGCCGTTTACAGTAAACAGTGAAAATGACAATTAAAGTTTTACTTCATCACACACACTTATTATCCCACAATCCAGTTTCCTTTCATCACAGGAAAGAATTACAAAAAAAAAAAAAAAAATCATAATACATGTAAAGAGGCTCACGCAGTCTACCAGCTCTCTTACCCAATGGAATCACCACCTTCCTGTGTTGGGGAAATGACGCCTGTTCTGGTCACTGATAAGCTGCAAATTTGGGGTGTCTGATGAGCAATAATGAATTGCCCCTTGCCTGATTTTACAGGATCTGGGCCAACAGACTGTATGTGCCCTTAGTGTCGTTTGGTTACCAAGCACCAAAATTGTATTGTTGGCATCAAGGTCTACCGCAGTGCATCAGCAATGGGGCATCAACCAGCTGTGCCGTTTGGCTCTAATTTAGAGACGTCTGGCAGGGCACTGGCTGTTTAGAAGCCAATCATAAAAGGTAGCCAGGTCCTTGACAAATAATCCGGCTATAAAGCCATTGACAGGAATGGTCTCCCCAGCATTACATCTCACGAGGGCTCTGGTCTCAGGAACTTGGCACCTGGGTAGTCAGATACACCCACTTGCCTTGGTCGATAGAATTAAAATTGGCACTAAAGTCTAAGGCAGGTAAAAAAAGGAAGGCCATAGATAATACACAGGATGATGGCCATAGATGATACAATTTTCTTTACTTCAGCCAAATCGCTCCCCCATCAACATAGTCAGTGTTGATAGGGGGGAATTCCTCCCACAAAGCTATTGTGTTCTGCCCACGGGAAGCCCTAGCGGACGGCAAGACACAATGATCACTGCTGGCCGCTATATAGCAAGCGGCTGGCAGTGACTGCATGCAAAAACTCAGACAGACCGGGGGTACTGAAGACAATTGACTTCAGTACCACCAGCCTTGCCCATAGATTTAGCAAATCTTGGTCAGTCCCTGCTGAACCGGCCGAGATTAAATCCACCATTGACTGGATTAAATGTTTTTTAACTGAATGCATTCTCTGCATTAAAAGGTAAAAGACACTCGATAACCTGCCTTACCCCCTTCTGTCCCCCAACACTTAAAGAGGAGGTAAACCCCAAAATCCTCCTACGTTCCATCCACCGCCGCCACGTCCCCTCAACGCTTCTTCCTGGTCTCGCCGCTCCGGTGCTGTGATTGGCCGGAGCGGCAAGGACATCACTCCCGCGCGGGACCGGCAGTTCCCCCCGCATGCGTGGAAATACGGCATTATCTACAATAATGCCATTGACAAAAACGGCACGGAAACCGAACTGCGCTGTAGACATTGGCGCCTGTCAGTTAGTGTAAATCTCTCCTAAACCGTGCAGGTTAAGGAGATATTTCTTGCACCTAATCTAGGTTTACCTGTAGGTTCAAGTTGTGTGGTTGGGTTTACAACCACTTTTTTTCTTTTTTTTAAAAAAAGTGTATTTTGTGTGTGTACTCGAGAAAGGAACCTGACTGCAGGACTTGGGAGTAGGCAGGCCTCCCCCAGAGGCAATCTGCCACCTTTCTCCATGCCCCGGGTGGCAATGGTGGGTGTGAGGGGGTCCTCCCACACAGCCCGCCCTACCTGCTCCGCTTTGAAGCCCAACGGGGCAGAGGGACTCCCTATAAAGGGAGTGAGAGGATCTAGCCTGCTCAACCAGCCCCGTTAGTCCTTCGCCTCTCTTTTTAGAGACCGCGTGGTCAAAGTGCGTGCATGTTAACCCAATTTCGAGTGCGTGTAAGTGTGGTGTTTTTTGCGGGAGGGGGGTGGGCGTACTAAGCGCAGGCTTACCTCGCATAGTACACCCACCGGGAGCCGGGCTGAGACCACCAAACTCAATTCACATGTAGCTGAGACCGGGATCCGAACCTCTAGCTGCAGAGGTGAATGGCTTGTCAGCGCAGTGCCAATCACGTTGAGCCACCGCAGCTCCAACCACTTTAACTGGCTCCTGTGCTGCAGCACCTCTCCCTTCACTTCATGTAACCACAGGAGAAAACAAAGGCAGCGGAGCTATAGTCAGTCAAGCTCCTGTGAAGAGGGAGTGGGGGTTGTGCATTGTTTTAAATGCTGCTTTATGCACTGGATATACCTCCTTAGACCCTGTCTGTCTGGGACTGTATAGTCACCTGCTGATTTGGCACCATCCACAGGCAGTTTAACCCAAAAAGACACAGAAGTTTAATCCAAACGCAATTTTACTGCTGACTGCCGTACAGAAAATGTTTTTCTAGTCTTTAGAAGTCTAGGAAGCCAATTTAAATTTTTTCCCAAATTTTCAATATTGTTTGTTTAGCAACAAATAAAAAACCCAGTGTGATTAAATACCACCAAAAGAAAGCCATCTCAAAAAAATTATAATAATGTCCCTGGGGGAAAGCATTGCATGGCCGCGCAATTGTCATTCAAATTGTCACTGAAATCTGAAAATTGGCCTGGGCAGGAAGGGGGGTGACAGTGCCCGGTAGACACATGGTTAAATGATTTAGACAGGCTCCGGCAGGAAGAAATGCATCACTGGAGATCCCTACAGATGCAAGGATGGCTCAGCCACAGCTGATAATTCCAGGTTTGGGTGGACTGACCCTTTAACGTATATTTTTAAATAGAATAGGATGCTTTCAGCATGTACATACAAGTATCATTACACCACTATTCCCTGCATGGAGCCATGCTTTCCCAGTAAAGACTAAACTTTGCTCAGCAATGCGGCTACACAAGGAAAACAAGCCTGGACGTGCCATTAAATGATTTGTTTACATAAGTTCTGACAACTTTGAGTCGATCCTGTCCTACGCCCTACGAGCTGCGCAGATCGGGAGGAGATGCTTCACCTGCTATTCCATGACAAACACCAGGGAGCGGCAATGTCTGCATGAGAACATGAGATCTTCCTGTAGAGAGGCTCAGGGACATTAAAAAGGGGGGATGACAACGCGTGCCATTGAGGCGACAATGACAATAATCCTCATTACTGTGCAAAGAGTCAGACCAGCGTTTATTTTTATTTTTTTTCTGTCATGGCATCCTTTAAACCAGGGGTCTCCAAACAAAGTGCCAGTTTACTGCCCTCAAACTTTAGGGGGGCCAGACTGTGGCCAGCGGGAGTAGAAAATTACCTGGTGCATATTCACTAAATGCAAACTACCCGTGTCGCTTTGCCATCATAAAGGACTCATACTTAAAGACTTCCCAGGATCATAGAAATGGCTGAGGACCATTCAGGCCATGGCCAGCTCTATAATAATCCGGTGTCGCCGGATTGTTTTTCTGGGTCCCCCCGATTGCACAGGGGGCACCGGTGGCTCATGAGATATCTGTAGCTGCAGGCATCATCCAGATTTCACCACTTCAACCTAAGGACGGCTTTCCAACAGGAAGTGGTAATACAGTATTGTCCTGGGTTAGTTTGGAACATGTATGATTCTCCTTGTTTAACAGGCAGTGTTGAATAAAGCTTGCATTGTTCTCACTCTTGCAGCACTCGCTTATAACTTGTTGGCAGTTTAAAGCTGGCCATACATTAGATTTTCTTATTTCCTTTAGATTTACCTTTAACTATATAGTACCAGGGCCTGCCTGACGGCATACAAATTAAAAGGGCAGTTTGGGAATGACCTCATATTATATGGTTTTGGTAAATCTAAAAAGAAAAATTGTACAATGTATGGCCAGCCTGTAACTTGGTCTTTAACATAATCTCCTAACCTGACAGCATTTTATTTTAACCACTTAAGGACCAGAAGATTTAAACCCCCCCCCCCCCCCGGATGACCATGCGACCATACTTTAACCGACAATTGCACGGTCGTGCAACGCTGTACCCCCAAAAAAATGATGTCCTTTTTCCCCACAAATGGAGCTTTCTTTGGGTGATATTTGATCACCTCTGTAGTTTTTATTTTCTGCACAACAAAAAAGGGTAATATTTGGAAAAAAAATATATATCCAGAGAAAAAAAAGTAAAAAAAAAAAAGTCTTCATCAATTTAGGCCAATATGTATTCTGTTACGTATTTTTGGTAAAAAGAAAATATCCCAATAAGAGTATATTAATTGGTTTGCGTAAAGGTTATTGTTTAAAAAGTAGTAGGGTTGTCCAGATACCGATATCGGTATCGGTACCGATACCGAGTATTTGCGCTAGTACTCGTACTCGCGCAAATACTCCCGATACCAAAATAGAATACTTTTTTTTTTTTTGTGACATCGAACACAAATTGGATGGCACCATTGGATGGCACTGATAGGTGGCACTGGCATTGATTGAATGGCACTCATAAATGGATGGCACTGATAGGTGGCACTGGCATTGATTGGGTGGCACTGATGAGATGCACTAATAAGCTGCCTCCCTGCACTGATCTGCACTGATAGCTGGCACTGGCTAGCTGCACTTTTGGGCACTGGCACCGATGAGCTGCACTGACAGTGATCACTCCTTCAATGATATGTAGTTTTCCAGTACCGTATGCTAAAAAACAGCCCCACACCATGATGTACCAGTTCTTCATAATTCTAAAGAAAATATCTTTGGTCTGTATTGTGGTTTGAAAACGGTCACATGACATTAAAAAAAAGTATCGGTATTCGGTATCGGCGACTACTTGAAAAAAAGTATCGGTACTTGTACTCGGTCCTAAAAAAGTGGTATCGGGACAACCCTAAAAAGTAGAGTAATGATTTCGGGACTTTCATTTTTTTTTTATTGTTTTTACTAGTAATGGTGGATCTCAGCAATTTTTACTGCGAAAATCAGAGGACCAGTGACACCAAAACAGTGATCAGTGCTAAAAAAAAAAAAAAAAAGTAACTGATCACTGTACTGACACTGTCTGGGAAGGGGTTAACACCAAGGGCAATCAAAGGGTTAACTGTGCCCTACAGAGGTGCTTTCTAACTGTGGAGAAAGGACTGACGGGGAGTACACAGAGATCGCTGTTCCCAATGACTAGGAACAGATGATCTCTCTGTACGGTCAGAAAGGGGATTTGCCTTGTTTACATAGAGCGATCCCTGTTCTGCCTCTTTGTACAGCGATCGCGGCAATACCTCACATGTATGGTTTGAACACAGTTTACATTTGCGGGCACGACTTATGTATGCGTTTGCTTCTGCACGCAGGCACGGAGGGATGGGGCAGATTTTTACACTGTCCCTTTATTTTTTATTACTTTTCTTGCCGTCACAAGGAATGTAAACATCACTTGTGACAGTAATAGGCAGCGACATGTACTCTTCATGGAGGGGTCTGTGCTCCAAGACCCCAAACCCCTCCTCCGCACTTGAAAGTATTCAAAATGGCAAGATCTGCATTTTTGAATACTTTTGAAAACTGGTGCCGTTGGCTCCTGAGTAAACTGGAAGTGATATCATGACGTTACCATATACGAGACCTCACTGCTTGCAATAACAGCCAAGCTGCTTAGCCGCATCAGTTGTTATTACAAGAGAGTTGACCATTGGCTCTAAAAAAAAAAAAAAAAAAAAAAAAACACACGGTACTGGGGTACAATCCCTTGAAGCGTGAAATGATGTACAGGTACGCGATTTGGCGGCAAGTGGTTAATATAGCAAAAAAATTTAAAACCCAGTGTTGATTATTTAATAAAAATGTTAAATGTTAAAGACTTACTACCAAAAAGAAAGCTCTTTGAACAAGATGATAAAAATTAAGTTTGAGTAGTGTTGCATGACCGTGCAATTGTCATCCAAAGTGCGACAGCGCT
This sequence comes from Rana temporaria, assembly GCF_905171775.1. Classification (NCBI taxonomy): domain Eukaryota; kingdom Metazoa; phylum Chordata; class Amphibia; order Anura; family Ranidae; genus Rana; species Rana temporaria. The sequence continues at coordinate 24,048,681 of NC_053501.1, forward strand.
GACAGCTGAAAATTGGCCTGCGCAGGAGGGGGGTAAAAGTGCCCGGTATTGAAGTGATTTAAACGATTTTTAGATTCCATCACTTCCTGTAGATCACCGCTCAGCATTCACTTCCTGTAGGTCATCTTCAAGAAGTCTTATTTCCTTGTTGCATCACAGGAGAGGGTGTGATTGGGTGTTTTCATAGCTCTAGACCACACCTTCCACCCACATCTCATTTCGATCTCCTAGCAGCTATGTAGTACAAGGGCCTGTCTGATTTGACCAATTTGATACAAATTGAATTGATTGTTCAGGTGGGTCCTCCTATTCCATAATTCTGGTAAATCTGAAGGAAATTGTACAGATTGCATAGTGTATGGCCATCTTTATACAAGTACTTGAGAGGGAGTGAATGGAGACACTCAGACCTTAATGCTCTGTCTAATTGGGCGACTAAGTGGCAGATGAGGTTTAATGTAGATAAATGTAAAGTTATGCACTTGGGGGCTAAGAATAGTCATGCATCATACATACTAGGAGGTGTACAACTGGGGGGATCTGTAGTGGAGAAGGATCTGGGGGGTTTTGGTAGATTATAAGCTCAATAATGGCATGCAATGCCAAGCTGCGGTTTCCAAAGTGAGCAAAGTCCTTTCTTGTATTAAGAGAGGTATGGACTCCAGAGAGAGAGAGAGATATCATTGTGCCCCCCTATACACATCATTAGTAAGACCTCATCTGGAATATGCAGTTCAGTTTTGGGCACCAGTTCTCAAAAAGGATATCAGAGAACTGGAGAAAGTGCAGAGAAGGGCAACCAAACTGATAAGAGGCATGGAGGAGCTCAGCTATGAGGAAAGATTAGAGGAACTGAATTGATTCACTCTTGAGAAGAGGAGAATGGGGGGGGGGGATATGATCAACATGTACAAATATATAAGAGGTCCATATAGTGAACCTTGAGGTCTTTGCAGAGGACAAGAGGGACTCTTTACGTCTAGAGGAAAAGAGATTTCATCTCCAAATACTGAAAGGTTTATTCACAGTAAGAGCTGTGAAAATGTGGAATAGACTCCCTCTAGAGCTGGTTCTGTCTAGCTCAGTAAAAGAATAATAGGGAAATCCGCGCTTAGGACGAATAGAGCTGCTGCCTCCCTATGAGGTCCCAAGTAAGAGACCGAAAAAAATGGAAAACAGAAGGGATGATGGCGCTGCTAGGATAGTATAAACAGGTATATGTAGGATAACCTGAAATAGGGCTAAGTCCAATGGGATGTGGACGCCCTAGGATCACACACTAAGAGAAGTATCAGTGTGTACAGGTTGCCCCATTTATGGTACCAAAAAGGTTAAATTTGGACCTCCGGATCGCGGGTGGAATTACTGCAATTTCCTGAATTGCCGCAAAACGTGCGACATGCTAGGGATCCCGTTACTTTCAATGACAACCCAATCATGGGACAATATTGTCACCTGACAAATCACTCAAACAAAATGATGGGACGCCCGATTCCTAAAAGCAGTCCTGCGATTTGTCAGGTGACAATCGTGGCAAAATCACGCCTCGATTGGGGCGATATTGAAAGTAAGGGGAATGCATACTCCACCCAGCGGGAATGTTACACCACCCCCCCCCAACTATCTAGAGTTACATTAAAGTTTCAAATACATAAATCCTTTATTGCTGCAGACCTCAGCACACGCCATGTGTGATGAAACCACTTATAGACCACAACAAATATATACAGCATCTCATAAAAGTAAGTACACCCCTCCGTGTGTGGGAGATCACATACAGTATGTCACAAAAGTATAACCCTCGCATTTGTGTAAATCTTTTTTCATGTGACAACACTGTAGAAATGACACTTTGCTACAATTTAAAGTAGTGAGTGTACAGCTTGTATAACAGTGTCAATTTGCCATCCCCTCAAAATAACTCAACACACAGCCATTAATGTCTAAATCTGAAGAATTTTATACAAGACAGTCAATGGAAGAAAGTGTAGAACTCTTGTCATTTGGAAGCTCAACCAGCCAAAAGTAAAAGGTGTATCACAAAACTGAGCACATTGCCCAAAACTAGACAAAAATACATACGTCTTGATGTATAAATTGTATATGACAAGTAGATCTTGTGGGCGTGAGAGCAATTTGTTCCTTCTCTATAAATATAATTTTTTTAAAGCTCTGTGCTGTAGTGAGGACATCATCCACTCTAACCTGCCCCATATCTTAAACTCAACGGAGCGAAAACAGAACTTCTCCTGTTTCACGCCAAGCGTATAAATCAACCTGCAACAACTTGGATACCCCCGCCCATTCTGTGCAAAATCATCACCCCCTAGCGCCAAAGTCAAAAGTCTCGGGGTCATCTTCGACTCCTACATGACAATGGACGCACAAATAGGGTCAGTAGTCAGCGGATCTCACCATCTGCTGCGTCTACTACGCAAACTTACTCCTTTTATTCCCAAAGAAGACATAGCGGCCGTGGTGGGAGCTATTGTAAACTCAAGATTGGACTATGCAAACGCCCTTTACCTCGGAATCCCAAAGTACCAAATCGCTCGTCTGCAAGTCGTTCAAAATACGGACGCCAGACTAGTGACTGGGAACAAACCCTGGGAATCAATCTCACCTTCGCTGAGAACTCTTCATTGGTTGCCAGTAAAAGACAGAATTGTTTTTAAAACACTCTGTCTAACACATAGATGTATCCATGGGAATGCTCCCCGTTATCAATGCGAAAAAATAAAAGCTCACAACCCCAATCGCGTTCTGCGATCCACCAACCAAAATCTGCTCCAGATACCGAAAGCCAATTACAAGTCCAAAGGAGAAAGAAGATTCGCGGTCCAGGGTCCCAGACTATGGAACGCTTTACCAACCAGCATTCGGTTGGAGGAAAACCAGTTAGCGTTCAGGAGAAAGGTCAAGACTCATCTCTTTTGATATCAAAAGAGACAGGAACAACAAGCGCCCAGAGGCGATTTAGTTCACATGTGCCGCGCTATATACATTTGTCATTCATTCATTCATTCCTTTATTCATAGAAACTCTGTTTAATCGATAAAATTTCCTGAAAAAAATTACTAAAAACTTAAAACAGGTTTTCACACAAACTGTAAAAGATATCAAACTGAAAAGATGGTGTCTGTAGGTAAAAGTATGAAGGAGCTGAAACTTTTGATAGCGGAAGACTGTTTTAAGGATTTGAAGCATGTGCTCATTGACTTCAATGTTTAAAAAAAAAAAGTGTCTAAAAGCTTAATATTTTAAAAAGTATAAATAGTACAAAAAAAGTTGAAGAAGTCCCATCATTAGCTGAACGAGCTGGACATTTTAAAAGTTGAATGGTTTCAATAGCTGAAAGTATGCAGAAGTTACGCAGAGCCAAAAACGTACGGAATAAAATTAAAAATAAAAAGAATAATAAAAAACAAATAAAAATACTGGGAATGCTATTTAGCATTCCCACTAATAATAAAAAACAAACAACAATACTGGGAATGCTATTGAGCATTCCTACTAATGAATGTAGAGCACAGAAGGAAGAATGGGACAGTGGGGAACAGTGCACAGCATGAGAGTGCAAGGAGCAAGAACGCAAAACATGGGGAAGCAGGGGAAACTTTTTTTTTTTTTTTATAAAAACACATCACAGCAGAGGAAAAAACATCACAAGACAGGAGGGAGAACAATACACAGCACAAGACAGCAAAGAGAAAGAATGCACAGCAGAGGAGAGCAAAGAGAGAGTACAAAGGAGAGGAGAGAAGACAGAAAGAATGTGCAGATGGAAAATGCTCAGCAAGAAGGAGCAAGTGATAGAATGCTCTTCAAGAATCACAGAGTAAAGTCAACAGAACCACATATAGTAAAAGATGTAATAAAGTAGACAACAAGGGTTAGAGCTGTACAAAGACGGAGGAGATCAGAGTAAAGCGTTTTCTAAAAGGGACACAATTCAGAAACATATGGCGTGACGACAAAAGAACAAATTAATTATCAGACTGTTATTACATTCCAACTTCACCGTGATGTGAAGAGCAGACAGGCAATACTACACAGAGCGCAGCTAAATAAAATAAATAAATAAAATAAATGAAAGAGGAAGACAGAAGACTAGAAAAGGCGTGACCCAAGTGTGGCATCATCAAAACAAGGATGACACCAATTAGAGGGAGACCGCATTATAGAATTCTATTATTGCACCATATTGGTGTGGGTCAACATACCCAGCTTAAACGGCAACAAAAAAAATGTAGGGTAAAGAAACCCTACACAAGTAGCTATTAAATGCAACCTCAAACGGTAATTTGTAAAAAAAAATTAAGACATATAAATAGAAGAAAAAAAGTAGCACAGAAAAAAGTGTCACCAACACCTCCACCCATCACTAAGACTAACAATGTTCTTACCACTAAAACCAAAACAGTCAGGACACAAAGGCAACATAATGTAACCAATATAGCAAGTCAAATATACTCCATTCCCCAACCTTATTCCCCAGATCCAATATAGAGCATTACAGTGCCTTGAAAAAAATATTCATACCCCTTGAAATTTTCCACATTTTGTCATGTTATGAACAAAAACAAATGTATTTTATTGGGATTTTATGTGATAGACCAACACAAAGTGGCACATAATTGATAAGTGGAAGGAAAATGATAAATGGTTTTCAATATTCTTTACAAATAAATACCGGTATGTGAAAAGAGTGGCGTAAATTTTTATTTAGCCCCCTTTACTCTGATACCCCTAACTATCCCTATGGAATCTGTTGTGGTTTGATGGACTAAGTGACAGGATCCCTGCCATTGGATCCTTCAGGCTACACTTTATTATCTGTGTACCAAGAACAACAACGTTTCAATCAGCAGATCGTGTTCCCTTAAAGCGGGAGTTCACCCGAAAAAATTTTTTAACATTAGATTGATGCTCATTTTGTGAAGGGGAATCGGGTAGTTTTTTTAAAATCGAAGCTGTACTTACCGTTTTAGAGAGCGATCTTCTCCGCCGCTTCCGGGTATGGTCTTCAGGACTGGGCGTTCCTATTTGATTGACAGGCTGCGGCTCTATACGGCGCCTGTGCACCGACGTTCGGCTACTTTCGGAAAATCGGGACGCGATGTATGCGACCGTCGGAAGCCTGTCAATCAAGTAGGAACGCCCACTCCCGCAGCCCATACCCGGAAGCGGCGGAGAAGATCGCTCTCTAAAACGGAAAGTACTGCTTTGATTGTAAAAAAAAAAAAACACCCGATTCCCCTTGACAAAACGAGCCTCAATCTAATGTTAAAAAAAAAGGTTTTTGGGTGAACCTCCGCTTTAATTAGTATCTTGCAAGTCTATGCCGATGGAATCTGCTGCGTTATGATGGACTAAACGATACAATTCCCTGCCGCTGGATCCATAAAGCTACATTCAATATTTGTAGATCAGCAATGGACAATGTTTCAAACTATCAGCTGGATCATGAACTTGGTCCGATACAGGGGTCCTCAAACTATGGCCCTCCAGATGTTCAGGAACTACAATTCCCATCATGCCTAGTCATGTCTGTGAATGTCAAAGTCTCACAATGCCTCATGGGAGGTGTAGTTCTGCAACAGCTGGAGGGCCGTAGTTTGAAGACCCATGGATTAGGACTTTCTACTAGCCTGTATGGACCCATCCAGATCCCCCACGATTCCTTTCGGCAATAGAAGTGTAGCTCCACTTTTGTTGAGAAAAAAAAAGCACTTCTCCCTGGGTGATCTATGTACACTGCAAAGATTTGAACAAACTTCAGATTCCTAACTTTTGTTATTCTGAAGAAATCCCTCTGTGTTTGTGTCCACGTGGAAAGTTAATCTAATAGGAGTGGTTTCTTAATTCTCAACCAGCTGCTGCACCGTCAAGGCTCTAATAAGGGAAAATTGCAGGGCCTGCATCCCTTTAGATGTGATTTTCCTTTGAGAGTAAATCACCAAAAATGAAATGAAAATTATGTTTCTGGGGGACAGTCTGTATACAGAACACCTCCAGGTAGCCATATTGCATTTTACAGAAAATTACAGGGCTGTAGATTGAAAAGGAAAAAGGGGAATTTTTAATAACATTCAATTACAATATGACATGTGTTGTAATCGTTTGCCTATATATATATATATATATATGCTTTTATTCCCCCCCCAAGAAAGCAGCGTTCCCCTTTAACTACTTGCCGCCGTCATTCTACGGCGGCAGGTTGGCTCCCCTGCGCGAGAGCCCGTAGCTCTACGTCGGCTCTCTCGCAGGATACTAGGGTCGCGCGGGGTAAACACACAGCTCCCGGTCCTGTCACCTGGGGAAATGCTGATCTTCTGTTCATACAACGTATGAACAGAAGATCAGTGATTTCCCCTAGTGAGGCCCCCACAGTAAGAACACACACAGGGACATACTTAACCCCTTCCCCGCCCCCTAGTGTTAATCCATTCACTGCCAGTGGCATTTTTATAGTAATCCAATGCATTTTTAAAGCACTGATCGCTATATAAATGCCAATGGTCCCAAAAATGTGTCCGAAGTGTCCGCCATAATGTCGCAGTACCGAAAAAAAATAGCTGATCGCCGCCATTACTAGTAAAAAAAATATATTAATAAAAATGCCATAAAAATACCCCCTATTTTGTAAACGCTATAACTTTTGCGCAAACCAATCAATAAACGCTTATTGCGATTTTTTTTTAACGAAAAATATGTAGAAGAATACGTATCGGCCTAAACTGAGGGAAAAAAAAGTATTTTGATATATTTTTGGGGGATATTTATTACAGCAAAAAGTAAAAAATATTCATTTTTTTCAAAATTGTCTCTCTATTTTTGTTTACAGCGCAAAAAATAAAAAAAACGCAGAGGTGATCAAATGCCACCAAAAGAAAGCTCTATTTGTGGGGAAAAAAGGACGCCAATTTTGTTTGGAAGCCACGTCGCACGAACGCGCAATTGTCCGTTAAAGCGACGCAGTCCCGAATTGCAAAAAGTGCTCTGGTCTTTGGGCAGCAATATGGTCCGGGGGTTAAGTGGTTAATTACTCTGAGGTTCCTCGATTTAAGTGCGCTTTTTATCTTCCAGCATGATGGCCTTACATCTCGCACAATTATTTCATTTTTAGCTATAGACACTCCTATGGCCAAATAATTAGGATTAGTTTATCCACTATGCATATGAGATGCCTGGAGACGTATCCATTACTCGTTTTCCACCGATCATTTCTCCATAGCATTTCTTTATATACACAGTTCGGTCCATAAATGTTTGGACAAGGGCACAATTTTCATATTTTTGGCTCTGTATGCCACCAGAATAAAATTAAAACAAAACAATCCCAATGAATTTGAAGTGCAGACTTTCAGCTTTAATTCAAGGGGTTAAACATAAAATATTAAGTAAAAATTCTAGGTTTACAGTCCCGTCAGTGGCTCAAAAATAAAGTTAATCTTAGTGACAGGTGGAGGTGCTTTTGACACTTAAGTAGCTTTTTTCTATTTATTAAAGTCCTTATAAAGTTTTTGCAAACTTATTCACGCCTCCTACATTTTTTTTTCCTCGCCGCCAGAAGACTAAAGGGACATTTGCCAAAGTGGAATTTGAAGCCTTTTGGCTATAGAGACATGCTCTGTCAGCCTGCCAGCAGGGTGGAAGATGGTGATGTCATGCGGTGATGGTTACATGAAACCACCAGGGCCTCCTAGTGATACCAGTCTACCTATTGTCCACAAATCACACGTCCGGATCAGTGCGGATACACCCTGCACACATTTACACACAACACATCCTGGAAAACAAGGAGATGGAAGGCATCAATGACACACGAGCATGGCTCACTGCTCTTCACGTGTTTGCAGGGAACACTTTGGTCTCAGGGGTGGAAGGCGACACTCAAGACACCTTAAACTGTGTAGATGCAAAAAAGAAAAAGAAAAGCTGTATTTTTCTGACAAACAATGGCTACAGGAAACTTTACTCACCTCTGAATCTTAAAGGAGGCTTTGGATGTGCTTCTGTAGATCACAGGAGTGCAGTTCGTTTTTAGCAGACACCGGTCTGAAGCCCGCTGTTGGCTGATGTCAAAGAGCTGGTCCAGGCTCGGGCAAGATCGACAATGGAGTCGGGATCCCCTCCACATGCCTGGACCGACACCCAAGCCGCTGAGTACCTAAGCCGGCCACTCCCGCTCCTCCAGAGCCCAGCGCTTCAGTGAGTGATGAGGAGGCAAAATAAAAAAAACTTTTGGCTGTAGGTACGGTTGTTTTAAATTGCACGTGTCTGCCGCAGCTCCACCAGGATCACCGGACAAGCAAGCAGACACAGGCAATCAGCATGTCTCTAGTGGTCATTTACGTGGTAGTAAGCCCTTGCATATACCCAGTAAAGTGACTGACCTCAAGTGATGCACAGGGATTAAACAAATCCTCCTACATAAGTTGTACCCGTTTATCTACAGTCTTCTCTTTTCTACCTCCAGTCAAATTACAGGATGTACAAAGCTTGTCTGAGCTGTCACAAAACAAAGAGGGCAGAGAGCTGAAATTGTACTCTGCAGAGCTCAGTGAGGCAGTGGTGTATTTAGATTTTGTGCTGCCCGACGTGTGCACCCCCTAATTTAAATATGGCCCACCCCTTCCTGTCAAGGCCACACCCCTTTCCGTTTAAGCATCACCCTGACATTTTTGAGTGGGGACACTAATTCTTAGGGCCTGGGTGGGGGGCATTGGATTCCCTTAATTTGCATAGATTTCCTCTCACTTCCTGTTTGGCTATGGGGCAGGAAGTGAAGGGAAATCTCTGCAATGGGACAGGGATGGTAAAAAAATAAACTGACAGGGGCAATAAGATATAACCATGCCAATGGTGCAGCAGAAAACCTATAGCACAGTGAGGAAGGTTTGTGGTCCAGGATGATAGGACAGTCAAAATTAGAAGCTGCTTGGGTGACACTAACAGTGTAGCGCAAGCCGGCGGGGACTCTTTCCGTGCTGCCCTAGGCCTGGGCCAGGATACAGCGTTGCAGTGAGGAGAGCTCTGAAAGCTGATTGGGGGGGGGGACACACCCCCCTTCACACAGGAACAAAGCCAAGGCTGTCAGTAAAGTGGAGATCCCTCCCGTGTCACCTTTTTTTCTCTTGGTGTCAGGAAAACTTGTCAGAAGCGATTCATGCTGATAACAGAGGAAGGGAGCAGGATACAGAAATAACACTTAGTGATCTTAAAGTGGTTGTAACCCCTTTACCCCATTTTCGCCCACTTCCTGTTTTGGTTATGGGACAGGAAGTGAAGAGCAATCTCCTCAATGAGTCACAGATGGCAAAAATAAACCTTACAGGAGAGATAACCCTCCCTTACTCTATCCCAAATGTAAAAAAAGTTTTTAGTTCCACTTTAATGTTTATAGCAGGTTGTTTAATAAAAGAAGAGCTGCCATCAGATCTTAAAAAACTTGCATGTAAAAAAATAAAAAAATAAAAAATAAAAATGGCAAAACTGACTTGACTCAAAATGTGATCACTGGAGGGTACAACATAGAAGGAATCAATCAACAGCACAAAACAATCAGCTGCCTTCCTGAACACACAGGTGACGGTTCTCACACAAGGGATCGTGGTGAAAGTACAAACACAAGAACACAACACACTTCACTGATCTCTGCAGAAAACCGTTTCGTTTTTTTTTTTTTCGTTTTTTTTTTATAAAGAGGAAGCCATAATTAAGGGCATATAACAAAAATATCAGAATACAGGAAAATGTCAAGTATCACTCCCCAGAACAATGTGACCTCTGCTTCAGCATTAGTCACACTAGCAGACATGTGCCCATTTCAGAACAAGCAAGGTTGGGGAGATTGCGAAAAACCTCAAAGAAGTGTTATATATGGCAATATGTGCAGGAGAGGAATGTGGAGGGTCTGATGTTGGATATTCTGTAGAAGAGGGAAGTGCAGAATGTATGACAGCAAACAGTATGTAAAAGAGAGGAGTATGGAAGGTCTGGCATGGGGTGGTATGTGCAGGAGAGGAAAGCAGATGGTCCGACATAGACCAGTATGTGCAAAGAGGAGTATGGAAGGCCTGCCATGGGGTGGTATGTGCAGTAGAAGAGTGCAATTACTCTAACAGCTCAGTATGTGCAGAGGAGTATGGAAGGTCTGGCATTGGGAAGTATGTGCAGGAAAGTAAAGATGGTCTGGCATGCGGCATAATGTGCAGGAGAGGAAAGCAGATGGTCGGACATGGACCTGTATGTTGAGGAGGGCACGACAGCATGTACTATATACAAGAGAGGAGCGTGGAGAGTCTGTCATGGTAAAGTATGTGTAAAAGAGGAGTGTGGAAGGTTTGACATAGGGCAGTAGGTATAGGGGACAAGTGCGGAGGGTTTGAGGTGGTGCTGTACATAGAGGAGAGGCGTGCAGAGGGTAGGACACTGGCAAATAGTATGTACAGATCATATATTTTTAATAGTTTGCTGACAAGGAGATATCAAGAGTATCTGAGCCGTCTCAGGGCAGAACATGCAAATGATAAGTGCTGAAAACCTGCAGGTTTTCTGGTTGCAGAGGAAATCGGCATACAGCAGTTCTCAGATCTCATCGTATTCAGTATCCTTATTGACTCCCAATCCAGGACAGCTGGCAAAGTGACTCCACATAGCGCTGGCAGAGCAGCAGTTCAGTTAAATGCGCAGTGCTGAGCGGTTCCTTTCACAGCTAGTCTGCAGCAGAAGAAACCGTTATCATGGCGGCTTGTAGAGTGGGCAGAGCAGGGGACTGCGGGCAGCAAGCTTTGCTCAAGCTGCTGAGCACCGGGCAGTGTACCCTGTAGCGTCATTTGCCAGCAGTACAGATGCCGGGGAGCTCGGAGAATTAGGTTGTGGGAGGGAAGCTTGCCAATGCTGGTCACCTACAGGATGTAGCTCTGGGGACACAGCGGCAGCCCCTCCTCCCTGGTAACACATACTATCAGATATAGAACATTTGTCTCCATTTATTTTCCATTTCCCTCTCCACTCTGATCTGTGTACATATCAAAAAAGAGAACCGAGAAAATTTGAAAAAAGTAGGCAGAAACAAAAAGGAACACGGTAAAGGGTAAAATCATGAAAAGGGGGGGAAAAGATAATTATACACCAAAAAAAAAAGGGGGGGGGGGGGCTACACAGAAAGCATATCACAGGTAGAACATATGAGAAAGATTCACTTTCTCCACAGATACCAAGAAATATGAAAATATAGACCTAATACATCTGACTTTTTTCTCCCGTGATTTGAGAGCTATCCTGACATGTCCGTAAACCAGGGGTGAGCAACCAGTATATTGCAGCCAGGTGACTGGTACATCGCAGTCTTCCTGACGAAAAGCTCTCATAGCAGTTTTCCCGTCGGAAAAAATGGTCGTGTGTACGAGGCATTACTTGCGCAGTCCTTGTTGCAGACACAGACAGTCTAAACTTAAAGCGGATGTCCGGCCAAAAAAAAATATTAAAAGCCAGCAGCTACAAATACTGCAGCTGCTAACTTTTAATATTAGGACACTTACCTGTCCTGGAGTCCAGCGCCGTCCGCAGCAGAGGACGAGCGATCGCTCGTCACTCTGCTGCCCCCCCGCCATCCACTGTGAGGGAACCAGGAAGTGAAGCGCTCCGGCTTCACTGCCTGGTTCTTTACGGCGCATGCGCGAGTCGCGCTGCGCCCGCCGATTGGCTCCCGCTGTATGCTGGGAGCCGAGTGTTCCCAGCACACAACAGGGGGGCGACAGGATGTGATGCAATGCCCGTCTTTTGCCCGTGGCCGGAAAAGGTGTCAAATGTGACACCGGAGGGGGGAGGGTTCCAATCAGCGCAAGTTCCACTTTAGGGTGGAGCTCCGCTTTAAGCAACTCAAACTTGGACTGGACCTGCAGTGACTGCTCTCAAAACACATGGGAATCAAAAACAGAAGTAAGTAGCTAGTTCTGTAAAGTTGCTTGGTAAATCTGCATATGATAACATAGTATTTACATCATTAGGTCCATTGTTCTAAAATAAAATGAAATAAGGTAGTGGTAGGTAACAAATTTAAGGCGAAACACTCTTGGCTTTAACCCCATGGTGCTTTCACAAGATTGATGTCTCAGAGCTGTTTAAACACTTCCTGCAAGGAAACCACGAACATGCTGAAGACACAGGATAATGAAACTCTGCACAGCGACACATTAACCATTCACGGGAAAGCGTGCAGAATAACGCAGCGTCAACTCACCAGGCTCCAGCTTAATAATCTTCACTGCGGCCAGCTCTCCCGTCTGTAGATTTCTAGCCTGGAAACAAAACACACATAATATTCTGGTTACTCAACCAATTCCGGGAAAACACACTAAAAATAAATTTCTACTCCAGAGACTCACCTGGACAATAAATGAAAAACGGTAATATTTAAAGCAGACCTTTGGGGAAATAAAAACAAACAAAACAAAAAAAAAAACACACACACACACACACACACACACACACACACACACACACAATGCCGCCCAGATATGGATTATAATGGAACTGAATACAGAGCAAAAAGTACTTTTACCACCCCAAACTCTCCTGATAAAAATTGTAATGAATATACATAACACAGATACAGAACTGTCATGCCATGGGCAGGCTGGGGCAGGAAAAATATATACCGTATTAATCGACGTATACCGCGCACTTTTTTGCCCTGAAAATCAGGGCAAAATCGTTGGTGCGCGGTATACGCCAATACCCGCGCCGAGTTTTGAATACTGCGCCGACATATACCGAGCGCAGTACACTTGTGTATAGTCGGCCAGTCTCGGCTCCTTCCGCGCTCACGTCCTGGACGTACAGGACGTGAGCGCGAGTGTTGCCGAGCCTGCCCGAAAATACACGAGTGTACTGCGCTCTGTTTATGTCGGCGCAGTATTCAAACTCGGCGCGGGAAACGAGCGGGGAGGACCCGAGGACGCCGCAGAAGGACGCCGGACCCGACGAAGAGGACACCCGAAGCCCGCAGACGGACCCCGTACCCGACGAAGAGGACACCAGAAGCCGCAGAAGGACGCCGGACCCGACGAGGCCGCCGCGCAAGACACCAAAACTGTAAGTACAAAATAAACTTTTTTTCCACAGGATTCGGGGCCACTTTAGGGGTGCGCGGTATACGCGGGAGCGCGTTATACCGCGATAAATACGGTAATGGTCTCAAACTGAAGTATCCAAAAAATGGTGGCCACCTGCACACAGACATCAACTCCCTACTGCATAAATGTAAATGAAATGGCCAAAAGATGGCTTCAGCTCTTGTTCTCCACCTATAGAGAACTCCTGCACCTATAGATGCGTTTCGCCCTTTTCGGGGCTTAAAAGGGTCACTAAAGGAAAAATGCTGAAATGACTGTTTACAGGGTATAGAGACATAATAGTTAACTGATTCCTTTTAAAAATTATTAAAAATAGATAAAAACCAATCATATAATGTACCTACAGTTTAGTTTCGTTTTTGCTGTTGATTCCTGGTTCTATGATGTACAGAGCCAGAGAGCCAATAGAGGGCAGGGAAGGTTTTTCAAAACGAAACTGGATTGGTGCTGAGGGGTTTTAGACACACCTCCTTGATTAGTCACCACAGTGAGAAATCTCCCAGTACTGTGGTGATCAGGAAACAGACAACCAGGAAGTGTCCAGAACAGAGAGGAATTACAGTAACATCAAAGCAAAAACAAACAATGAGGGCATGAAACCAGGACTGCAGTAAGGTAAAGGAAGCTATTTAGCTAAAAAAAAAAAAAATCCTTTAGTGACCCTTTAATCATAGAGGCCACAATGGGAAGTCAGCAATCAATTGTGATGCAGGGCTTAGCTAACCCCATGCAGGAACTTGTCTGCTTCTTGCAGTCTGCGGTCTTTAGCGATTACACGATTGCAGAGCAGTACAGTGGCTCCTTACACAGATCACACTGACTGATAAACAGAAAACTTTCTTTGCTCTCAGTTCTTGCTGCACAGTGCAGACAGTCTGAAGAGACCTCATAGAAGGACCTCTACAATTAAGCCCCAAATAGGGCAAAACGCATCTGAGGAGTTCTCTACAAGTGGAGCTAAAGACATCTTTTATCCATTTACATTTATGCAACAGGAAGTTGGTGTCTGCACAGAGGCGGCCACCATTTTGTTGAAGTCTACTGGAGCTTGATAAGCCAATTCTGTCTTGCACCAGTCTTTTCACATACTGATCCAACTGACACAGGTTTGGGAGGGGTATACAAGCAGTATTAGATTTAATCAGAGGTTGTTCTAGTCAAAGCTGAACTCTAGGAATTTTCTACCTCGGCGATCTAAAAATGCCAAGATGGGAACGGAGCCTTAAAAGTTTTTTATCAGCAGGGCGAAGTGCTTTTTGTTATAAATTTAGCTCCATCTTCCTGATAATTTCCCAAACACACCAGTAAACAGGCTGAGAATGAATGTGTTAGCAAGCTGACTTTACTGTACTTCACCGTTCGTAAACCAAAAAAGTGCACTGTGGTGTGTCATATGGTCCTCTCCCAAAGAGGAAGGACCCTTTCTTGCTCCTTCGAGGCACTCGTGTCCACCTAGCCGAAAGGCCCGGCAGACCCCTTTACCGTCATCACAAGAGGACAAGGGGGCACTCTTTACGCCTAGAGGAAAAGAGATTTCATCCCACAAATACGGAAAGGTTTCTTCACAGTAAGAGCTGTAAAAATGTGGAAAAGACTCCCTCCAGAGGTGGTTCTGGCCAGCTCAGTAGATTGCTTTACGAAAGGCCTGGATACTTTCCTAAATGTACATAATTGGGTACGGACATTTATAGGTAATGTTGATCCAGGTAAAATCCGATAGCCTCTTGCGGGATCAGGAAAAAAAAATTCCCCTTCTGTAGCAAATTGGATCATGCTCTACTGGAGTTTTTCGCCTTCCTCTGGATCAACTTGTGGGTAAAGGATTGTGTATATGGGATTGTACGATATTTTTTATTTATTTACCGTATTTATCGGCGTATACCGCGCACTTTTTTGAAAATAAGGGCAAAATCGTGGGTGCGCGGTATACGCCGATACCCGCGCCGAGTTTGAATACTGCGCCGACATATACCGAGCGCAGTACACTCGGGTATAGTCGGGCAGTCTCGGCTCCTTCCGCGCTCACGTCCCGGATGTACAGGACGTCAGCGCGAGAGTTGCCGAGCCTGCCCGACAATACACGAGTGTACTGCGCTCTGTATATGTCGGCGCAGTATTCAAACTCGGCGTGGGAAACGAGCGGGGAGGACGCCGCAGAAGGACGCCGGACCCGACGAAGAGGACACCCGAAGCCGCAGACGGACGCCGGACCCGACGAAGAGGACACCCGAAGCCGCAGAAGGACGCCGGACCCGACGAAGAGGACACCCGAAGCCGCAGAAGGACGCCGGACCCGACGAAGAGGACACCCGAAGCCGCAGACGGACGCCGGACCCGACGAAGAGGACACCCGAAGCCGCAGACGGACGCCGGACCCGACGAGGCCGCCGATGGACGCCGCGCAAGACACCAAAACTAAGTACAAAAAAAACTTTTTTTCCACAGGATTCGGGGCAACTTTAGGGGTGCGCGGTATATGCGGGAGCGCGTTATACCGCGATAAATACGGTAGCTTTATGTTTGAACTAGATTGACTTTTTTTTAACCTGGCCAACTATGTAACCAGTCTCCTCGTGATCAGCTGAAGCCAACCAAGGAGTACTAGACTAGGGGCTCTCCTGAAGGAACCTCAGGGCCACATATTTCCTCTTAGGACTTCAGGGTAGGCCCAAAAGACCCACACCCTACCATCCTGTAGTGAAAAACTTGAAGAAAAAATTACCAATTTACAGTACAGCCCATGAGTTGGGGTGCAGATAAAAGCAAGTTGTACTGTGAACTAATGGTCATTCTCACATAGTGGGGTCCCAAACCCATAGACACAATAGGCCAGGTAGCAACGCTCCAGTCAGGAGGCACTGGGCCCTCAGAGTACTCCACACCAGGGAAATACTCCTAATCTCCAGCTTACCCCGTGGACACTAAATTTGGCTTCTTTCACATTGGATAGAACCCCCAGGACTCCCATCATACTTGCAGACCACACCAGGGAGAAAGCCTCGCATTACTGTGTGGAGTTACAGACAGAAGAACAGGAAGTGAGGATTTCTCAGAAGAAATAAGGACATTTAAAAGCAAAATGGAAGGATGAGGTAAGTGAAGGAGGACTGCACTAAGGTAAAAGAAGCTATTTATGGGGAAACATTTTTTTCCCCTTTAAGTATATTTACCAAAAGAAAAAAACTGTACCAATTAAATGAATGAAATGATATCTGGTATCATACAAGATTTTTTTTTTAGCTCTTGTCCCTTCGGATAATTTCCGATTAACTGTCGTGACTGCCTCTCAAAAGCTGTGCACCAAAGATCAGGTTATGGTTTGATCGATTAAAAATAAAATTTCCATCTGATTTGCTGATCATGTGTACTAGTCTTTACACGTAAGCACAGCACCTCTCTGCACAAAGCTCCAAACACATTTGCTCTCTTTTACTTACTTACATGTTAATGCATCACTGCAGTAAAAGTCATGTCAAATGTTTGTAAGCCCTGGTTCACACTGGGTTGCGGGAGTGAAGCCGTGCGAGTTCAGCTGAACTCGCACGGCTTCACTCCCGCCGGCAGTCCCGATTTCGGCCGCGATTTAAGAGACATCTGTGCGGGTTTCTGCACAGATGTCTATGTAAATCGCGGCCAGAAATCGCAAAAAGTAGTACAGGAACTACTTTTTGAAATCGGTGCAGCGCCGCAGATGCAGCGTCGCACCGATTAGGACGGTGTCATTGCCGCCGATTTGAGATGCGATTTCACACCTAGTGTGAACCTGGGCTGAGATACACTTATGGTCATTCCTTCCAAGTAATCCACCATCTTCTCTCTTTCCAGTTATTACAGTGAACAACAAAATGTTAAGTAGAACTATAGGCAAAAATGTATTCTTCATTTTGGATAGAGTAAATGAGGGTTATAACCCCTGTCAGATTTTTGTTTCGCCATCTGTGTCCCATTCCAGAAATTTCCTTTTACTTCCTGTCCCATATCCAAACAGGAAGTGAGAGGAAAATTAAGGAAATGCCTTGGGGACCCCCCAGGTGACCAAATCTAGTTTCCCCATGGTAGGATTTCCCCTCCATTACTTTTCCTGGGACAGCCCAAAATTTGGAATTTTCTTTTACTTTCACTTTAAATGATAATGGTATACGGGACAAACAGAGTCTAAGCCTAGGTTCACACTGCTGCGAATTCAAAATCGCGGTAAAATCGCGATTTTACCGCAATTTTGCGGCGATTTTGGCCGCGATTTAAGAGACATCTGTGCAGGGTTCAATGTAAATCGCGGCCCGAAATCGCAAAAAGTAGTACAGGAACTACTTTTTGAAATCGGTGCAGCGCCGCAGATGCGGCGTCGCACCGATTAGGACGGTGCCATTGCCGACAAATGCCTCCGATTTGAGATGCGATTTGACAACATGTGAAATCGCATCTCAAATCGTACCCAGTGTGAACCTGGTCTGAATCTCCTTAACGGGGGCGCAGACATCAATAAAAACTGACAGGTGTTCTAATCCCTCTGCATGCTATCCAAAGCTAAATAAAAAAAAGTTTTGCCTTTAGTTATACTTTAAGACTAAGTGTGAGGTTTTAATTACAAGTGCCAGTATATGAAAAGATTTGGCCCAACTCATTAATCCAACATGACTCAGAGCACAGAATGGCCATTTTCCAATGCCGTGGGGTACAGGTAGATGAAGACATGAGCCATCAGATCTACTAGAAACCATGTACAAAGTGGTAAAAAAAAAAAAAAAAAAATTGCATGTGCCAATATGTAAATTGTACAGGATCAACAGACACACAGATTACCAACATCGGCAACATAAACAGACCTTAGGTTGGCCAAAGATGGACCAAAATTTTGATTCATCTATGGACAGGCTGGTTTTCCCAAAGTCAATCCATCGATCGATATGGGTACAACCAGCCTGTAGTATTTTTTTTTGTTTGTGCAATCGATGCCAGCAGTGATCATTGCGGTCTGACAGCTGGGAAACATCCCAGAATCCCAGGGGTGAAGGAAAGAAAATGATATAATGTGTGGCTTGCTTTAGAGTCAACCTAGACGTGACCATACACAGAAAAGCCCACAGGCTTATCACGGATCACATAAAACCTCTGTGATAAGCACTGAGGCATGGCACACAATTGTTTTAGGACTTCCAGAAAGTATGGCTTGATCATTACCGTACCAGAAAACAAAAAAATGCATTTGTATATAGTGGGCAAAGCGTGCGTCACATTTCTTTCTCCATGTAATGGTTTTTAAGTTATTGCACCTGCTTTAAAGTGGTTGTATAGGGGTTTTTGTAACTTTTACCTACATGTAAGCCTATAATAATAAGGCTTACCTGTAGGTATAAAGAATATCTCCTAAACCTGTACGGTTTAGGAGATATTCCCCCCGCAATGCGCTGCTGATTGCAGCTGTGCATGCGCAGCGGGGATCCTCGGCTAAAGGGCCGGCAGCCGCCGGACCTTGCCGGTTTGAAGTCTCCCGGAAGACACGCCGAGTCAAGATGACATCTCGCTCGGCGTGGACCAGGTAAGTTCTCTTCACCTCGTTCCGAAGTAAGTATTTCATAATGAGCTAGCTCATTATGGCTTTTGCCTTTCAGGTGAAAAAAAATCAAAATTTATCGCGGGTATACAACCGTTTTAAGGAGAGAGAGAGAGAGAGAGGAGAGAGGAGGAGAGAGGAGAGAGGAAATATAAAGGAAGGGGATGTATATGACATGAAAGACATGGGGTAGGGGGGGCGAGGAGGAAATGGGTAGAAGCGGAAAGAGAGTAGGGAAAGGTGTGAAGGAGGAAAAGGGCCAAAGAAGAGTAAGAGGGCCAGAGAAGAAGGAGATAGGAGGATTGGGCAGGAATACTGTGAGGGGGGGGGGACAAGTAGAAAGGGAGGAGAAGAGAAAGCAGAAAAGAGTATATGTGAGTGAAAGAGAGGAAATGACCCAGGGCCTCAAAGACAAAGAAAAGGAAGTAAAGAAAGATGGGTAAGTAGTGGGAGAGAGAAAAAAAAATTGGGGAGGAGGAGAAAACCAGGATAAAAAGAAAAACAAAGGGAGGGGAAACAAGGGCCGATGTGGGGAAGTAGAGTAAAGCTGGGTATTGAAGTTCCTGCTGAACCGGCTGAATTTCGGTACATGTGTACCCATACCTGTAGAACAGACCGGCTGTACAACCAGCATTGACCAACGTTGGCAGTCATTAGCTGCGACGTTGATTTGCTTGGTTTTGGGGGGGGGGGAGGGGGGTTCGCTGTCAGAATACATTAGTGGAGGAGATCCCTCCATGCAACAATCGCCTGTGTGGATGTGTGGATGCGTCAGCTTTTTCATTCAAGCCGCTAGTTGAATGGAAAAAAGAAAATATCCAATTTATGAAAACTTAAACGAAAGAGGGGGGGGGGGGGGTCGTTTAGTAAAGCAATAGATATACAGTGCAGGAGCTGATGAGAAGGGGTCACTGAAACCTCAGCCGGTGCTTGAAGTGTCCCGGAAGCCCCAGCTGTGTGCCAGAAGACTCGGCTATTTGGCTGGATCGGGAATCTCAGCTGCTTGTGGATTAGCGCAGGGAACAGGCTGCAAAGGGGTCGCAGTAACGCAATATTCCTGGCTAAGTCCCACCATCATATCACACTACGGGCAGACATTTCACATGGGGCACACACACCACACGGAGATATGCCACTTCCAAACCGAGCCTTACAAATCACAACGTCCGCGTGTAAACAACGGCTAGCTAGTGGAACTCCAGATAAAAATACAAGTTTACTGGGTTTGTCATCCTGTGCGGCCAGTCTTGTGATACACACATCTGTCGCACTGCACAGCCTAGCAGGTGACAACCCTATTTCCTGTTTCAGCCGTGCAATTTCCTGTGTCACCAGGGTATCCAGGCTGGACAATGAATCGGCGTCATCACCTTTGTGTAATCTGCAGGCTATTGGAATAATCTTCCTACCTGTGCAGAGAGTGAATGTCAACAGTGACTGAACAGAGCTACAATCTTTTGGCAGGTAAAGCATAAAAAATTGATTACGTACTTCACCCATTTAGCTATTCGCCTGCAGTTTCACTTTAAACTGGGCACGCCGAGTTTGTGGTTTGTGCCAGTAATAATGAAAACAGAGAATCATGTAATCATTGCCTCAGACCTCAGCAATGTCACCACTTCAGAGGCCTGCGATTTTGTAGGCGCCTTCCACTATGCAGTCAAGAGACTTAACCTTACGCAGGATCTGCTCACACCTCTACGCACAAAAATTGCACAAAATACCTTGTTTTATTGTATTGCACCAAATTGCATGATACTTTGTTGCTATGCATTTTTGCATGCAACTTCTAATGCACATTAAGGTGTGTTTGGGTGCCATTAAGAATTAGCCACCAACAAAAGTGTGTAAAAAAAAAAAAAATGAAGCCCACACCAAACGCCCAAGATTTTGCTTGATCAGCCGCCATTGAACAGCTTTACCCGGATCTGTGATCTATTTTGTACTATAACCAAAAGATGGCTACAGCGTGGACTTAGTATGCCAAAAGGGCGTACATGGATGTCCTCCCGTGATCGCGTTGCCTGCGCACCCCCTGCACCGCACGGGCCGAGCTGCTGACGTACTTCGCTGTGGCGCAGTCTCCCGGATGTGTAAAAACAGGTACCCGCTGCCCCCGAAAAGGTGCCAAATGTGGCATCGGAAGGGGGGGGGCGAATCATAAGCGGAAGTTCTACTTTTGGGTGGAACTCCGCTTTAAAGAGGTTGTAAACCAACCCCAAGAAAAAAAAAAAACCTGTAAGACAAAGGCATAATGAGCTAGTATGCATCGCCAAGACAGCCGATATCTTCCTCTGTGTTCCTTCCGGGTTCGCAGGCTGCGAGTGTCCGGAGCCGCAATGATGTCACTCCCGCGCATTCCTTCAGAGCGCATTTGTGCAGACGACGTTGGCGTATATATTAAATATCTCCTAAACGGTGCAAGTTTAGGAGATATTTACAGTACCTATAGGTAAGCCTTATTATAGGTACAAACAAACCAGGGGAGTTTACATCCTCTTTAAACAGGGACACAGACAGCAATAAAAACTGACAAGTATTCGAATGCCTCTCCACTCTTTTCAAAAAAATGGAATATTGCCTTTAGGCCCCTTTTACACTTGTGCGACTTGTCCTGTTACTTGGGACTGCAAAGTCGCATAACAAGTCATACCTCATGATTTCCAATGAGTACCATTCATATCTGTTCGACTTGGTCTGATTTTAATGTGACTTGAGGTCCATAGACTTCAATATTACACAGGTATTGCTTCAAGTCGTGTCAAAGTCGCGCAACTTTTAGGTCGTACAAGTGTGAAAGGGGCCTTAGTTATACTCTAATGCAGGGCTTGACAAATCCCGGTCGCCATGGCAACCAGAAATAGCATCCTGGCGAGTGGGGTCTTGGTTGGGATGGTGGACATGGCCCGGTCCTCGTACTGCCCGTCACTGTTATTTTGGAATGCGATTACTGCTCCATCCCCGCTGACGCCGGTAAGAGAGCAGAGCGGCAGCCACTGCTTTTTTTTTTTTTGTTCCATAGGACCGGCGCCAGTCCCAAGTTTTTAGTCCGTGGCCTTTTCCCAGGATCGCGGCGGACTAGGCCGAAGCCGCGGCCTCGCCTAAAACTTAGGACCAGCGCTCCGCGGACTAGGCCTCGCCTAAAACATCCTGCCCGCAGCTCGCCGCGATCCTGGGAAAAGGCCTGCGAGCGGCATCCGGCCGTGAGCTGCGGGCAGGATGTTTTAGGCGAGGCCGCGGCTTCGGCCTAGTCCGCGGAGCGCCGGTCCTATGGAACCGCCGCAGTGTCCATCAGGAGAAAAAAAAATATTGTCACTGGGATTCATGGAAAACTGAAGAACTCAAGTCCCTTTTCCAAATTACTTCGAAGCAAATTATAGATGGGTAAAATTTCAGATTCACATGCTAGAAACTGTTGACGGCATCCATATGCAAATACTATGATTGACATCCCTGTGCCCCTTGGCTGTGCTGGCAGCAGTAAATACATGCATTTAAAAGTAGCTTAGAGGTGGGGATTTGACACAGTTATTTTTACTTCTGGGCTGACTTTTTCTTATGATGTTAGAATTCTCGAATTTTTTTTTTTTATCTATTTGAAATTGTGAACGTAGCTCATATTTGTACTTTTGACCAAGGGAGGGAGCTGGATTGGTCCAGTTATGTGATACATCAGCTAGGTTCTTCAGTAGCTTCACCCTGACCTTGTAAATTTGAGTGAATTATCTGGGAAAGAATGGAACTGCTTTTCCAGAAGATCAGAGGTTCCTGTAATGGGCTCAGTATTGGAAAGTCTTAGAGCCCTTTCACACGGGACGGATCTATTAAAAAAATTCTACGGGTTGCATGTTTTGAGTTAAAGAGGAGGTCTAGGGCTAGAATTATTGCTCTTGCTCCAACGATCGCGGCGATACCTCACATGTGTGGTTTGAATACAGTTTACATATGCGAGCGCTACTCGCGTATGCGTTCACTTCTGCGCAATTTCTGTCTTTTATACCTGCCTAGAGTTCAGTTTGAAGAATACCTATAAATACTGAAAAATACTTGACACAAAGCAGATCATTCTTCTTTTGGGAATTGATATTCTACTTGGATGATAGTTTGTTTATCTGCAAATTCTGAAATCTATTTAGCCAGCTGACATGAGTGACAGCCACTTCCAGCAGACATGCAAATGGGTGGGTACAGGAGACGGTACACAGCGACGCAAGGTTACCATTAATCTCTGTCTGTTTAGACATGTTTGATGTGATGGATTGTGCTTGTCATGTGTTCCCTTTAAACAGGGATGACAGGTCATAATTCACAATCATCAAATCCTTTCCTACCCTTACACAAAGGAACATAAACCCGCATGCGGCCTCCAAAGTAGCCAGTGGACCTAAATACCAGCCTGTGTGCCAATGATTAGCCTACAGGGAGTTGTCTGCCCTATTGTCACCGAGACAGAGAGAGGAGTGTTTGTCTAGTAATAGAGAATGGGGTACCAGTGACATCTCAGTACAGACAGTGACTGTCACAGAATACACACAGACTCTACATTCGATTACACAATACAGATTCCTGACCTCTTAACTGATCACAGATGTATGTGTCAGCTCTACGACTGAAACACAACACAGATACTGATCGGCCCTTTTAAACATCGACAGGCCAAACAGGGTAACTCCAACAAAAGAGCTAAATATACACAAACCAGGACTCTACTACCTGGAAAAAGACTGTAAAAGAATGCAAATACTCTGTGATCCCACCAACTACACTACAGTATATGTCTGCACAGCAATAAAAATAAAAAGGAGCAACACAATCATTCTGAAGACTTCTATAAACCCAATCACTAAAATCTCATATGTGCCAACGCATTGTGAGCCGACGAGGAAACCTGGGTTAGTGGAACTTACAGATGCCGCCACCCTATGGGGTCTTGTGTTCCAAATGGGGGGTTCAAGATACAATAGTGACAAGGCTCTTCTTCAGCTCTATTTTTCTTCAAATTTATTTGTATTAGTTCTTTTCTTAAAGTGGTAGTAAACTCTGTACTACCACTTTTACCTACAGGTAAGCCTATAAGGCTTACCTGTAGGTATAAAGAATATCTCCTAAACCTGTGCGGTTTAGGAGATATTCCCCTCGCAATGCGCCGCTGACTGCAGCGGCACATTCACAGCGGGGATCCTTGGCTAAAGGCCCGGCATGCGCATGAGTGCACAGATGTGCCACAGGACCCTAAGGCCCCTTTCAGACGTCCGCTCCGCTCGTCCGTGTATTACAAGTCCGTTAACGGACTTGTAATACATCCCTATGGGATCGCGTCCGTTAGCGGATGGAGCGTCCGCGTCCGCCATGATCCGGTTTTCGGACGGAAGAAACCCCTGTTTTTCTTCCGTCCGGCGGAGCGGAACTGATGCAGACGGACAGACGGTCCGTCTGCATCAGGTTCCCCATAGGGCAGAGCGGAGCTGAGACAGGGCGGTCCCTGCACTGTGTGCGGGGACCGCCCTATCCGCCGACGGAGACTCACGGAGCGGACCCAGAAACGGTCCACTCCGTGTGAAAGAGCCCTAAGCCTTGCGGCACATCTGCGCGTGCAAAGGGGGTGGGAGGAGAGTTGTAATGCTCACCTAGGCGAGAAATGTGGCGGTGTCAAATACATGGCACCAGCTTATGCAAAAAATATTCATGTCCAACCGTAAGAGAGGGAAGGGAGAGGAGGCAGGACGACATGACCTATAAATGATTACATGTGATCGTAATAATTTGGATTACCATCAACTTTAATCAGGCGTGGGAAGATTAGCTCATGGTAATGCTTTTAAGGACTCAGCTACTTGTTAAATATTTGTGTATGGGCTTGCATCCATTATTTTTATTTAAATGTTTTTATAAAATAAAGTTCATAGAACACGTAGAGGTTTTTTAGCAACCTACAGCAAACAAACAATTCAGAACAACCTCCTGGCTTGCTCTTGCAGTTTCACTACTCTGACCTCAAACTTGGACGTTATCTGTCCTCTCCACAGTCCTCCCAGCTACTTTGCACCCATACACTGCTGGCTGCTCCCTTATAGCCCCAAAGTCAGTGTGAACGATGAAGCCCTGAGCCACACACTCTCCCAAACTAAAGGGTTTGTGCGCAATCGCCTGGAGCTGATCACTCACAAAAACATGTGGACCTAGAGTTGGAAACTTCTTGCCTCCAAAGTCTCTATGAAGCCAACATGCTCCAGGATCAGAATTTCCCAAGCATAAAGATTTTTTTTTTTTAGGCGAGGGTCGCAGATGACACAAACCGTTTACGATTGTGCGATTTGGTCTCACCTCCTTTGTCTCACTCTGCCATTGTCCACCATAACACAGCGTCGTCCTGTCACGTAGGCTAAGGTGTTATTTCCAACATCATACTAGCCAATATAATAAGGTTTTGGCAATATTCATACAATACCCTCCTGTTGATGGCACACACCGGTCCCTCCCGCCACTATACTGTCTGCTGTAGATCCTGTATTGCCTCATAGAATACCTGGGAAGAGCTGGTTTTCCAATATGGAGCTAAGAAACAAACAGCAAGATTATACTGCTTCCAACACTTCCATTACTGGAGTTTGTGTGCAAGTCCAATTTGTTCACAAGTCAAATTAAGTGAGGTTTATAATACTTTTCACGCAAATACATAAAAAAAAAAACTACTACTTTAAAAAGATGTTTAAACTGATACTAAAATCTCCTTTTGTTTTAAAAATACCAAACATGTTATACTTACCTGCTCCGTGTAGCAATTTTGCACAGAGCAGCCCCCGATCTTCCTCTTCTCGGGTCCCTCGCCGGGGGTTCCTCTCTCCTTGTTATGGGGGCACCCAAGCCAAGCTGATGCTCGGTGTGTCCAATAAAGGACAGAGTTTCGCCCCCATTCTCTCTCATTGGCTCACTAACTTGTCAATGAGAAGGGACAGCCGAGCCTCTGGTGGGACATCGCTGGATTGAGCCCTCAGGTGAGTATTAGAGGGGATGAGGGTGGCTGCGGCACACAGGTTTTTTTTAATCTTAAAGTGATTGTAAAAAAAGATTCTCTTTAAATAACATGTTATATTTGCCTCCTCTGTACAAGAGTTTTGCACAAAGCGGCCCTGAACCTCCTTTTCTGGGGTCCCCTGGTGGCACGCCTGGCTCCTCCTCCGCATTGAGTGCTCCAACGTTGAGACGCTTTCCATGGGGGCACTCGTGCGGGTGCGCTCCCGAGTCCTGCTGCTGCGCCCATTGAAACAGACAGCAGGACTCGGCCACGCCCCCTGCTCCCATGTCACTGGATTTGATAAACATGCCCATAGCCGCCAACAACAGGACTCGGCCCCGCCCCCCTGCCCTCTCATCACTGGAATGGCTGCGCTGCCATCAATTTATCCAATGAAGAGGCGAGAAGCCTGGCCAAGAAGCCAGCGTGTTAGACACGGGACTTTCGAGGGCTCAGGTAAGTAAATGATGCATTCAGGTGAAAAAACAGGAAGCTTTACAACCCCTTTAATGCATAAAATGAATTCAAAATGAAAAACCTCAATACAGGGGTCGACAATATCCGGGCGCCAGGTCGCAATTGCGACAAGAAATTGTGACCTGGCGCCCGCCGGTAATTGAGGCCGCGGCTTTGCGGCCTACAAGGCTGCGAAGCCGCGGCCTCAATTACCGGCCGCCGCGATCGCGGGGAGGTGGTGGCACACGAAGGCACAGGATCCTGTGTCTCCGTGTGTCCCTGCCGCGCGAGTTTTTGAGGAAAGAAAAGAATTAACAACGCTCAAATGCTGAAAAAATAAAATGTAATAAAAAAAGAAACAAATTAAAATCTCCATAGGCGACGTTTAAAAAAATTCTACAGGTTGCATGTTTTGAGTTACAGAGAAGGTCTAGGGCTAGAGTTATTGCTCTCACTCGAACGATCGCGGCGATAACTCACATGTGTGGTTAGAACACAGTTTTCATATGCGGGCGCTACTCACGTATGCGTTCACTTCTGCGTGCAAGCTCGTCAGGACGGGGCGCGTTTTCTGGCTCCAAACTTTTTTTTAGCTGGCTCCTAGATTCCAAGCAAATTTGTCAAACCCTGCCTCAATACTTTACAACTCCTTTAAAGGGAAGGTTTTATTTTTTTATTCTATGCATTAAGTTAAAAAAAAAAAAAACTTCAGTGTGCAGCAGCCCCCCTCTCCATCCAAGGATGTGCACCAGTGCCTCGGCCATCCCGGACTCTCCCTCCTGATTGGCTGAGCGGTGCCATTGGTTCGCACTGCTGTCAAATTTAGTTAGCCAATCAGGAGAGAGGGTGTGGGGCCAAACCGCAGCTCCATAGCAAGCTACTTGCTGTTGGGGGCACTCAACAGGAGGAAGGGGCCAAGAGAAGAGGAGGATTGGGACTGCTCTGTGCAAAACTGCTGCACAGGGCAGGCAAGTATAACTTTTTTTTTTTTTGGTTAAAAATAACATAACAGGACTTTAGTATCATTTTAATGCATTAAAAATAAAAACCCTCTGCCTTTACTACCACTAATCTTACAGTACCTTAAAATGTACAGTACAACAGCTGGCATACAGGGGCTGGCATGGAGTGAACAGACAAGACCGCTGCTTTAATGCTTAATAGTTATACACTATTGTATTATACAGTAAAGTACAGAGCAGCACAATGGCTTGTGGCAGAGGGTGGACACACACACACACACACACACACACACACGTTAGCTACTTTTGTGCTTTGACATGCAAGTGCATGTTTGCGTCTTTGAAAGTTTGCAACCTTAAGGTTTGCAAGTAGGGGACTTGCTGTAAAGTTATTGCCAGACACCTTGTTGGATGTTCTGCTGGGGGGGGGGGGGGGGGGGGTGCTGCTGCTGCTATTTTTTTAGCTTTAAGAAATCCCAACCAGGATCACGTTGCATGACGGTCTCTCTAGTCGAAACCCAACAAATGCAACATTGAGGTAATAATCATTGTTTTGTAGGAGAGTGCTGGAGCGTGCAAGGCAGATTTCCAACAGGATTCCACTTAATCCCTAACTAATTATATAGAGAACGGCTTACTGCAAGCAGATAGTTAGTAGGACCTGCCAAGTCCCCGCTATGCTTCACGCTGATACGGCCCTACAAAGGCTTGTTCGATGTGCAGATCGCGGATCATCATTTTCGTACACATAATAAAAGATTCATGATGCATTGACTCTACGAGATCATACATGTAATTGTATTTTATAGTACATGTGATCCCTCCAATGAACTCCTCTTATTTGCTCCCGCTTGGACTTTAAAAGTGGAAGTAAACTTTTTTTGCACTTGTACCTTTACATAAGCCTATAACGAGGCATACCTGTAGGTACAGTGAGTATATCCTAAACCTGCACTGATTAGTTGATATTCACACTGCATGCAGTTGGTGATGTCACCGGACACCTGTCCCTTCAGAGCCCTGTGCCGCAGTCCTCGACTCCTGCCACACATGCGCTGGAGAGACGTCATTGTGGTGTGGCCAATCAGATAGTCAGAGCACGCGAACCCGGAAGGAAGACAGGCTGACGATGGAAGCCCTCTCAGTGGTGACAGCGTACTGCTGAAGGGCTTCTTTTTAAGCTAAGCATTTAATAATAATAATAATAATAATAATAAAGCTGCACCATTAATCATTAACCACTTCGGACCCGCGCTATAGCCGAATGACGGCTACAGCGCGGATCTGAATATCCAACATGCCGTCAATTGACGGCCGCCCCTTTGGGCGTTCCCCGCGCGCGCTCCAGAGCGCGCAGCGGGGAAACTCTGTGTTGGCCGTGTCCCTTGGACACAGCCAATCACAGATCGCCGCGAACGGCCAATCAGAGTGGCCGTTTGCGATGCGATCTGTGCGGCCAATGAGAGATGATCTCCTATGTAAACATATGAGATCATCTCTCATTGCCGTTTTACACAGAGACAGCATGCTGTCAGGGAGAGAGGAGACCGATCTGTGTCTAACTAATCGTTCGTTGCAGCCCTAATAAACGCAGGTCATTGCTAGGGCACACAGAGAACAACTGTTTTCTATGTGCCCTGTTCACACCACGGTGCTGGTGCGACAAACAGTGCAGAAAAAAAGCGGCATCTGCAGGTTTTGCAGCACACAGATGGGCACCGCACTAGTACTGTAATAATAGTACTGTAATACATTTCTGTTCCTGAAAACTACTTCCTGAACCGCCTTTAATCACATTCCATGAAGCCGTTCAGACAGCCAGAAAATAATTCAGTCCATCATGTAAACAAAAAAGGTGAATGATTTGCATAGAAGCACAGGAAGACATGTCCCAACTTTGCTGCTTCTTCAAACACAGGCATCCACTTCAGTCAAAAGTGAAATTCCAGAAGCTCCGATATTCGTAGACTTTGAGGAATCCCCCTTGGGGGGCATTTCATACATGTGAAGGTTGTAGTCTGTGTAAAAGTGAACCTTCCACTACAGAGGCCATCAAAACAAAAGCACTGCAATTAAAGAGACCCCCATCCAAAGTGCAAAGTGCCTGATCACCAAAGCCATACGAGACCCAATCATGCTGCACAGGCTCTACTCACCTAAACTGAGAACTACCCAACCACTGAGAGCTCCCAGGGCCTGAAAACATTTAGTTGTATTCCAGGTGGATGTAAACAATACAATGAGCGCACTTCTGTATAGATGAAGTTATTAGAAGTAGTTTGTAAACCTGAGACATGAAAGGCGAACAAAGCATATCTTTCTATAGCGTGTACTTGTCTTAATAAGAGCACTAAGTGCAATTTCTGTCCAATGCTTCATTCCTCTGCTATCAGCATGAATGACTTTTGACAAGTTTTCCTGACACCAAGAGAAAAATGGTGACAGGGGAGGGACCTGCAGCTGATGGACAGCCTCAGCTCTGTTCCTATGTGAAGGGGGAGTGTGTCTCTTCCCTCCAATCAGCTCTCAGAGCTCTCCTCATTGGGCTCTGCAAAATAACTTCAGTTCTCCGCTTGTTTTTCTGAACTCTCAGACAAGCTTTAAAATTCAGCACTTTATTTGCAGGCCTTTCATCTTTAGAGCTGTTCAAACAGGTACAATTTATGTAGGAGGATTGGTTTCATCTATGTGCATCAATGGGTCACTTCACTGGGTATATGGAAGGGTTTACAACCACTTTAATCTGTAATATATAAATACAGCTAGTACCTAGACAGGGATATGCAATTAGCGGACCTCCAGCTGTTTCAGAACTACAAGTCCCATGAGGCATAGCAAGACTCTTACAGCCACAAGCATGACACCCAGAGACAGAGGCATGATGGGACTTGTAGTTTTGCAACAGCTGGAGGTCCACTAATTGCATATCCCTGACCTATACGCTTCTTTGAATCTCTTGTATAGCAAAGCTCAGACTGGGAGAGGCAGTACTTAAAGGAGAAGTATAGCCAAAGCTCATTTGGCAGTACTTCTCCTATGGATCAAAGGAGTGCAGTTCGTTTTGCGCTCCTGCGACCCGTATTCAGCACACAGCGGGCTCAATTCCGCTCTCTGCCAACATCATTGCAACCACGGAGTCGGGATCCACCAGATCCCTGACTGACAACTATCTCAGCTTCTCTGATAGCCACTGAGAGCCTAAGCGGGCCACCCCTTGCCCCTACACAGCCCAACGCTCCAGGGAGCGAGGAGGGGCAGAGAGCTGTGACTGATAGTCAGCAGCTCTCTGCTCAGGGAGCTGTGAGAACCGAGCAATCTGCGCAGCTCGATTCTCCGCGTTGGAGGCGCCGGGGGACAAATGCTGCATCCACCCAAGTATAAAATTCTAAAAAAAAAAATATATACATGCTTCCCCAAGACAAGTAGCCCAGAACTGGCTGCAGATCACACAGAAAGCATTTCGGTGCAGTGTGCTCCGCAGCCGGTCACATTCTCCTGCTATGTGATCTGAATGCGGGGAAACCCAGCCTTAAAAAGGGTTGTTTTTTCACCTTAATGCAACACCTTATGAAGTGCTGGGGTAACAAACAAAGGGGCTGTAACCCTCAAGGTTTTTCACCTTAATGCATTCTGTAGTGCATCAGCCCCCCAGAGCCCCCCTTTTACTTACCTGACCCTGATCTTTCCAGCTACGAGAACGAGGCCAGCAGCTCCAGCTACCGTCTCAGGTCCTCAATGGATAGTTTGATAGCAGCAGCAGCAGCCATTGGCTCCTTCAATTGTCAATCCAGTGACAAGGGAGCCGGGGCCAAGTACTGCTGTCTGTGTCAATGGACGCAGCAGCAGGACTCGAGAGCACGCCCACACAAGTGCCCCCTTGGAATGTAGGTCTCCGAGGGGGCACTCAATGTGGGGAGGAGCTAGAAGTGCCACTAAAGGCCCCCAGAAGAGGAGAATCGGGGGGCCACTGTGCAGAGGTGGTAACATGTTTGTAAAAAAAACAAAAAAAAACGTTTGTGTGAATGAGATCTTAAAAACTTAAAGCGGAGGTTCCGCCGTTGTTTTTTATTTTTAAAAGCCAGCAGCTACAAATACTGCAGCTGCGGACCTTTAAAAAATGGACACTTACCTGTCCAGCGCGCCCGCGATGTCAGCAGCCGAGGCTGAGCAATTGCTCGGTCCCCGGCTGCTTCCGTCGCCATCCTCGCTGAGGGAATCACGAAGTGAAACCTTTCGGCTTCACTGCCCGATTTCCCTACTGCGCAATGGCGAGGATCGCGGCGAGCCGTCACTGGACCCTGCACTCTCCTGGGAACAGTGTTTCCCAAAAGACAGCTAGGGGGAGGGGGGGGGGGCAGTGACGTGCAAGGCTGGATTCCTGGCGGGAGTCAGAACCCGGAAGTAATGCAAATACCTGTCAGACAGGTATCTGCACCCCCTCCCCCCTGAAAGGTGCCACTGGAGGGGGGGGGGATCCAAAGAGCAGAGGTTCACTTTTTGTGTGAACCTCCACTTTAAAGCACTGTACAAGTCAACAATGCCAGACTGTTGCAGTGCGTAACGCCTCATTGTCAGTTGTATTTCTTCTATACGGGGGATTGTCGGAAGTTTATATTTTAAATGTTTTTTTTTAAACACATATTTGCAGTCATGCCCAAGATTTAGACTAGATCAGCTACCAATTTAAAAGGTGAATGAGGGTCGCCTGCGGGGTTTCATTGCTTTAGGCCGAGTGACTAATGTTTTGCGCTCATTAGTCTGCAGCTGTAAAAGTTAACACTCACCACCTCCTACCCAACACATACTACAGTATATATTATTCCCTTTCAAAACAGAACGCAGTGTCATTTTAAAGTTTTGCAATTTACAACAATGCATTCAACTTATTGTGTCTTATAGCCGATTTGGGGAGGGGGGTCCAGTGTAAGTTCACCTTACAGATTTTCTGTAAAAGGTGAACTTACACTTTAAATCCATAGAATAACTTTTCATTGCAAGCAATATAAAAGCCATTTTTGTACAGCCTATACGTCAGAAATGTTAGGGGAAAAAAAACTTTTCACCCCTAAAAATTTTTTGGGGCTAAGCACAGACACGTAGACAGTATCTAAACCCCTGGATGGTTATCCTTTGCTCATAGTAAATCGCTTCTTCCTAAGGCCCCTTGCACACTGGGGCGTTTATCATGCGGTACAGCGCTAAAAATAGCGCTGCTATACCGCATGAAAAATCATGCCCTGTAGTGTTCAATGTGAAAGCCCGAAGGCTTTCACATTGAAGCGGTGCGCTAGCAGGAGCGCACCAAAAGTCCTGCTAGCCGCATCTTTACCGCGGTATAGGAGCGGTGTGTTCACCGCTCCTATACCGCGCCTTCCCATTGAAATCAATGAGAAAGTGCAGTAATACCGCGGTATTAACCCCTTTTCGGTCGCTAGCGGGGGTTAAAACCTCACCGCTAGCGTCCGAATATCGCTGTAAATACGACGGTATAGCCGCGCTACAAATAGCGCGGCTATACCGTCACCGTGGCTGCACACCTCAGTGTGAAAGCAGCCTAACCGCGAGAACAGTGTGATAAACAAAGCTCCAGAGCCTGCCTGACTTTCCCAGAATTCCTGGCAGACAAGCAGGCCATTAGGGCACAGCCTGACTTATACAAGTGTGGAATGAAGGAGTCACCTGCCAAGTAAATAAAAAGTCAGGACATGCACAATGCAGCTGCTTGCGCTCGGTCACAACTATGAGCGGTTGTGGCGCAGAGAGTCGGGCATCAACGCTTGTGAATGTTACAAAATATTTGTTCTGCAGTTTAAAGTATCTATGGGCAAAATGTAAACTCAGAATTTCCACATTGTGTTTCAATTATTTCTTGTCTACTCCTATTAGTGCCGAGTCACACCGACGTAAACGGGCACCACTGGAAACAATGCTTTTTCACTTGTTATGTGATTCTGTGCGTCTCAAGTCACATCAGAAATCCTGCTAGTGTGAACCTGGACCTAAAGTGGTTGTAAAGGCAGAATCTATGCATGAAGGTAAAATGAAAAACCTTCCCTGTGCAGAATTCCCCCCAGCCTCTCCCTAATACTTACCTGAGCCCCCTCTTGATCCAGTGATGTCCACAAGAGCCTTGCCTCTCTGGAAACTTGCACTCCTGATTGGCTTTTGGCTGCAGGGGGAGCCATTGGACACAGAGCCACGGCTTGGGAGCACGCCTGCTTGGGTGCCCCCATAGCAAGCTGCTTGCTGTGGGGGCATTTGGCAGGAGGGAGGAGCCAGGAGCACCAGCAGGGGACACGAAAAGAAAAGGATCAGGGCTGCCCTGTGCAAAACCACCACACAGAGAAGGCAAGTATCACAGGTTTGTTATTTAATAAGATGCCTGAATATACCTTCCCTGTAGCCTGCCATATGTCATAGTGCCCAATTAAAGCGGAGTTCCGGCCACAATTTCACTTTTTAAATATAAATACCCCTGTAATACACAAGCTTAATGTATTCTAGTAAAGTTAGTCTGTAAACTAAGGTCCGTTTTGTTAGGTTGTTACAGCATTTAGACACTTTATAAAATAGAAATTGACTGGGGCCATCTTAAGTGTGGGCATCATGAAGCCAGACTGTATGACTTCCTGGATTTCAGCCTTGCAGATCTCGCACATGCTCAGTGCTGCACAAGCAGTGTAATAGGTTTCAGATCAGGTTTCAGCACCTGTACTGTCCAAGTCACATGATTCTTCGAGACTGGGGAGTGCACAGACTCCTGGAAAGTTACACCCACTACATTCCCAGGAGTCTGTGCGGTGTAGGTTAGGAAGCTTAAGCACCTAGGTGCAGGAAGTGGGAAGATTAACTATTCTGCCTAGCAACAACACTTTGAAGGCATCTAAAAAAAAAAAAAAAAAATCCTAAAGGACTAATGACATTTTTTTAAAACTACTGATGTAATGTTATATTTATGGGTGGAACTGCACTTTAACTCGGTCACATCAGTACTGCAGTATAGCACCTAGGTCTGAATGACCCAGTCATTGTGGAGGGGAATGGAGGTGCCATGCTCCCAACTTCAAAAAGTTTAGCTTTGAATACAGTAAAGAGTAAGAACCCCAGTCTCTGTGGACCCCATGGGGGGGGCGGTCATAGCAGGTGGGGGTCACCAGCCTCTGTGGACCCATTCTATTGAGACTGGTGAAGGGAATTTTGCTCACTTACTGTCATGTCTCCAGGGCAGGAAGTGAAAGCAAATGATGCCAAGGGGACACAGGTATCAAGGAAAAATCCTTCAATGGGGTCCCCTGCTCCGGTTGAATTAATGGGGTCACCTCCTTTGATGAAGACGGCTGAAGGGAATTTTCCCTCACTTACTGTTGTGTCTCCAGAACAGGAAGCGAAGGCAAATGATGCCAAAGGGGACACGAACAGCAAAAGTCATTGGGTTATTATACAGGATTTATATAGTGCCAACAGTTTATGCTGTGCTTCAGGTTTCCCAATAACTTCAGGGCCTCCAAGACAAGATGGCAATCAGCAGGCGAGGTATAGTGTGAGAAAGAAAGACTCCTGTTCATACACATTAAAGTTGAGGTTCACCCAAAAACTAAATTTTTAACATTAGATTGAGGCTCATTTTGTGAAGGGGAATCGGGTGTTATTTTTAAAATCAAAGCTGTACTTACCGTTTTAGAGAGCGATCTTCTCCGCCGCTTCCGGGTATGGGCTGCGGGACTGGGCATTCCTATTTGATTGACAGGCTTCCGACGGTCGCATACAGCGCGTCACGATTTTCCGGAAGTAGCCAAACGTCGGTGCGCAGGCGCCGTATAGAGCCGCACCGACGTTCGGCTACTCGTGACGCGCTGTATGCGACCGTCGGAAGCCTGTCAATCAAATAGGAATGCCCAGTCCCGAAGACCATACCCGGAAGCGGCGGAGAAGATCTATCTCTAAAACGGTAAGTACTGCTTCGATTTAAAAAAAAAAAAAAAAACACCCGATTCTGCTTCCCAAAATGAGCCTCAATCTAATGTTAATTTTTTTTTTTCGGGTGAACTCCTGCTTTAACGTATCAGAATTATTATTTTTTTTACCAGAGGACAGCCCCTTTACCAGACCCGTCATCAGCGAAAATGAAAAGAAAGAGGAACGTTAGTAAAGAAAAAATCTAGGTAGGGGGTCTGGCTGTCTGCAAAGGAGATCTAGCGATTCTCATGGGATCCACTGAAAGGCTTTACTGTCTATACTGCTGCAGCCTTCCAGCTGGTCCCCTACCAGTCAGCAATTTCCAAGCACTACTGGTGTTTGTGTCTGGCCAAGAAGGTTGGAGCTAGACAGTCATTAATGAATATGGAAGTAAAGCATTTACTGCTTTCATTTCCTTTTTCAATGTTGCTGGGGGAAAAGTGGAGACCATAAGGTGCCAGATCATACCTGTGCTGACAGATCCATTCCCCAAAGACTTGGCTCTTTACACATTACTAATGTACTAATTGCCCATCTTAGTATGGATGCTGCTCTACTCTATAAAAACACACTATTTCCAAAGCTGAGCTCATAATACCCCCCCATGCCCCCTACCCCAACTTTTCCATCAAGGGCGCTGGGTGCAATCCGTTCCGTGCCCCACATCCAATCACTGCCTTTATTTGCCCCTTCTGATCCAATGAACGCACTAAAATAATTCACTCCTTTGTTATCTCTTGTCTTGACTAACGCAACTCCCTTCTCGTTGCCTACCCCTCTACAGGCTATCACCCCTTCAGTCTACCATAAATGCTGCTGCCAGACACATACACCATACCAACTGCTCTGTGGGCTCCACTCTCTGCCAATCCCACCATTGGCTTCTGCTCAC
Organism: Rana temporaria; assembly: GCF_905171775.1. Classification (NCBI taxonomy): domain Eukaryota; kingdom Metazoa; phylum Chordata; class Amphibia; order Anura; family Ranidae; genus Rana; species Rana temporaria. The sequence goes on from NC_053501.1 coordinate 24,084,661, forward strand.
CCAACATGCAAAGCCATCCACAACTCGGCCCCCACCTATATCAGTGACCTTGCCTCAAAAGACCACCCAAATCATCCTCTTGCTCCTTCAAAGACTTCAAATCTCTACCCCCCCCCTCGTTACCTCCTCCCATGCTTTCCTCCAGGACTTCTCCGGGGCCTCTTACACCAATCTGCCTGCCCCCAACCGTCGCCACCAATCTGCCTGCCCCCAACCGTCGCCACCAATCTGCCTGCCCCCAACCGTCGCCACCAATCTGCCTGCCCCCAACCGTCGCCACCAATCTGCCTGCCCCCAACCGTCGCCACCAATCTGCCTGCCCCCAACCGTCGCCACCAATCTGCCTGCCCCCAACCTTCACCACCAATCTGCCTGCCCCCAACCGTCGCCACCAATCTGCCTGCCCCCAACCGTCGCCACCAATCTGCCTGCCCCCAACCGTCGCCACCAATCTGCCTGCCCCCAACCGTCGCCACCAATCTGCCTGCCCCCAACCTTCACCACCAATCTGCCTGCCCCCAACCTTCACCACCAATCTCCCTGCCCCCAACCTTCACCACCAATCTCCCTGCCCCCAACCTTCACCACCAATCTCCCTGCCCCCAACCTTCACCACCAATCTCCCTGCCCCCAACCTTCAACAATCTCCCTAACCCCAATCTGTCTGGCTAACACCCTCTCTGCATATCCTTCAGGCAATCCCTGAAAACTCATCTCTTCTGGGAAGTTTATTCCGCCTCAACCTAAAAACACCCCACCTCAACCTAAAAAACACAGAACTTTTACCTTCCCCGTCAACTCATCCCCTCACAGTTGAGAGTTTTGTACCACTTGCCCCTTTTTTTTTAGATTATAAGCTCTTAAAGCGGAGTTCCACACAAAATTGGAACTTCCGCTTATCCCACTCCTCACCCCCTTACATGCCACATTTGGCATGTAATTTTTTTTGGGGGGGGGGGGGGGGGAGTGGGGGCTTCAGGAGGAGTGGGACTTCCTGTCCCACTTCCTCCTTCCGCCGAGAGGCTGGTTAGGCGATTAAGCTTAATCGCCTACAGCAGCCCCTCCCTGTAGGCGATCGCCTAGGACATCTCCTTTCCAATCAGACGGCGCAGCGCCGCTCGCGCATGAGCAGTGGGTGCCCGGCCGTGAAGCCGAAAGCTGCCACGGCCGGGTGCCCACAGTTGAAATGAAGACGCCGGCCGGAGAGGGGGGGGGGAGAGGAGCGGAGCCCCGGCCGGCGCGTCGCTGGACTTTTAATAAACATTAAAATTGGCTGGAACTCCCCTTTAAGAGCAGGACCACCCCAACCATATTTTCATGAAATGAATGGTTGTGTAACTGCACTGTCCCCTTTTATTATGTTGGCGCTATATAAATCCCACTATAGATATTTTAAATCTCAGCCAGTTCAGCAGGGAATGTCTGAGATTCAAACCAGGTATGGACAGGCTGACTGTACCCAAGCCGATTGATCAACTTGTGTACAACCAGCCTGCTGGACTTGTCATGCAATTATTGCCAGCGGTGTCACTGTGTGTTCTCCCAGCAGGGATGGCTACCCCCACCAAGAGAACACAATAGCTCCGCCCACTTATTTCCAAAGGTTTGCCAACACAATACTGCACACAAAAAAAAAAAAGTTTTCAAGCAGATGGTGGACATGCTCATATTGCAGTCAGGGGGGCGGAGCAGTGGCACGATACCTTTATAATAGTAAGCTCTGAAAACTGCTGCCCCCTTAGTATCTTAGGCAGCAATGCAGCAGAGCAAGTACAGGGGTACCAACTTCTATGCAAACAAAAATAGTACCTGTACTTGGGCTCAAGCTTTTTTTGCTGCAGCTGTACTTTAAATTCATATCAAATTTCCTTTTTTTGCAGTATTACCCAGTGTGCAGGAATGTAGTAAAATATGTCTGAGGCCGACCAGAACAGGGATTCACCTACATTGAAGCACGCCTGACGGGAGCCAACCGCAGTTTCCCTGGCAGAGACCCGTGTGCACAGTGGGGCGGCGAAAGCCAGAAAGTGAATGGGTTAAAGGGAGGGTGGCTGGGCATGGCTGATTTTCCCCTGTGTAATTATCAAACCAAACTTGTTTGACAACGCCAAAAATAATAAGTGGGATCGAGGTGCCAAGAAAAAATTGTCAGCCACACAGTGCCTCTTCCAAGGACTCCTCACATCTGCTTTTTACGTTTTCTCTTTGGAAGGCATTCGGCGCAGGAAAGTATTTATTGGCCGGTGGGTCTTCCTCTGTCAAGGCCGACGCAGGCACACAGTACATTAACCCGTACAGCTGCACCAGATCCTGCCTTATAAGAAAGCCACAGACTTTTTCAAGTTTTTAAATCTTAATGTAATCTGCTTTTTGGAAACCTGGAGTGAGATAAAATAAATTATCAAGGCGGGCAGAAAACAAACTTTTCAAAAGGTCAGTACTGGCGTCCTTTAAAGTAAATACGCAGAAATACTTTCCCTAAAACAGACATATGCACCAAGGCTGGCCATACACGGTTCAAATCTCTCCTCCAGACACTGCTGATCCCAGATTGAGGTAAATAGACAATCAGTGGTTCTTTATCATGTGATCAGCTGTGTCCAATCATAGCTGATCACAGATGTATACAGAAGCTGGTTATCTGCATTCCCTTCCTCATGCTGACAGTGTGGGAAGGGGAGAAGAGAGCCGATAACTGGCTTCTGTAAAAGGCACATGTGCAGTCCTCCTTCACTTACCTCATCCTTCGATTTTGCTTTTAAATGTCCTTATTTCTTCTGAGAAATCCTCACTTCCTGTTCTTCTGTCTGTAACAACACACCGTAATGCGAGGCTTTCTCCCTGGTGTGGAGAAAGCCTCTTGAGGGGGGAGGGGGCGAGCGGGAGTGTCAGGACGCCCACTAGCACACAGCTCCTTTCTCTATCTGCAAAGTAGAAAGCGTCCTGACCCTCCTGCTCGACCCCTCCTGAAAAAGGGTTAAAAAAAAGCCGCTTTGCGGGCGGTTTGGAGGCGCTACCCCATTGATTTCAATGGGCAGGGGTGCTATAGGAGCTGTATTTTTACCGCTCCTACCACGCCTCAAAGATGCGGCTGGCAGGATTTTTTTTAGCCTCCCGCCAGCGCAACGATTCAGTGTGAAAGCCCTCAGGCTTTCACACTGGATAGAAAGGAGCGGCTTTTCAGGACGCATTACAGACGCTATTTTTAGCACAATAGCGCCTGCAAAGCGCCTCAGTGTGAAAGCAGCCTAAATCATAACTGTTGGGAACTGGTCGATTTGTTATTTTCATCACAGGTACTTCTGTTGCTCACAAGAAGAGAGCTGAAGACCGCACCTGCATTTATGACACGGACGGTACTGATCATTTTTATTGTGGTCTGAACTATCCTTTATAATAATTAAAAAAAGGGAGAGGAGAGTTTCACAGAGAAGAAAACAACCTAGCTACCACACTGCAAAGAATATCTTCATTTCTGAAGATTATTGTATTTTGGCCTGCAGGGAAGACGGAGGAAATAAATGCCACCAGCTGTCCTCCGTGTTCTGGGGAGGAAATGAGCAGGAAGTGAAATCCTAAAGACATTGGTGGCTGGAAAAACTTCCTTTAAGAGCTGCAACTATTCCGATGGAAATCCAGCATTAAAGTGAAACTCTGATATCATTAAAGAATTGTACAACAGGTTTGCAGAGGATTGCTGCCCAGTCTGGTTATCATTATATATCTGAGGCACCTTAAAATGGATAGGCGTAAACTCAGAACAAAAACCTCCTATCCTGTCAAGGACGCTGCCATCATAGCCTTTGTTGATGCAATGTGATGTGATGGATTGACAGTTCGACTGAGAGCACAAGCAACTGCAACATTTTTTAGTTACAGCATGCCTTAAATGTAACTGTTTTTGGAAAACAATGGGTTTAGTTGTGCTTTAACGGTCAGATAAAAAAAAAAAAAAATCTTGGATTGCTTGTACGTTAAAGCGGCATTAAAGTGGGAGTTCACCCATAAAACAATTTTTACCCTTACATTGAGGCTCATTTTGTCTAGGGGAATCGGCTAGTTGTTTTAAAATCCGAGCCGTACTTACCGTTGTAGAGAGCGATCTTCTCCGTCGCTTCCGGGTATGGGTCTTCGGTACTGGGCGTTCCTTCTTGATTGACAGTGTTCCGACGGTCGCATCCATCGCGTCACGAGTAGCCGAAAGAAGCCGAATGTCGGTGCGGCTCTATACTGCGCCTGCGCACCGACGTTCGGCTTCTTTCGGAAAATCGTGACGCGATGGATGCGACCGTCGGAAGCCTCTCGGAAGACTGTCAATCAAAATAGGAACGCCCAGTCCCGCAGCCCATACCCGGAAGCGGCGGAGAAGATGCATCTCGAAAACGGTAAGTACTGCTTCAATTTAAAAAAAAAATAGCCGATTCCCCTAGACAAAATGAGCATCAATCTAAGGGTAAAAAGTTGTATGTCCGGGTGAACCCCCGCTTTAAGGCAAACCTTAAGGCCCCTTTCACACTGGGGCGTTTTCGGGCGTTATTCAAGCGTTTTTCAGGTGCTTTGGCATTAAAAAAAATGCCTGTAAAGCGCCTGAAAGAAGCCTCATCTGCCATCCCAATGTGAAAGTCTGAGTGCTTTCAGAGCCCTTTCACACTGCCAGCGAACGAAAAACGCTGGTAAAGCACCGCTAAGACCCTAACGTTTTAGGGAATTTTTGCAGTGCCTCAGTGTGAAAGGGTAAGGCATTTTGGCAGCGCTTTAAATTCATTTCAATGGAGAGGGGCGTTTTTGGAGCGTTTTTTTCAGCGCACAAAAGCTAGCCTGCGAGGTCACCGCTTTCCCCTTTTCTACTAAGCATCCCATCTTCCTTACGGGTATCGCGGCTCTGAAGCTGTGATTGGCCGGAGCCGCGATGACGGCACTCCCTTGCATGCGCGCGTGTATCCGCCAGTCACGGCACGCTCGTCGTTTCTATAAGGAGTCTAAAGTGCGCCTAGACATCGGCATTTCTAAATATCTCCTAAACCATGCAGGTTTTGGGAGATATTTCGAGCACCTACAGGTAAGCCTTAATCTAGGCTTGCCTGTAGGTAAAAGTGATTGGAATGGGTTTACAACCACTTTAAGACCCCTTTCACACTGAAGCGTTTTAGTGTTAAAAATATGGCTACTAAAACGCTCATAAAACTCTCTCCATGCATCTCAATGGACCCTTTCACACCGAGTCCTGCAAGCAGCATCTTTGGAGCAGCTTTTGGGCACTGAAAAAAACGCTCCAAAAACGCCCCTCTCAATTTAAATGAATTAAAAGCGCTGTAAAAACGCCTTACCCTTTCACACTGAGGCACTGCAAAAATACCCTAAAACGTTAGGGTCTTAGCGGTGCTTTACCAGCACATTGGGATTGCAGATGAGGCTTCGCTCGAATAACGCCCCAGTGTTAAAGGGGCCTAAAAGAGAACTTGAGCCTCGTGCACACAAATATATATTTTTTACATCCAACCCAGCGGAGTGTGATGTTATTAGGGGTGTAACGGATCGTCACCGATCCGTGATCCGAACGGGTCACCCGTAGCATGTAAAATCCAGCAGGCTGGTTGTACCCAAGTTGATTGCACGATCAACTTCGTACATTCAGCCTGCCCATACACGGTCGAAATCTGAGCCGGTTCCTGCCAAGACACAAGCCGTCTATGGCCGATTTATTTATAAAAATTAACAAAAAGCGAAATTTATACTCACAAAATGTAGAATAAATGAATGCGTTGTATCCCGCCAAAACATGATCCAGTGCAGGCGTCATGTGACCTGACCCATGCACCACTACATCAGCAAGCTGATGAGTTTCCAGGGGATGCGCCCCCTTCCTCAGAATGTCCAACAAACCTATGCATATGCACTATATAACCAAAAGTATTGGGACGTCGTTCACGTACATGAACTTTAATGGCGTCTGTAGGGTTCAATACAGAGTTGGCCCACCCTTTGCAGCTTTAAAGTGGTTGTATACCGCTGGACATTTTTTTTTCGCTTATTTTTTCCTTCCTGCAATGTGAAGTCATAATGTGCTAGTACACATGGCATACTAGCACATTATGTGAAGCTCACCTTAAAGGAAAAGTCCAGCTTGAGCTTTTTAGGCTGGGCTTCTCCTCTGGGTCACAATTCGCATTGCACTCCTGTGACCCGTTTTCAGCAGAGAGAGGTCTGAACTCCGCTCACGTCACTGCCATTAGTGCTGCTCTGATTGATGGCAGTCTCAGTGAGCCGCTGAGATGGCCGTTCCTCGCCCCTCCATTGCTCCAATGAGCGATGAGAAGTAGAGCAAAAGCTATGCTCACTGATAGTCAGCATCGCTCTGCTCGGGGAGGAGTGAGAACCGAGCCATCTGCGCTTTTCAGTGGCTTGGTTCTCAGTGCAGAGGCGGCGGTCTGATGCTCCATCCACCGAGGCAAGTATGAATTGGGGGGGGGGGGGGGGGGGGGGGGGGAACAAAAAAAAAAAAACTTTTCTTCTCTTTTAAAACAAAGCTGTTCCAGCGCCACAATGTCTGATGCAGCCGCTTCCATTTACACCCTTCTTGCTTCCAGGTTCGCGGGCTCTGGCTCTGTGACTGGCCGGAGCTACAATGACGTCACTTCCACTCACGGCACAGGGCTCGGAAGAAACTCCATCGGTGGCCGTTCCTTCAGAGTGCATGCGTCAGTGATGTCAACTTACACATTTAGGAGATATTTACACTATTAGAGCTGCGCGATTCTGGCTAAAATGAGAATCACAATTTTTTTGCTTTGAACATAGATCACGATTCTCGCGGCATAACATCTTTCACATAAAAAATAAATAAAATGGTCTAACTTTACAGTTTCTTTTTTTTATTCATTAACCACTTAAGCCCTGGACCATATTGCTGGTCAAAGACCAGGCCACTTTTTTTCGGCACTGCGTCGATTTAACTGACAATTGCGCGGTCATGCGACGTGGCTCCCAAACAAAATTGGCGTCCTTTTTTTCCCACAAATGGCGCTTTCTTTTGGTGGTATTTGATCACCTCTGTGGTTTTTAGTTTTTGCGCTATAAATAAAAATAGAGCGACAATTTTGAAAAAAAATTATATTTTTAACATTTTGCTACAATAAATATCCCCCAAAAATATATAAAAAAAAAAATTTTCTTCCTCAGTTTAGGCTGATACGTATTCTTCTACATATTTCTCGTAAAAAAAAAAAAAAAAAAAAAAAAAAATCGCAATAAGCGTTTGATTGGTTTGCGCAAAAGTTATAGCGTTTACAAAATAGGGGATAGTTTTATGGCATTTTTATTAATATATATTTTTTTTACTAGTAATCATTTTTGGGACCATTGGCATTTTTATAGCGATCAGTGCTATAAAAATGCCACTGGCAGGGAAGGGGTTAACACTAGGGGGCGGGGTAAGGGTTAAGTAAGTTCCCTGGGTGTGTTCTAACTGTAGGGGGGGGTGGCCTCATAGGGGAAATGACTGATCGCTGTTCACACATTGTATGAACAGACAGTCAGGCATTTCTCCCCCTGACAGGATCGGGAGCTGTGTGTTCACACACACACAGCTCCCGGTCCTCACTCTAACGAGCGATCGCGGGTGCACTGGCCTGCACAGAGTCCTGACCTCAACCAGATATAACACCTTTGGGATGAATTAGGAGCGGCGACTGTGAGCCAGGCCTTCTCATCCAACATTGTTGCCTGACCTCACAGGCATACAACCCAAACACCATGAAAAACACAGAAGCAAACAAATCCCCTCCCCCCTTGGAGAAATGAAGGGTTATGCAACAAAAGTTTGTGCAATACCTGTAGGCTATGCTGAGATCCTGAAACCAGACCTACAACACAACTCCCTTAAAAGCTGTTTGAAGATTTTGTTTCCCAGGGGAATGTAGTGGAGTTCTCATCCTACAGGAGTCTATGGTATCTCTCCCAATTACAGATAAATGCAGGCTATTAGTACAAGCAACTCATGCACTTAATTACGTTTTATCACTAAGCAAAGGAATTTATGTGCAAACATAAAAATAAAACAATACACAACACAAGAGAGAGAATCTAATTATTAAATTCTGTATATACTCTAGTATTACCCAGAGTTTTTCAGCAAATTTTTTTTGTGATAAAAATGCCCCCCTCGGCTTATACTCGAGTCACCTTTTTGTGCCTGATCTCGTGGAATTTGGGGACCCGCTACTGGCTGGCCGTAGGTTCCCTGGACCCCAAACTAGCCCCATTTCTCCTCTACAAGCGTGCAAAGTTTGTTGTCTGGGGGACCTATGGCTGGGGAGCACCGATTTTTCAAAGCCGGGCTCCCCTTCCATAGACTCCCATGTTAAACGTCAGTCAAGGCATGGGCACAGCGAGGCATGGGCACAGCGAGGCATGGGCACAGCGAGGCATGGGCACAGCGAGGCATGGGCACATGGACACCCTAGGCTTATACTCGAGTCAATAAGTTTTTCCTTTTTTTGTGGTAAAATTAGGTGCTTATACTCGAGTATTGACTGTACATTAAAAGAGTAAGAGACGGGATTGCACGATAGAATGAGGAAAGAATGATATCTATACAGAGATCAGCTACATAAACTGACAGCAATTCCCCTGCTAGAAATTTGTCCGAAGCCCTACATTTTCCATAGTTGACTCTAAAGCCACTACAAGTCATCACTTTTATTTATTTTTTCACCAAAAAAATATTTATAAAATCACAAAAGGAGGGCAAATTTTGTATTCCTTTAGGGTCCTTTCACACAGAGCGGACCGTTTCTGTGTCCGCAAAAGCTCAGCGGGGATCATCCGTAATCCCCGCTGAGCTGTCGGCGGATAGGGCGGTCTCCGCACACAGTGCAGAGACCGCCCTGTCTCTGCTCTCCCCTATGGGGGATGGGATGCAGACGGACCGTCTGTCGGTCTGCATCCGATCAGTTCGACCGGACGGAAGAAAAATAGGGTTTTCTTCCGTCCGCAAAACTGGATCCCGACGGACGGGGATGGTCGCGGACGTTAGCGGATGCTCCATCCGCTAACGGACGCGATCCCATAGGGATGTATTACAAGTCCGTAAACGGACTTGTAATACACGGACGAGCGGACGTGTGAAAGGGCCCTTAGGTTGTGGCCCTTGCAGCCAGGGAAACCACAAACAATTTACTGCTTCCTGGTTTATTCTATCTAGGGGAGATCAGTGAATGGATGTTTACTGGTCTCCCCTCCACTCAGTAACCCATCATGCAGGTCCTGGTTGGGACAGCGGAACCCTGGAAGCATGGCAGGGGGAAGGGATCAGGCAGGTGTACAGCCACCAGATAGCTTTCAGTAGAAAGCCGACAGTCGGCTTGTGGACTGCACACTGCCGACAGCTGAAGCCATGTTTCCCTTACAGTGTCTGTAACCCCCAACATATACCCAGTGAGGTGAAAGCTTCAGGTGATGCACAGATGAAACACACATAAGTTGGATCTGTTTATTTGCAGTCTTCTATTTTCTACAGCCAAAGTCCATCAATTATAAAGCCTGTCTGAGCTTTCAGAAAGCAGGGGGAGGGGGGGAGCTGAATTTCAGTGAGGAGAATTCTGAGAGCCGATTTTTAGGCTGAGGGGTTGGGGGATGTGACCCATGTTATACCCTCATTATTAGGAGTAACATGGTCCCACATGTGGACTATGCCTTTAAATCCCCCCATCCCACCGTGTGCAGCCTGCCTGGTAAAATACTTACCTTCTTCCCCAGCACTGCTGGGGGAAGTTTTTATGTAGTACCCATTCATTTCTACATATGAAGGGCCGCAGTCATACAGCGGAGTCCAGTTCACCCTTACCTAAAAATAATTTCTGCTGTTACTTGACTCCCCAAGTTACTATATTTCTTACAATGATTTACAGGCTCTCTCTAGCGGCTGTCTGTATAGCAAGAACTGCAGTCAGCACCTCTGATAAACAGAAGCTGATGTGAACAGTCAGTCATGTAGGCCAAGCATTGTTTTAAACCATTCTTAGCAGAAAGACTGACCAAAACCAGCCATGGACGGGCCATGTATGGACAGGCTGAATGTGTTGATCGATCAACTTGGGTACAACCAGCCTGCCGGATTTTACATACGATTTTCCTTAGCAGCTTGTATAGCTGCTAGCAATATTCACAGTCTTCTCCAGGCGGGCATAACTTCCCCTGCCAGAACACAATGGCTCGGCAGGAGGGACTCCCCTGTTAGCACTGTCCGTGTAGATGGGGAAATCGAGCAAATGCCTTTCCTGCACCCCATGGCTGCAGGAAAGACATTCACTCCGTGTATGACCTGCAAAGGACAGAGAAAAAGCAAAGATGTAAAAGTGAACAGAGTTATTTGGCAAAGATGCCTGCCCACCCTTCCCTCTGGGTATCCTTGGGATCAATTTGCTAATCTATCTAGTACACTGTTTTTGGAGAGGTGACAACACCCAGAGTAACGCTGAATACAATTAAGCTTAAAAAACAAACTGGTGTACACAGAATCTGGCGCAGCTCTGCATAATAACCAATCAGTTTCCAGCTTTTATTGTCAAAGATTAAAGTGGAGCTTCACCCGGAAATACCACTTTTTACCCTTAGATTCCTGCTCATTTTGTCTAGGGGAATCGGGTAGTTGTTTTTAAATCAAAGCCGTACTTACCGTTGTAGAGAGCGATCTTCTCCGCCGCTTCCGGGTATGGGCTGCGGGACTGGGCATTCCTATTTTGATTGACAGGCTTCCGACGGTCGCATACATCGCGTCACGATTTTCCGAAAGTAGCCGAACGTCGGTGCGCAGGCGCCGTATAGAGCCGCACCAACGTTCGGCTTCTTTCGGCTACTCGTGACGCGATGGATGCGACTGTCGGAAGACTGTCAATCAAGAAGGAACGCCCACTCCCGAAGACCCATACCCGGAAGCGGCGGAGAAGATCGCTCTCTACAACGGTAAGTACTGCTGGAATTTTAAAACAACTAGCCGATTCCCCTAGACAAAATGAGCCTCAATCTACGGGTAAAAAAAAATGTTATGGGTAAACTCCCGCTTTAAGCCCTGGTTCACACTGGTGTGTTTTGACATGCTATTTGACACGTCAAAATCGGCAGCATTTGCCAGCAATGGCACCGTCCTAATTGTTGCGACGCAGCATCTGTGGCGCCTTGCACCAATTACAAAAAATAATTTCTGTACTACTTTTTGCGATCTCAGCATGTGATTTACATTGACATCTATGCAGAAACAGATCTGGCACAGCTTCATTCCCGCAGCCCAGTGTGAACCTGGGCTAACTGAACAAACTGAAGTTAGAAGCCGATTGGCTACCATGCACATCTGCACCAGATTCCGAGTGCTCCAGTTTAAGTAAAGCTCCCCCTCTGCGTACCCCTGTGCGATTTACATGCGCTCCGCGGAGCAGTATGCTCTCATCACATTAATTTGAATGGGTGAAAATCCCACCCAACCGCATCAAAAGTAGTGCATGTACTACTTTTAACCACTAGAGGCCCGCGCTATTGCTGAATGATGGCAATAGCGCGGACCTGAAAATCCAGGAGGCCGTCAATAGACATCCTCCCCTTTGCGCTGTGATCACCGAGATTCGGGTGATAACAGACCTGTGTAAGGGGCCGGTCCGGGCCCCTTACCATGTGATCAGCTGTCAGGCAATGACAGTTGATTACATGATGTAAACAAAGGATCGGTAATTTTTTTTTCTCTTCACGCTGACAGCGCAAGGAGAAAGAAAAAAAAAAAAAAAAGCAGATCACCGGCTTGTGTACAAGGGATGTCAGTCCCGAAGAGGAAGAGGCAATTCTGCCTCATCTGTGCCAGTGCCACCTGCCAGTGCCCACGAGTGCCACCTATCAATGCCTACAAGTGGTGCCAACCAATGCCACCTAGTAATGCTTCCTATCAGTGTAACCTACCAGTGCCCATCAGTGCCACCCTCTGTGACGCCCACCAGTGCCCATCAATGAAGGAGAAAAATTACCCTAAAAAGTTGCTAAATTTTATAACAAAATATAAAAAAACGTTTTTTTTTTGTTTTTTTAAATCAGTCTTTTAAAAAAAGGTTAACAAAAAATAAAAAAAAAATGCACACATGATCAAATACCACCAAAAGAAAGCTCTATTTGTGGGTACAGTGTTATATGGCCGCGCAATTGTCATTCAAAGTGTGACAGCGCTGAAAGTTGAAAATTGGTCTGGGCAGGAGGGGGGTTTAAGTGCCATGTAAGCAAGTGGTTAAAAAAAAAAACACTGCAACCGGCCTGCATGGTCCTACTCCACCATTTGATCTGGTGCACGTAAACGCATAGTGTGTGTGACCTGGGTTTAGGGTGTCGTTAGCGCTGACATCTGCTGCAGATTAATAATGCAGTACATTTTAAACATGGTGCAGGAAAAGTGCACAGAACATAACGCAGTTTTCCTGCACCGCGTTCTGGTGAAAACGGGTCAATGACGAGAACCTGTACTGTAGAAGACAACAAGCAAAGGGCAAGAGTATAGCCATCAAGATTACCTGTAGATACCTTTGATCCTTCCACTTACAGACATAACAAGCCTTGGTTCACGCTATGTGGAGGTGGCCATCTGTTTAGAGGAGCAGGGCTTTGCTTCCTCATTCCTCAGAGATTCCTCCCCTCCCCCCCGATGACTGGTATGGGATAAAACAAACCCAAAGCAGAAGTCCTGGCAGCAGGAGTTATATGCAAATCTTTCCTATATTAAATAAAAGCATAACTAAAAGGCAGAACTTTTCACTTTGGGAGTGGAGAAGGGTTAGACCCACTAGCAAGTATGTATAGGCAGGTTCACCCCCTCTATTTGAACCAGTGTCACCCTAAAACTGAGGGGGAATCCAAAAACCTCCTCCCTAAAACAAGGAGGTAAGATAAAGTCAACCAATGGGGATACCTGTTCTAGGGACAATGGTCTATGCCGAAACAGTGCCGAGACAGGAGGACAGCGTGGGTTCTGAATAAAAGGATGAGTTCCGTCGTGTTCGCAGAGCCCACGTGCAAAGGCGTGCCAGAAGACGGCACTGCGCTAATCACAGGCAGCGAGACATTGTCCCGATGCTTGGCTGCGGAGATCAGGAAATGTCTCACCGCCTGCGATTAGCGCAGTGCCGACTTCCTGGCGGGCTCTTCACGTAGACTTTGCGGAAACGCCAGAGCTCATCCTTATTCTGAATGCAGCAGTACGCTCATTTTTGCAGTGATGAGGGTATGCGCCCAACGTATGGTGTGTCCCAACATCTAGGCAAGACAGGGGAGGTCGCTCACACTAGGAGCTTTCCTGACAAGCTTGGAAGAGGCCATGCATGGCCTACAGATATGATATATAAAAGAAGCTTTATCAAAGCTGAACTTACTTCTTTTATATGTCTACTGGGAACACTGGAATGCACAGTTAGTAACCCTTTGGAAACGTGAGCGAACCATTAAAGTGGAACTTTAGTCAGAAAAAAGTCCTGCTAAATCACTTCAGGTTGGCCCCATGTAAAACATGGAAAAGTAGTGTCTATACTGTTTAACCACTTAAGACCCGGACCTTTAGGCAGCTAAAGGACCCGGACAGTTTTTGCGATTCGGCACTGCGTCGCTTTAACTGACAATTGTGTGGTCGTGCGACGTGGCTCCAAAACAAAATTGGTGTCCTTTCCCCCCCCCCCCACAAAATAGAGCTTTCTTTTGGTGGTATTTGATCACCTCTGCGGTTTTTATTTTTTGCGCTATAAACAAAACTAGAGCGACAATTTTGAAAAAAGTTCTATATTTTTTACTTTTTTCTATACAAAATATCCCCCAAAAATATATAAAACATTTTTTTTCCTCAGTTTAGGTCGATACGTACTCTACCTATTTTTGGTTGGAAAAAAAAACGCAATAAGCGTTTATCGGTTGGTTGGCGTAAAATTTATAGCGTTTACAAAAAAGGGGATAGTTTTATTGCATTTTTATAAGAAAAAATGTTTTACTACTAATTATAGCGCCGATCAGCGATTTTTTTTGTGACTGCGACATTATGGCGGACACTTCGGACAAGTTTGACACATTTTTGGGACCATTGTCATTTTCACAGCAAAAAATGCATTTAAAATGCATGGTTTACTGTGAAAATGACGTGGCTCTTTACCTATGTGATCAGCTATGTCCAATCACATGTAAACAAGAAAATGTGCTTATCAGTGGCATTTCCTCACTGGGGAGACCGACACAGATAATCAGAGCACTGATTATCAGTGCAGTCCCAATAGTGCCCAGCAGTGATGCCAGTCAGGGCTGTATATTAGTGCCATCTCATCAGTGCCACCTATCAGTGCACATCACTAAAAGAGAAAAACAATTTATTTAAAAAAATTTAAAAAAATGTTACGTTTGTTTTTATTATTTTTTTTTAGCAAAAAAATAAAATAAAACAAAACCAAGTTGCGATTGAATACCACCAAGATAAAACTCAAAAAAAAATAAAAAATAAAGATAAAAAATTACATTTGGGTACAGTGTTGCAATAGTCAATAATAAGCGCGACAGTTCTGAAAGCTGAAAATTGGCCTGGGCAGGAAGAGTGTAAAAGTGGCCTGTACTGAAGTTGTTAAAATCCAGTAATAAGCAGTCTCACTGTGCTTTGCACATGCTCAGTTGCATAATAATAATATTATTATTATTATTATTATTATTATTAGGCACTGTGTTGAATTTGTAGTGGCCGACAGCCTAAACATTTACTGCTGCTCAGGGGCTCTGGGCCTCAGCAAAATGGCAACTTCTCGCAAGAAGAAACAGGAACGATATTGGAGGCAATTTACAGCACACACTAATTCTGGTAGCATAATTAATGTGGAATGTATGTTCCTTGCTAAAGAACATATTTTTTATCAAGTTGCTATGGGGTAAGTTCCGCTTTAAAACAGAATACCCTTTGCACGTGAAAAACAATATTCCTTGGAAATATCTGAGGCCTACAAAAAAACATCCACTTCAAAAAGGAAATGCTCAAAAAGCTGTAAATCCTAAAAATATCCACAGGGATTCTGCTACAAGGCCACACTTCCTTAAGGGAATATTTCTTTCCCTAGCTTGCTATACAGTAAAAACCAAAAACATAAATCAGCAACAAAAATCACATTTCTAAATTATGAACTCAACTTGCAATAAAAAACTCAGAGAAATTTGAACGGACACTTCCTGCATTCCTGTTTAGCAAACGTCACAATTTTAGAGATCGCAGAATTTCTGCACGTTTACTTGTCACTTTCTTGATCTCAGCCGTCCATACCGTTCTGTAGCAAAAAGGTGGAGCCGACAACAAAAAGGAGGGCAAAAGAAACAAAAATGCAAAGAACTCCAAGAAGGTTCAGAATTTCTAGAAATAAACAACTCAGCTACTGCTTGTTATTGGCGGTTTGTTGCTTAAGACATACAATGTTGAAATACAGAGATAGGAATGGTGTAACCTGCCAAAAGATGTGCACTTCTATTCAGCCAGACATGAGAGCCAAACATCCTTGTCAGACAGATGTTCAACCTCTCAATAATGCCACCCAACCCGGTGATGGGATCAACAGTACAGCGATATGGTCATCACTCTGCTCTCTCCTATCAGCATGCTCAATGTGAGCACATGTGCAAAGCAGCAGAGCGTCACTGGCTTCCTCTACTGTCCTCCCTCTCCTAGGCCGACATCCCATCACAAATTGGATTAGCAGCAAAGATGGGAAGCGTTATAATGGGGGACTTTAATTATCCAGACAGACTGGGCGGAGGGAACCACGCATTCATCCAAGGCTCACCAGTTCCTAAATGTCTTGCAGGACAATTTCATAGTTCAGATGGTAGACGCACCAACTAGAAATAAAGCGTTAATAGATCTACCGATTACCCAACAATACAGACCTGATCTACCGATTACCAACAATACAGACCCGAGCTACCGATTACCAACAATACAGACCCGATCTACCGATTACCCAACAATACAGACCCGATCTACCGATTACCAACAATACAGACCCAATCTACCGATTACCAACAATACAGACCCAATCTACCGATTACCAACAATACAGACCCGATCTACCGATTACCAACAATACAGACCCGATCTACCGATTACCAACAATACAGACCCAATCTACCGATTACCAACAATACAGACCCAATCTACCGATTACCAACAATACAGACCCGATCTACCGATTACCAACAATACAGACCCGATCTACCGATTACCAACAATACAGACCCGATCTACCGATTACCAACAATACAGACCCGATCTACCGATTACCAACAATACAGACCCGATCTACCGATTACCAACAATACAGACCCGATCTACCGATTACCAACAATACAGACCTTGATCACGGATGTGGAAATAGTGAGCAATTTAGGAAACAGCGATCACAGGTCAATTGGCCTCAGTGTAAATCGCACAAATAGGAAACATACGGGAAAATACAAAGCCAACTTCCCTAAACTACGAACCTTGCTAGAAGATATAAAATTTTAGGAATAAAGAACACAGAGGAGAGATGGGTTCGCTTTGAGAGCATATTAACCACTTCCATACCAGGCACTTACGCACCTTCCCGCCCAAGCCAATTTTCAGCTTTCAGCACTGTCGCACTTTGAATGGCAATTGCGCGGTCATGCTATGCTGTACCCAAACAAAATTGGTGTCCTTTTTTCCCCACAAATAGAGCTTTCTTTTGGTGGTATTTGATCACCTCTGCGATTTTTTTTTATGCGCAACAACTAAAAAAACTGTAAATTTTGAAAAAAAAATGACATTTTTATTTTTTTCTGTTAATTTTTTTGTAAATAAGTAAGTTTTCTCTTTCAATTACGGGCACTGATATGGCAGCACTGATGGGCACCGATGAGATGGCACTGATGGACATCGATGAGGTGGCACCGATTGGTGGCGCTGGTATGCGGCACACATGGGCACACATAGGCGGCACTGATGGGCGGCACTGATGGATACTTATGGGTGGCACAGATGGGCACTGATAGGTGGGCACTGGACATGGATGGGCACTGTGGGGTGGCACTGATGGACACTGGGGGGCAGCACTGATTCCCATGTTGCCAGTCAGTGCCCATTTGTGGGCACTGATTGGCATCTTTTTTTTTTAATGCTCTTTTTTTTTGCCCTTCCCTGGTGGTCCAGGGTGGGCTTCCCTGGTGGTCCAGCGTGGGGATCCGAGGGGGGGCTGCGCTGATAAACAATCAGCGCGAACCCCCCCCCCGTCAGGAGAGCTGCCGATCGGCTCTCCGTTACTCGCGTCTGACGCGAGTGAGGAAGAGCCATCAACGGCTCTTCCTGTTTCAGCCGTGATTGGACATAGCTTATCACGTGGTAAAGAGCCTCCGCCGGAGGCTCTTTACTGAGATCGGAGATGCAGGGTGTCAGACTGACACTGACACCCCCACGGGCGCGCGCGGCATGAAATCCTGCAAGGCAAAGGCCCTAATGAGCTAGTATGCACCGCATTATTATGAAAAATTATGAAAAACTTACCTCGGAACGAGGAGAAGAGAACTTACCTGGTCCACGCCGAGCGAGATGTCATCTTGACTCGGCGTGTCTTCCGGGTATCGCCGCTCCAGCGCTGCGATTGGCTTGAGCGGCGATGACGTCAAGGGCCAGCCCTTCAGCTGAGGATCCCCCCTGTGCATGCGCTGCTGCAATCAGTGGCGCATTGCGAGGGGGAATCTCTTCTAAACAGTACAGGTTTAGGAGATATTCTTTATACCTACAGGTAAGTCTTATTATAGGCTTACCTGTAGGTAAAAGTCAAAAAGTGGGTTTTCAACCACTTTAACAGAGGACAGAATAAGAATTAGACTTGGGAAACTTAACATTAACAAATCACCGGGACAGGATGGCTTGCACCCAAGGGTACTTATGGAACTCAGTCAAGTCATTGCCAGACAAATTATTCCTAACTTTTCCTGCCAGTCAACTGACTGGCTTTTCTCCAATCATCTGGTACCATTCCAATTTAGCACCAATATTTAAAAGGGCCCAAAATACATCCCTGGAAATTACAGACCAGTTAGACTAACATCAATAGTATGTAAGCTCTTTGAGGGGATGCTAAGGAAATATATCCAAGATTTTAGTAATGAGATTAGTATCATTAGCAGTAATCGGCATGGATTCATGAAGAATCGTTCTTGCCAAACCAATCTATTAACCTTCTATGAGGCCACGAGTAGCCATCTAGATAAAGGAATGCCCGCAGACGCAGTGTATCTGGATTTTGCAGAAGCATTTGACACAGTTCCCCATACATGTTTACTGTACAAAATAAGGTCCACTGGCATGGACCATAGGGCAAGTACATGGATTGAAAAATGGTGACAAATGGGGAATAGTCAGGGGTGGGAAGTGGGGTCCACCAGGTTTCTGTGCTGGGACCAATCCTATTTAATTTATTCATAAACAACCTGAAGGATCGGGTAAACCGTTCAATCTCTGTATTTGCGATACTAAGCATGGCAATAACTTCTCCACTATCTCCACTGACTATCTCCACTCCAAAGGCGGGCCGCTATTTCTCTCACAGACACCAAAGGCGGGCCGCTATTTCTCTCACCGACACCAAAGGCGGGCCGCTATTTCTCTCACCGACACCAAAGGCGGGCCGCTATTTCTCTCACCGACACCAAAGGCGGGCCGCTATTTCTCTCACCGACACCAAAGGCGGGCCGCTATTTCTCTCACCGACACCAACGGTGGGCCGCTATTTCTCTCACCGACACCAACGGCGGGCCGCTATTTCTCTCACCGACACCAACGGCGGGGTGCTATTTCTCTCACCGACACCAACGGCGGGCCGCTATTTCTCTCACCGGACACCAACGGCGGGCCGCTATTTCTCTCACCGACACCAACAGCGGGCCGCTATTTCTCTCACCGACACCAACGGCGGGCCGCTATTTCTCTCACCGGACACCAACGGCGGGCCGCTATTTCTCTCACCGACACCAACGGCGGGCCGCTATTTCTCTCACCGGACACCAACGGCGGGGTGCTATTTTTCTTACTGACACCAGTGGTGGAGCACTATTCCTCCCACTGACACCAATGATGGGGCACGACTCCTCCTCTTACTGACCTATGTCAGGAGGACTGCAGTGTGTATTTTTTTTTTGAACTCACACAGACCACCAAGCCTGAACTGTTTACTCCCACTGATGTCGGGACATTTTCCATTCAAACTGTCCGCCCCCCCCCCCCTCCAAAGTCTGAAGGACAGTAAACTGGCCCTTTGTTTAGAAAGTTTAATGACCAGAAGTCCCTTCTCTGAAAGTCTCAACTATTAGCAGCTGACTGATGGACACAAGTTTATTATTCTTCTATGTCACTAGAGGAACCTTCTGGTTATACAAAGCACTTACATCCAGGACAGACCAACCTAAAAGCAAACAAGAACATACGACAGCAGAGTACATGAAATACAGTGTGCTGTGAAATATTTCTTCATCTGCACAAAACGCGTTAAACATTTTGCAATAAATCTTACGCATTTCACATGTACCTTAGACAAGAAATGCAGCGAGGCTCCAACTGATTGAAATTGCAGAGCTTAAAAGGAACGTGCAAAACAGGAATATTTAACCCTTGCTGATGCTGGGTTGTTTAACCACTTCCCTACCCTAGTAAAATGACGTCGGCAGGGACCTTTCGTCCTTCAGACTGGACGTCATATGATGTCCTTGCTTTCCCGGCCGCTGAGGGCGCGCGCCCCCACCGCATTGCTCGGAGCCGGTGCGCGTGCCCGGCAGCCGCGATTGCCCGCAATCATGTTAGGACCATGGATCTGTGTGTGTAAACACACAGATCCATGTCCTGTCAGCGGTGAGGAGACTGATGTGTGTTCCTAGTACAGATGAAACACACATCGATCTCCTCCCCTTGTGAGTCCCCTCCCCCCTACAGTTATAACACACTTTAGGGAACATATTTAACCCCTTCAGCTCCCCCTAGTGTTAACCCCCTTCCCTGCCAGTCACATTTACACAGTAATCAGTGAAGTTTTATAGCACCAATCGCTGTGTAAATGTGAATGGTCCCAAAAATGTGTCAAAAGTGTCCGATATGTCCGCTGCAAAGTCACGGTCACAATAAAAATCGCAGATGGCCGCCATTACTAGTAAAAAAAATGTTTTAAAAAGCCATAATTCTATTCCCTATTTTGTAGACGCTAGAACTTTTGCGCATACCGATCAAATACGCTTATTGCGATTTTTTTTTTTTTTACCAAAAAATATGTAGAAGAATACGTATCGGTCTAAACTGTTTAAAATTATGATATTTATTAAATCAAAAAGTAAAAGATATTGTCTTTTTTTCAAAATTGTCGCTCTTCTTTTGTTTATAGCGCAAAAAATAAAAAACCGCAGAGGTGATCAAATACCACCAAAAGAAAGCTCTATTTGTGGGGAAAAAAAAAGGGTGTCAATTTTGTTTGGGAGCCACGTCGCACGACCGCGCAATTATCAAAGTGCGACAGCGCTGAAAACTAAATATTGGTCTGGGCAGGAAGGGGGGTGAAAATGCCCTGTATGGAAGTGGTTAAAGAAGATCTAACCCCAAAACAAGAATGTATTATATTGCAGATTACCAAGCCTTAGATGGTAGGACCATAAATTTTCACGCGATTCTGCATTTCTGCTTACAGGGGGCGCCAGCAGTCCACTTTTGCTGTAATTAAGCCGTTGTGCAGGACACTGGATGTCCGCCGGCCCCCGACAATCATCGGTAAAACACAGTGGGCCAGATTCATCAAGAGATACGACGGCGGATCTCCTGATCCGCCGTCGTATCTGTGAGAGCCGACGGTCGGATCTGTGAGATCCCACAGTCGGATCTATGCGACTGATTCATAAGAATCAGTTCCGCATAGATCTCGCCTTAGATCCGACTGGTGTAAGTGACTTACAGCAGTCGAATCTTAGGCTGCAATCTCCCGCCGGCCGCTAGGTGTCGTCGCTTTTTTTTTACACGTCGCATATGCAAATGAGGAGAACCGCCGATTCAAGTCCGTACGCCCGCCGCTTTTTTTAACGTCGTTTGCGTTCGGCTTTATCCGGCGGATAGTTACGCCTGCTACATGAGGGGTAGCTAATGTTAAGTATGGCCGTCGTTCCCGCGCCGAGATTTAAATTTTTACGTCATTTGCGTAAGTCGATCGGGAATACCGATGGCCGCAATTGACGTACCCGCCGCTTACAATGACGTCCTAGTGACGTCATTTGGAGCATGCGCACTGGGATATTTCACCGGCGGCGCATGCGCAGTTAAATCGGCGCGGGGACGCGTCTGATTTGAATTGTAAACTCCCCCTAGCCGCGGAATTTGCATTCCGCCGGGGGGAGTTACGATCCGACGGTGCAATTTGCGAGGTAAGTGCTTGATGAATACTGCACTAGCCTCGCTAAATTGCACCGGTGGATCGTAAAACACGTAGATCTAGCGGATCTAAAGATCCGCTGATCTACATGAATCTGGCCCACTGAACGGAGATCTGCCTATGTAAACAATGTAGATCTCCGTTCTGACAGGGAGGAAGGGATGGATTTTGTGTCCTTGCAAAGCAGGGAATAAAATCCATTTCTTCCTCTAGTGAAAGCAGCACATACAGTACACAAAAACCACTGGTTAGGCACACAGCTTACCCTTTGATCGCCCTAGATGTTTAACCCTTTCCCAGCCAGTGTCATTAGCACAGATCACTATTAGTGTCACTGGTTCCCAAGTGTCAAATTGTCTGCAAATATCGCAGTCTCGCTGATCGCCACTACTAGTATAAAAAAAAATGTATTTCCATAAATATGTATACCATAGTTTGTAGACATTCTAATCTAGTGAATCAATAAGATTTTTATTGTTCAGTGAGATAAAAGGACTAACAGAGAAAAACCTTAGTCCGTTCCGCCCCCTTGCTGTGAGTGACAGGTTATTTACATATCTCATGCACTAACCTGGAGACAGGCATTTTTTAATTCCCACCCCCACTCCTTTTCTGAAGTCATGTGGTTACTTTTCTGGATTTTGACTGGATGTTCGTGATCATAGCAGAATTCAGTGTAAGTAATACACAGGACAAAATGCATGTTGACAAGGGGAGTGTAGAGGCGGGCGTGGGAGTCTACTGACATCACAACTCCACCCACCGAGCTCCAGACCCACCCACAGAATCTGCAGTTTTTCAGTTCTTATAACAGACAGAGGGGAGACATTTGACAGGTAAGGATACATGCAGGAGGCATCTATATCCTTATAGATCAGCACTATGGCAGGAGTTTAAAAAGGATGAGAGTGGCTTTACATCCACTTTAATGAAGACATTTTATTTATTTTTTATTGATTATGTATTATAGCAAAATCGGCAGTATTTTTGTTTGTGCTATAAACAATTACTCATTAAAATTTGTGTTTGATTAATCGATTTTTTTTTATCAATTAATTTCGATTATAACGCACATGCAGATGCAACTACTTTTAGCTGATCTCCTTGCCGGCTGATTCCCAGTGCAGCTACCAAGCACTGGAAAAATGGATAGCAGGATACAAAAAACACACGAAGGCAGCGCTCGATGGGAATAGCATTAAGCCTAGGTTCACACTGCTGCGAATTCAAAATCGCGGTAAAATGCACGATTTTACCGCGATTTCGCGGCTGCGATTTTGCCGCGATTTCGGCCGCAATTTAATGTAAATCGTGGCCCGAAATCGCAAAAAGTAGTACAGGAACTACTTTTTGAAATCGCAGATGCGGCGTCGCACTGATTAGGACAGTGCCATTGCCGACAATTGCCGCCGTTTTGAGATGCGATTGAGATGCGACATGTCAAATCGCATCTCAAATCGTTCCAAATCGTACCCAGTGTGAACCAGGGCTCAAACTTTTATAGTCTTCAAGTAGGTAACCAAATAAATATTGCACTGGAGATAAAAATCGATGTAGCTACATAAACTGTAAAAATGGTGTTAGTCATACCAAACGGTAGCAAAAGCAGTCATAAAAACACGAGTTGATTGACAGCAGCCAATGGTTGCACTGCTATCAATCTAATGAAGAGCCGAGAAGACCGGGCCGAGATCAAGCGAGCTCGAGCCGCTATCAATCTATCCAACCACAGCCGGAAATCCGTGGAGAGGAGGACCGCGAGGACGCACCGAGGAGACGAACAGGCTCAGGTAAGTAAACCGGTGGGCTGAGGGACTGGAAAACATCAGATGTTTTTAAACATCAGATGTTTTTACACCTTAAAGCGGGGGTTCACCCTTAGAGAGCACTTTTTAGCCTTAGATTCCTGCTCGTTTTCTCTAGGGGAATCGGCTATTTGTTTTAAAATATGAGCAGTACTTACCCGTTTACGAGATGCATCTTCTCCGCCGCTTCCGGGTATGGGCTGCGGGAATGGGCGTTCCTTCTTGATTGACAGTCTTCCGAGAGGCTTCCGACGGTCGCATCCATCGCGTCACGATTTTCCGAAAGAAGCCGAACGTCGGTGCGCAGGTGCAGTATAGAGCCGCACCGACGTTCGGCTTCTTTCGGCTACGAGTGACGCGATGGATGCGACCGTCGGAAGCCTCTCGGAAGACTGTCAATCAAGAAGGAACGCCCATTCCCGCAGCCCATACCCGGAAGCGACGGAAGAAGATGCAGCTCGAAAACGGGTAAGTACGGATCATATTTTAATACAAATAGCCGATTCCCCTAGACAAAACGAGCAGGAATCTAAGGGGAGAAAAAAAAATTTAATAAATGGGTGAACTCCCGCTTTAATGCATAGAATACATTAAGGTGAAAAAACATGAACCTTTACAACCCCTTTAACCACTTCCCGACGGCCGTACGACTATATACGGCCGCGGGGTGGTTCTACTTCTCTGGGGCGCCGTCATTTGACGTCCGCCCCTTTCCGCGTTCCCCGCGTGCGCTCCCGAGCGCGCAGCGGGGAACTTCTGTGCTGGCCGTGTCCCTTGGACACAGCCAATCACAGGTCGCCGTGAACGGCCAATCGGAGCGGCCGTTTGCTAGGCGACCTGTGCAGCCAATGAGAGATGATCTCATATGTTTACATATGAGATAATTTCTCATTGCCGGCTCTCACAGACAGCGGTGCTGTCAGGGAGAGAGGAGACCGATCTGTGTCTCTTGTACATAGGGACACAGATCGGTCACCTCCCCCAGTCACCCCCCTTCCCCCACACAGTTAGAACACTATATAGGGAATACATTTAACCCCTTCCTCACCCCCTAGTGTTAACCCCTTCCCTGCCAGTCACATTTATACAGTAATTAGTGCATATTTATAGCACCAATCACATTTTTAAATGTGAATGGTGCCAAAAATGTGTCCGATGTGTCCGCCATAATGTCGCAGTCGCAATAAAAAAAAAAAAAAAAAAACGCAGATCTCCGCCATTACTAGTACAAAAAAAAAATAAAAAATAATAATTCTGTCCCTTATTTTGTAGGTGCTATAACTTTTGCGCAAACCAGTCGCTTATTGCAATTTTTTTTTTTTTTTTTTTACTAAAATTATGTAGAATACGTATCGGCCTAGACTGAGGATGGAAAAAAAAAAATTTAGCTATTATAGCAACAAGTAAAAAATATTTTTTCTCAAAATTGCCGCTCTATTTTTCTTTATAGCGCAAAAAATAAAAACCGCAGAGGTGATCAAATACCACCAAAAGAAAGCTCTATTTGTGGGAAAAAAAGGACGTCAATTTTGTTCGGGAGCCACGTCGCACGACCGCGCAATTGTCAGTTAAAGCGACGCAGTGCCGAATCGCAAAAAGTCCTCTGGGCAGGAAGGGGGTTTAAGTGCCCAGTAACGAAGTGGTTAAGTCGCTGATAATTCTCAAAGAACATCAATCTGAGCCAAGCGTTGTAGAATAAACTATGATGTATGAAGGGACACTCAGACAATCACTGGCACCCAACATCCACATTATGGGAAATCCTTCACATTCATTGAGAAGTTGGTAAACACTGCTGATCATGACGGGGTACAAAACATCCCTAGGTCAGATACCGCGCGTTCTAAGGTCAGGCTCCGATGCGACACGTTGCGAGTCATAATGCGAGCCAGATGAGATCCCACGGATTCTACAAAGTGAAAATCTCACACACTGTGTATTGTGGATCCCACAAAGAATCGTCTGCCCTGCCAGTAGGGACACGCCGGAGTTGCATGCTCTGCATAGTTACTGACATTCTGAAATCATTTCCTGGTGCATCCCAACACTGACTTACTCCCGACATCTGTCACGCACAATACATTACAGCAACCAGCAACACCACAAACTTTACCAATTCTTATTTGTATTTTTACAATTATGATTTTTGAGTAATCTATGCAACTGGCCGAGCGAGAATTCACGAAGGAATGCAGATTTGTTGAGCCAGTCTGTCCAAATCAGCACAACCCCCGTGTGGAAAAGCTCTGATGGAAGCAGTCATTTCACGTGCTACACGCTAGCTCTGAACAAGTAGGCAGTCTAAGGAGCCGAGAATGGTTTCTTCATACAACAGTGCTGTGCTTTGTCACTGAAGTCGAGGGTGGATAAAAAAAAAAAAAATCTGGATGTTGCTTTTTATTTCAAATCTGATTTTTTTAGATTTTCATCAAATTTATTTTAATAAAATGCTTTGAGTAAAAATCTAACTAAAGATAGTTTTCTATTTAAGATACATTAAATTGAGTTTATTCAGCATGAAATGGAGCTTCGTTATGTAGCATGAGGCTGTATAATCTGCAATGTTTACATTTTTGGTAAACTCATTCAATGAATACAAGTGGAGATAACATGGACTGCATTGATACATTCACACAATTTCACAGTAGCCATGAGATAAAACAAAGTTCAGGATTATTTCCTTATCCCATTCTTTTGCAAATCTATGTACACTACAAACTGTATTACTCAATCAGTAATGATATACCGTATTTATCGGCGTATACCGCGCACTTTTTTGCCCTGAAAAATCAGGGCAAAATCGTGGGTGCGCGGTATACGCCGATACCCGCGCCGAGTTTGAATACTGCGCTGACATATACCGAGCGCAGTACACTCGGGTATAGTCGGGCAGTCTCGGCTCCTTCCGCGCTCACGTACAGGACGTCAGCGCGAGAGTAGCTGAGCCTGTCCGACAATACACGAGTGTACTGCGCTCTGTATATGTCGGCGCAGTATTCAAACTTGGCGCGGGAAACGAGCGGGGAGGACGCGAGGACGCCGGACCCGACGAAGAGGACACCCGAAGCCGCAGACGGACGCCGGACCCGACGAAGAGGACACCCGAAGCCGCAGACGGACGCCGGACCCGACGAAGAGGACACCCGAAGCCGCAGACGGACCCGACGAGGCCGCCGATGGACGCCGCACAAGACACCAAAACTGTAAGTACAAAAAAACTTTTTTCCACAGGAATCCGCTGTAACTTTAGGGGTGCGCGCTATACGCGGGAGCGCTATACCCCAATAAATACGGTACTATATTTTTATTAACCTATATTTACTAACCTGACAGCTTATTGTTTTAAATAGGAAATCTTAATTTTGTTTGCAAATAATAAAGATTCCAACTACCAGCAAGAATGAGTTCCTACATTTAAAGAGCACCTGTCATTTCAGCTCCATCATGACAGCGCCCGGTAGCGGTCATCCACTCACCTGCTGCTGCCACGTCCCTCACCTTGTTGTGTCACTGCCGCATCACCAGCCGTCCCATTAATGTGAATGGGACTGTTGGTGAGTCAACAGCGGGTCAGAGGAGGAGCCGCTGCGGGACAGAGATGACAGTTTCTCTTTAAAAACGATGATTTAAATCAAATCCACCCTGCAGATCTCAAAAGAAAGTGTGATGAAAATACCCAATTTTCACAGGTACCCGCAGCTACTTTCGTTCTGGTCAGTTTAGGCGAAGCGGAAGTTCTTCCTCCCAAAGTCTTCTGGGACACAGGACAGGTCCTAGAAGACTTCGGGACCAAATCACAGAGCGCAGCGCCACTTGCACATGAGCACCCGGCTGTGAAGCCTCAAGCTGTCACAGCAGGGCGCCCATAGTAAGAGATGCTGGCGCCGCCAAGGGAGTAAGAAAACGACTGGGGTGAGTGTATTGCTGGACAATGGGAGACAGGTAAGGTCCCTTTCACACGGGCGGCCCGTTCAGGTCCGCCTGCCAGTTGTTTTGTCGGACCTGAACGGGCGCTCCGTGCTCCTCTATGGAGCCGCGGATGTCAGCGGTGTGACATGCCCGCTGACATCCGACCCGCTCCGCCAAAGTGTGACGGAGGAAAAACCTACTTTTCCATCCGTCTGGCGGATCGGATTGGGTGAACACGGACAGACGGTCCGTGTTCATCTGATCCCCCCAAATTTACTGCGCTACCCGCGATTCACGGAGCAATAGCTCCGTAAATTGCGTGTGCGCTCTTTAAAATTGCCCGGCGTAAGCGCGCGCAATTTAAATGATCCCGTAGGGGGCGGGAATCATTTAAATTAGGCGCGTTCCCGTGGCGATCGTAGAGCGCATGCTCCGTCGGGAAACTTTCCCGACGTGCATTGCGGCAAATTACGTCATTTGCCTCAAAGTGAATGTGAATGGCGTCCAACGCCATTCACAAATCACTTACGCAAACTACGTAAAATTCAAATTTCGCGACGCGGGAACGAAGGGTATATGTAACATTGGCTGGGGCAGCCTTACGTGAAAGACGCCGTACGGAAACAACGTAAACTGCGTAACATTGTGAATCAGCGTTAGTATGCAGTTTGCATACTATACGCTGAGCACAACGGGAACGCCACCTAGCGGCCATCGCAAGAATGCAGCCTAAGATATGCGGGCATAAGAGCCTTATGCCGCGCATATCTTAGGCTGCAGTCGGCGTAACGAGGTTCCTGAATCAGGAGCACTCGTTACGCCGGGGCAAGTAAGCAATTGCGCTGTGTTACTATGGTTACACAGGCGCAATTGCTTCTTGAATCCAGGCCATTGTGGGAAATGCACATTTGCAATGGAAACACCTGTTCTGATGTTCACTTTGGGAGATTTCCTCCACCTTCCGGTTGTGTCTCTGGGACAGGAAGTGAAGGGAACATTTCCACAACGGTACACAGACAGCCAATAAAAGCTGGCAGGGGTTTTAAAAACACGCTACTTTTTAGACCATGTGTTATATTTAGGGTGTAATATGCAGCATGATCGCATATACCAACCCCACCTAAACCTGAATTTCCGCCAGAGTGACACCGCACTAATTCCACCCTGCAGAAGACCAGCTTTCTGAGCCTTTGAATGCACAGGGCCCTAAATGCCAGAGCAGCATTCAATATTGCCCCGCTGCAGCCTGCCATAGACTTTAACAGGTTATGTGCAGCTGGATGCTGCCCCTGTCCCTCCTGGGTGTACCTAAAATACAGGGAGGGACACACTGCAGCTGGATGGCACCATGTGCAAGGGACCTAAGGGAGCTACACCACAGGGACATAGCATTGTTGTCCCGAATCCAATGCCACACCGTGTGCAGCGTCCTCTCCCGACCTCCGCGCAGTGGACAAAACGCCGGCCTCCGCGCAGCAGACAAAACGCCCCCCTCCCGGCCTCCATGCAGTGGACAAAACGCCCGGCTCCACGCAGCGGACAAACGCCGGCCTCCGTGCAGCGGACAAACCGCCGTGCTCTGCGCAGCGGACAAACCGCCGTGCTCTGCGCAGCGGACAAACCGCCGTGCTCTGCGCAGCGGACAAGACGCCCCCCTCCCGGCGTCCGCGCAGTGGACAAGACGCCCCCCTCCCGGCGTCCGCGCAGTGGACAAGACGCCCCCCTCCCGGCGTCCGCGCAGTGGACAAGACGCCCCCCTCCCGGCGTCCGCGCAGTGGACAAGACGCCCCCCTCCCGGCGTCCGCGCAGTGGACAAGACGCCCCCCTCCCGGCGTCCGCGCAGTGGACAAGACGCCCCCCTCCCGGCGTCCGCGCAGTGGACAAGACGCCCCCCTCCCGGCGTCCGCGCAGTGGACAAGACGCCCCCCTCCCGGCCTCCGCGCAGTGGACAAGACGCCCCCCTCCCGGCCTCCGCGCAGTGGACAAGACGCCCCCCTCCCGGCCTCCGCGCAGTGGACAAGACGCCCCCCTCCCGGCCTCTGCGCAGTGGACAAGACGCCCCCCTCCCGGCCTCCGCGCAGTGGACAAAACGCCCCTCTCCCGGCCTCCGCGCAGTGGACAAAACGCCCCTCTCCCGGCCTCCGCGCAGTGGACAAAACGCCCCCCTCCCGGCCTCCGCGCAGTGGACAAAACGCCCCCCTCCCGGCCTCCGCGCAGTGGACAAAACGCCCCCCTCCCGGCCTCCGCGCAGTGGACAAAACGCCCCCCTCCCGGCCTCCATGCAGTGGACAAAACGCCCCCCTCCCGGCCTCCGCGCAGTGGACAAGACGCCCCCCTCCCGGCCTCCGCGCAGTGGACAAGACGCCCCCCTCCGGCGTCCGTGCAGTGGACAAGACGCCCCCCTCCGGCGTAGTTCTGAGGTGATGCTCTGTCCCTGGTTAGGGAGAATCTGCAACATGTCCGCCAGTGAAGTCGCTGTGCCGAGTGTCGCACTCTGGGGCCGTATCGTTTTCTGGGCAAGTTGCCGCCAGCGACAGGATGAGCGATGTGAAGCAGGCCTTAACGGTCCCGTAGGCCCATGGCGGCGCCCTTCTGATCCAGTTGCCACCGACAATACACCAGGAGCGCTAGTATGACGCAGACTTAACCGCTTTAAGGCCCCATGCATGCGTTTCCACTGGCAATATTTTGTGTGCGATTAACGCATGTTTCTGCGCGGTACCCATTTACTTCAATGTGCCTCCCCCTTGTGCGTTTCTCACATTAAAAAAGCTCGGGGGCCAAATTTTGGCCCCGAAACAAACTTTTGTTTTTTTTACACGCACGGGTTTCACGTGTTTCGGGGTGACATTAGTAAAGAATGCCACGCAAATATGTGTTGGAATGTTTTTCTGTAATTTTAACATAATTCCAAATCGCTAAGTGTGATTGGGGCGCTATACAGGTTGGCGGTTTGGCGTTGTGACGCGCTCATGTAAACGAAGACGGTGGCGTCACAACGCGCCAATCCTGCGATCAGCTGACCCAAATGGCGTTAAAGTGTGCCAATAAAACGTTCTTTATACCTGAGGATAAATACCGGGGTATACAGAGATGGGGGAGGGGGGTAGGCCCAGGGGGTTACCGGATACCGGAGGGAGAGAAGAGGGGGGACCGGGCATGCAGAGCGCCGCACTCACCTTATACACATCCCCGTACGTCCCGCTCCCCACCCGCTGGATCAGCTCGAAGTCCTGCTGCGGGTTCTTGCGGAGAATTTCGGCGCTGGGTCGGACCGAGTACTCCATAGTGTGGGCTGGGCGGAGGAGATCAGAGCCGGGGGAGGCCGGGCTCCGGAGCCATGTCCGCCGACTGAACAACAATGAGAGACGGAGGAAGAGAGCCGGGAGAAGGAGGAGCAGGAGAGACACACAGCGCCACCCACCGGACAACCCCTACACACCTCCACCGGGACAGCCCGGCCTCGCTTACACCGACAGTGACACTTCCCGGGCCTCACCTCGGCCTGGAGGAAGAGACCCCTTACCAGGGCCTGAGGCGCCCTCACCTGTACTGACCCCCCTCATATGACCTGTACTGGGGGGACACTGACCCCTCATATGACCTGTACTGGAGGGGTAAAACTGACCCCTCATATCACCTGTACTGGAGGGGTAAAACTGACCCCTCATATGACCTGTACTGGAGGGGTAAAACTGACCCCTCATATCACCTGTACTGGGGGACACTGACCCCTCATATCACCTGTACTGGGGGGACACTGACCCCTCATATCACCTGTACTAGGGGGACACTGACCCCTCATATCATCTGTACTGGGGGGGGGACACTGACCCCTCATATCATCTGTACTGGGGGGGGACACTGACCCCTCATCACCTGTACTGGGGGGACACTGGCCCCTTATATCACCTGTACTGGGGGAACACTGACCCCCTCATATCACCTGTACTGGGGACACTGACCCCTCATATCACCTGTACTGGGGGACACTGACCCCCTCATATCACCTGTACTGGGGGACACTGACCCCTCATATCACCTGTACTGGGGGGACACTGACCCCTCATATCACCTGTACTGGGGGACCCTGACCCCCTCATATCACCTGTACTGGGGGGACACTGACCCCTCATATCACCTATACTGGGGGACCCTGACCCCCTCATATCACCTGTACTGGGGGGACATTGACCCCTCATATCACCTATACTGGGAGAACACTGACCCTCAATCACCTGTACTGGGGGGACACTGACCCCTCATATCACCTGTACTGGGGGGACATTGACCCCTCATATCACCTATACTGGGAGAACACTGACCCTCAATCACCTGTACTGGGGGACCCTGACCCCCTCATATTACCTGTACTGGGGGACACTGACCCCTCATATCACCTGTACTGGGGGGACACTGACCCCTCATATCACCTGTACTGGGGGGACACTGACCCCTCATATCACCTGTACTGGGGGGACACTGACCACTCATATCACCTGTACTGGGGGGACACTTACGCCTCATATCACCTGTACTGGGGGGACACTGACCCCTCATATCACCTATACTGGGAGAACACTGCCCCTCATATCACCTGTACTAGGGGACACTGCCCCTCATATCACCTGTACTGGGGACACTGACCCCTCATATCACCTATACTGGGGGGACACTGACCCCTCATATCACCTGTACTGGGGGGACACTGACCCCTCATATCACCTGTACTGGGGGGACACTTACGCCTCATATCACCTGTATTGGGGGGACTTTTACCCCTCATATTACCTGTACTGGGGGGACACTGACCCCTCATATCACCTGTACTGGGGTGACACGCCTCATATCATCTGTATTGGGGGGACTTTTACCCCTCATATCACCTGTACTGGGGGGACACTGACCCCTCATTTCACCTGTACTGGGGGGACACTTACGCCTCATATCACCTGTATTGGGGGAACACTGACCCCTCATATTACCTGTACTGTGGGGACACTGACCCCTCATATCACCTGTACTGGGGGGACACTGACCACTCATATCACCTGTACTGGGGGGACAATGACCCCTCATATCACCTGTACTGGGGACAATGACCCCTCATATCACCTGTATTGGGGGGACACTGACCCCTCATATTACCTGTACTGGGGGGACACTGACCCCTCATATTACCTGTACTGGGGGGACACTGACCCCTCATATCACCTGTACTGGGGACACTGACCCCTCATATCACCTGTACTGGGGACACTGACCCCTCATATCACCTGTACTGGGGGGACACTGACCCCTCATATTATCCGTACTGGGGGACACTGACCCCTCATATTACCTGTACTGGGGGGATGGGTACTGAAACCCTCATCACACTATACTCCAGAACTATATGAAGCACACTGTCCCCTCATAGCGGCCCCCCAGTATAAGTGATAACACCCCTCAACTATACTGGGGGACACTGATACCCCTTGTATCACTTATACTTGGGGGGGGCTGACCCTTGTCAGACATACTAGGGGGGACTCCTAGTATGTGTTCGAACACGTGAACACCGTTAAAAACCGTTAAAAACTATGGGACACAAACATGAAAAATCAAAAGTGTTTCAATATCTTTTTATTAATCAAAAGTGCTAATTTTAAAGGCTTATATGCATTGTATTGTCATAAAAAGTGTTTGGGGACCTGGGTCCTGCCCCAGGGGACATGTATCAATGCAAAAATAGATTTAAAAACTGTTTTTTTAGAGAGCAGTGATTTTAATAATGCTTAAAGTAAAACAATAAAGTGAAATATTCCTTTAAATTTCGTACCTGGGGGGTGTCTATGGTATGCCTATAAAGTGGCACATTTTTTCCGTGTTTAGAACAGTCACTGCAGGAAAATGACATTTCTAAAGGAAAAAAAAGTCATTTAAGACTGAACGCGGCTATAATGAATTGTTGGGTCTCGGCAATACAGATTAAAGTCAATGAAAAAAACGGCATGGGCCCCTCCTTCCCCCCAGTCCATTACCAGCCCCCTTGGGTCTGGTATGAATATTAAGGGGAACCCCCGAACAAAAAAAAAAGTATGTGGGGGATCCCCCCAAATTCCATACCAGACCCTTCAGTTCTGATATGGATATTAAGGGGAACCATGCGCCAAATAAAAAAAAATGGCGTAGGGGTCCCCCTCAAAATCCATACCAGACCCTTATCTGAGCACGCAACCTGGCAGGCCGCAGGAAAAGAGGGGGGACGAGAGAGCCCCCCCTCCTGAACCGTACCAGGCCACATGCCCGCAACATGGGGGGATGGTGCTTTGGGGCTCTCCCCCCCACCCCAAAGCACCTTGCCCCCATGTTGATGGGAACAGGGGCCTTATGTCCTAAACCCTTGCCTGGTGGTTGTGGGGGTATGCGGGTGGGAGGCTTATCAGAATCTGGAAGCCCCCTTTAACAAGGGGACCCCCATATCCCGGCCCCCCCTATGTTAATTGGTAATGGGTACATTGTACCCCTAACATTTCACCAAAAAAAGTGTCAAAAATTGTAAAAAAGACAGGAGACACTTCGGGACAAGTCCTTTATTAAAAAATACAAAAAATAAAAATGTCCATGGATGTCCATTCACCTCTTACTCCGACGCCGAAAAAAAAAGCAGCTCTGCCTCCATGGGCGGCTCCCGCTGACTGACGTGTCTCTCGCTTTGACAGCTGTTATACAGCTGAGGGTGGGGCCACTCGGTGAAGTAACTGGGTGACCCCGCCCCCCTCTGACGGTGTTCATACTAAGTATGAACACCGATCTCTCTCTTCCCCTAGTAAGTCCCATCCACCCTACAGTTAGAAACACAGAGAGGTAACACAGGTAACCCCTTGATCGCCCCCTAGTGTTAACCCTTTCCCTTCCAGTGACATTTATACAGTACTTAGTGCATTTTTATAGCATTGATCGCTGTAAAAATGTGAATGGTCCCAAAAATTTGTCAACAGTGTCCGATTTGTCTGTCGCAATATTGCAGTCCCAATAAAAATCGCAGATCGCGCCATTACTAGTAAAAAAATAAATAATAATAAAAATGCCATAAAACTACCCCCTATTTTGTAGACACTATGGCCCTGATTCACAGACAACTTACGCCGACGTATCTGTTGATACGTGGCGTAAGTTCAAGGATGCGCTGTCGTATCTATGTGCTGTATTCAGGAAACAAGATACGCCTAAATTTTGCCAAGATACGATTGACGTAAGTCTCCTACGCCGTCGTATCTTGGGTGCATATTTACGCTGGCCGCTAGGGGCACTTCCGTTGATTTAGGCGTTGAATATGTAAATGAGCTTGATACGCCGATTCATAAACGTACTTGCGCCCGTCGCAGTAAACTACGCCGTTTACGTAAGGCGTACGTCCGGCGTAAAGTTACCCCTGCTATATGAGGCGCAAGTAATGCAAAGGTATGGACGTCGGAACAAGCGTCGAATTTTACGTCGTTTACGTAAGTCGTACGTGAATGTGGCTGGGGCGTAGGTTACGTTCACGTCACAGGCATTGAGCCGGCGTATCTTTGGGAGTAAATTTGACGTGATTGTGAGCATGCGCCGTTCGTTCGGCCATGCATTTACATGGGGCCACGGTTAATTTTAATACAACACGCCCACTTCCTTCCTACTTCGAATTAGGCAGGCTTACGCCGGCCATTTTACGTTATGCCGGCGCAAGAAAGGGAGCAAGTGCTTTGTGAATACAGTACGAGTCTCTCTATGTTACGTCGGCGTAGCGCATATCAGATGTGCTACGCCGCTCCAAAGATACGCTGATTTTGTATCAAAAATATGTAGAAGAATACATATCGGCCTAAACTAAGAAAAAAAACATTTTATGGGGGGGGGAAAAAAATTGGGATATTTATTATAGCAAAAAGTTAAAGATATTGTATTTTTTTTTTTCGGAATTGTCACTTTTCTTGTTTATAGCGCAAAAAATAAAAACCACACAGGTGATCAAATACCACAAAAAAATCTCTATTAGTGGGGAAAAAAAGACGCAAATTTTGTTTGGGTTCAGCGTCGTACGACCGCACAATTGTCAGTTAAAGCAACGCAGTGCCAAATTGTAAAAGGTGCTCTGGTCAGGAAGGGGGTAAAATCTTCCGGGCCTGAAGCGGTTATACAAGCTTATTGGTTACTATTATTTTGTATACTTTCCCCACAATGGCCCAGATTCAAGTAGAATCGCGCAATATTTGCGTGGGCAAAGAGCAAATTTTTTTCTCTGCGCCCACGCAAATATTGCGCTTTGCCCGCGATTCACGGAGCAGTTGCTCCGTAAATTGCGTGGGCAATATGCTAAGCAGCCGGGCGCAAGGCTGCCTAATGTAAATGATCCCGCCGGGGGCGGGAATCATTTAAATTAGGCGCGCTCCCGCGCCGAGCGAACAGCGCATGCTCCGTCGGGAAACTTTCCCGACGTGCATTGCGGCAAATGACGTCGCAAGGACGTCATTTGCTTGTAAGTGAACGTGAATGGCGTCCAGCGCCATTCACGGTTCACTTACGTAAACGACGTCAAATTTGAACGTCGCGAGCGGGAGGCGCAGCTATACTTTAGCATTGGCTGCGCCTGCTATTAGCAGGAGCAACCTTATGCTAAAGGCGCCGTACGGAAACTCCGTACCTTGCGTACGCAGGGCCCGCGCAACTTTTGTGAATCGGTGGTAGTATGCAATTTGCATACTACACGCCGATCACAAAGGCCGCGCCCCCTAGCGGCCAACGCAAGAATGCAGCCTGGGATGTGAAGGCATAAGGAGGCTTATGTTTGTCACATCCTAGGCTGCATTCGGTGTAACGAGGTTCCTGAATCAGGAGCACTCGTTACACCGGAGCAAGTAAGCACTTGCGCCGCGCAACTATGGTTGCGCGGGCGCAAGTGCTTCTTGAATCTGGGCCAATGTGTCTGCTCATCACTGTCTCACCGTGTTCAGCCATAAATAGTATCTGACGTGTGGATTGCAACACTGAGGGCAAAACAAGGTTCTGCCCAAAACGAACATGGAGTTCACCAATTAAAAAAATACGACGTCAGCAGGGAGCACGTTTTGATGACTAATAGAAGCTCACGTGATACTACTTCCGTGTTCCCCCGCCCACAGTCACGAGATGCCGTCTCTTCTATTTATAGCACTAATAAAGTTGTTTAAAAAAAAAAAAAGAGTTCCAAGCGTAGCGTGTGCTGCCAATTGATTCCTGTAGTGCTGGCCAATAGAGGGCGCTGTACACACGTGTGATTGGCTTCTATAGCCTGCTGATGTGATCTTGTCTGGTTTCTCCGAAGATAAAAATTACTGTGAATGACCATGGCTTCTCCCCCTATATGTAGTCTGAAATAGACCCGTCCGCTGATTAGAGAGCAAACCACTTGTGCATTTCAGGGGGATACGCTTCTATGGTGTCTGTCGCCATCTGGTGGCCAATGACTGCATTTGACACACAGGTCTTTTCTCTGCTTCTCATAAAACTTTTTTTTATTTTATTTTTTAATAAAGTGTATGTATACCCAACCCCATTATTTATTTTGTTGATAGAAGGGTTAAAAAATAGATCTCCTGACAAGTTTTTCTGCCATCAGAGGCTTCCTTGGAGAGATTCCTTCACTTCCTGTCGGGTAAAAAGTTTGTTCCTAGGGCAGGAAGTGAGAGGAGATTTCTCACCGCAAAAAAAGGCCAAAGTATTTTTTTTAAATTAAAGGATAGGTTCGTCTTTATGGAAAAACAATAATAAATGCACATATTTTTTTTGCACTTGCGATCATCATTAGTAGATGAAGTGTGCAATGTGGGCTCCTGCACACATGTCCTCAGGTGTTCAGACTGTATATCTGTATGGGCTGTCTGCAGGGCTGGTGCTAATGCAAGGCAACATGGGCACTTGCCTTACGGCACCAGCGCCGCCAAGGGAGGAAAATTGACCGGGACAGTCGCCCGCCCGACACACGCATTGCTAGGTGGGTGCGGACCGCACCCGGGTGACACCCGCCAGAGGGGTGACACCCTTGGATAGCGGCACCGCTATCACCGCCCACTGCCCTGTGGATATGACCTCGCTCTGTTTCGGTGGAGCGGACTGAAGCCGACGGCGCCTCCTCCTCGCTCTACATACAATGAGGAGGAGGAGCCGAGGGACACACACCGCTGTGTGTATACGTCTGCTGCCGCGCTGTTCTGAGGTCTGTACTGTACACTTTATTACTCTATTATAAGTAGATGGACATGTGGGGGGGGGGGGAGGCGCTATGGGAGGGGAGAGGGGTAGCCTATGCTGATGGTGGGTCTGAACTAAGGGGGGTGTCTATACTGATGGGGGTGTCTATATTGATGGGGGAGTCTGCACTATGGGGGGGTGTCTATACTGTGGGGGTCTGCACTAAGGGGGATTCTATACTAGTGGGGGGTCTGCACTAAAGGGGGGAAATCTATACTGATGGGGGGTCTGCACTAAAGTTGGGGTGTCTGCACTAAGAGGGGGATTCTACACTGATGGGGTGTCTGTACTGAGGCAGGGGGTCTATACTAACGGAGGGTGGTCTGTACTTAGTGTGGGGTCTATACTGACAGAGGGTGGTCTGTACTGAGGAAGGGGGGTCTGTTCTTAGTGAGGGGGATCCATACTGCGGGAGGGGGGTCTGATATATATAATGTATGGTGTGTGTGTGTGCGCGTGTACGTGCCGGGGGGGGGGGGGAATGCACCTTTGCCTGAGTTGGCAAAAATCCTTTCACCGGCCCTGGCTGTCTGTTTGAAAGCCGAAGGATATGTCAATGGACTACGAGATGGCTCATCAGTGCCATCCGCAGCCCACTGAAACAACAAGTCTCTCTGACGCTGTGGCAGATGTTGTTTATTGTACTTGTAGTTTATTCATTCACAGGAAATTGTGTGGGCGGAGCACCCCCGAGAAGCACCCCCGTCTACAATCACAGGGGAAGGAGGAACAGGGGGGGGGGGGCAGGAGCTGGAACATGTTCCACCCTAAATACAGGTTGAATATGCAACATGCTCCGAAGGTGAACTAATCCTTTAAGTAGGTGAGTGCTAGAACACTTGTCAGCATTTTATTGTCTGTCTTCAGAAGAGGAAGGGAAGAAAAATCGAGCCTTGGGTAACAGTAGAACCAGTAAGAGTAAAAAAACAAAAACAAATTTACTTAATTTGTTCCAAAGCTAAGATAAACAGTTTTGGGTGTAGCTAAAGCAAACACTCTACCCATATGGGACACCACAGTGTGCTTTCTTGTAAAGATGAACATGTCAGTCACCGGCTCTCTGCTCTGCCCCCTCCAGCACTCACTGGAGCTCCAGGCAGGATAGGGGCGGGAGCAGCTAGCTCAGGTAGGATAGGGGCGGGAGCAGCTAGCTCAGGCAGGTTAGGGGCGGGAGCAGCTAGCTTAGGCAGGTTAGGGGCGGGAGCAGCTAGCTCAGGCAGGTTAGGGCCAGGACCAGCTAGCTCAAGCAGGATAGGGGCGGGAGCAGCTAGCTCAGGCAGGATAGGGGCGGGAGCAGCTAGCTCAGGCAGGATAGGGGCGGGAGCAGCTAGCTCAGGCAGGTTAGGGGCGGGAGCAGCTAGCTCAGGCAGGTTAGGGGCAGGACCAGCTACCTCAGGCAGGATAGGGGCGGGAGCAGCTAGCTCAGGCAGGATAGGGGCGGGAGCAGCTAGCTCAGGTAGGTTAGGGGCAGGACCAGCTACCTCAGGCAGGATAGGGGCGGGAGCAGCTAGCTCAGGCAGGTTAGGGGCCTGACCAGCTAGCTCAGGCAGGATAGGGGCGGGATCAGCTAGCTCAGTCTCTATGTGGCCTACTTAGAAGCTGAACCAGCTGCTGATTAGGCCTCAGGGATGATCCTGACATTATTGTCAGGATACATCCAGAGACTGAATCGGTTCAGTGATGACTCCGTGACTTTAGCCCACTGAAGGGCTGATTTTGGATCACAGGGGAGCAAAACTAAGTGCTGTTCTGTGACTCACAAGAGAAGTATTGCCAAAAGAGCTTTGGACCTGGTGCGAGGGCTGTAGTGCACGCATTGGGGTTGAGCATGTTTTGTGTTTGCACTAGTTATTCCATTTTTGCACTCATAGTAAGACTGCTTATGACAAGTTAAACTCAATAATTATATAATAATGTGTCTAATATATCTGTTTCCTATGATCATCGGCTCCATCTAGTGGCCATAATGCAATATTCTCCTGAAATCATGAAAATAGCGCATTATGGATACTATGGCGACTTGATTACTACCGTGATGTGACTTGATGCAACTTTGAAGCAAGTTTGTCTTGTGCAGGTATGCAGAGATAACAGCATACAAGAAGATGCCATGCACTGCCTGGGTAATCGTCTTGTAATGTTGGATCCAAATCACATCAATATAGATGAGGATTCAACCTGGAGGCAACTTCCTTTAAAGTCTATGGGCGCAAATCAGATAGAAGTCACCTTGAAGTAGTACAGGAATCTTTTCTAAAGTCAGAGAGACTGCAGTAGTGCTAATTAAGACTGCTGTCATTGACTAACATGGAATTTCACATGTCATGCGGCTTGGGGTCTCACAAGTCAGATCCCAAGTCGCAGCAGGGGTGGCTGGTCTGAGGCCTCACATACATACTTTCCCCCTTTCAGCTGTAGCACCAAAAGCAGCCACTTCTTCCTGTGTATTGGTCCTGCTTGCACTATACAGTGAACCTTGGAATACAAGCATAATATGTTCCAGGAGAATTCTTGGGATCCAAAGCACTCGCATATCAAAGCGAATTTCCCCATGGAAGTCAATGGAAACTAAGGTAATTTGTTCTGCATTGACTTCTATGGCACTTCGTCCAACTGCCCGCTTCCTTTCTGTTTCGGAGCTTTGATCTGGGGACAAATCTTCTGATTCCTTTATACTAATACTCTCTGGATGATGGTACGACCAATTGTATTATAGATTATCTATTTACGTTTGAAGAGGCTATTTTCTCACATTTGTAAAAGTGTTGGAACGCATATGGCGGTGTCTTGCATGCGTACTCCAGCGGGTAGCCAAATGTGATGGGTAGCCATATGTGATGAAGCATGGGCAGGTTCTTGAGAGACAAGGCAGCATCATTGTTTTGTTGGGAAATAACTCAATGGAGTCTATTTATAAAACATTAGTTGGAGAAATGTCAAAAGCATTTGTTCAAAATGATCAAAATGTACCCATATTTTTTCTAATAGGTTAATTCCTATAGCGTTAGCTCCATCTAGTGGTCAAAATGTAGTATATTTTCTTATTGAGGTATTTCAAAAAGCTATATGCCGCGTACACACGACCGTTTTTCGGGTTGTAAAAAAATAATTTTTTTTTATGTCATTAAAAATGATTGTGTAAAGGCTCCAGATCATTTTTCACGATGTAAAAAATGGCCATTAAAAATTTAGAACATGCTCAAATTTTTCACGACGTTTTTAACGTTGTAAAAAATGGTCGTGTGTGGGCTTTAACGACGTGAAAAAAACGTGCATGCTCAGAAGCAAGTTATGAGACGGGAGCGCTAGTTCTGGTAAATCTAGCGTTCATAATGGAGTAAGCACATTCATCACGCTGTAACAGACTGAAAAGCGCGAATCGTCTTTTACTAACAGTAAATCAGCAAAAGCAGCCCCCAAGGGTGGCGCCATCCGAATGGAACTTTCCCTTTATAGTGCCGTCGTACGTGTTGTTTGTCACCGCGCTTTGCTAGAGCATTTTTTTCCCACGATCGTGTGTAGGCAAGGCCGTTTTAACAACCACGTTGAAAAAAACGTCGTTTTTTTCTAGACCATTAAAAATTTCATTTTTTAACACGAAAAACGGTCGTGTGTACGCGGCATGAGACTTTGCTTCTGTGCAGAAACTTCCTGTAATAAAGACCGGTCACTGCTGATCACTCTCCTTGTGTAGGGGGACTGGTCTTGTCTCCACCCCCTCCTGTAGTTTTTTGCAGGCAGCCTGTAGTGTGTGGAGACTACTGGGGAAAGGGGCATCAGACCACACCGATCTTGATGTTATCTGATGCTTTGGAGGCCAAAGAAGACACCTGGGGCCAGATCCACATAGATCTGCACCGGCGCAGCGTATCTAAGATACGATACGCCGCCGTAACTTACTTGGCTTTGTTTCAAATCCACAACGAATTTGCGCCGTAACTTACAGCGGCGTAGTGTATCTCTGGCGGCGGAATTCAAATCGGCGATTAGGGGGCGTGATTCATTTAAATGAAGCGCGTCTCCGCACCAAATGAACTGCGCATGCTTAGTTTCTAAATTTCCCGCCGTGCATTGCGCGAAATGACGTCGCAAGGATGTCATTTTTTAAACTTAGACGTGACTTACGTCCATCCCGATTCACGGACGACTTACACAAAAAAAAAAAAAAATTCTAGTTTCGACGCGGGAACGACGGCCATACTTAACATGGCAAATCTAACTATACGCCGCAAAAAAGCAGCTTTAACTATACGCCGGAAAAAGCCAACTAGAGACGACGTAAGAGAATACCTGACGCGCAAAATGACGTGAACGCCACCCAGCGGACGCCGAAGTATTGCATCTTAGATCCGAAAGGCGTACGAGGACGTACACCTGTCGGATCTAACCCAGATGCCGTCGTATCTTGGTTTGAGGATTCAAACCAAAGATACGACGCGGGTAATTTATAAGTACGCCGGCGTATCAGTGCGGATCTGGCCCCTGGAGTCTAATAAACCCCAGGTGTCTCAGTAAAGAAGACCTGTCACTGCTTATTGTTGTCACAAGGGATGTGATTAGAAAAAAAAAAACACTAAAAGGGACAGATTAAAAAAAATATTTAATAAGAAATATATATATTTTTTTAAAGTGACCACATTCCGCTATGCTCGTGCGCGTAGGCAAGTGCATGCATCAGTCACGTACACATATGTACGGTATCGCCGTGAGCAATATTTCTAGGACCAAACCTCCTGTTTAACTCTAAACTGGCAACCTGTAAAGGCTTTTAAAGCGTTGCCTCTGGAGATTTTTAGGTACTATAGTTCCAGGGTTGTACGCAGTTTTAAAGCGTGACATGTTTGGTATCTATTAACTCGGCGTAACATCATCTTTTATCGTTTTCTATATTTTGTTTTTGTGCATTAAAATAAAATAAATAAATTTGTGTATTTTTTCCCTAAAATTTGTGTTTGGGAAAAACTGCTGCGCATATACGATAGAAACACAGAAAAGCGATGTCAGAAATGGAGTAGTCCACCTAGTCTGCCCATTTTTTATTAGTTTTTTTCTTGTCTTTTTTTTCTTTTTGTTTTTTTGTTTTGTTAAAACGGCGTTCCACCCATATTGCTGCAAGTCTAACAACATTTGGTATGTTTTTTTCTTTTTTTACTTACTGTGTGTGCCTTGTTTCTACGCTGTTCTGTGTGATCTGCCTCCTCTCGGCCACGGCGCCGTACATCATATCCTGCCGCTCCTTGGATCCTGGGAGATGTTTGTCGGTGTTCCCAGGAGTCAGTGGGCATCGCCACAGGATTGCATTGCCCTGTGTATACAGCGCCTGCGCGAGATCGAGAGGTGCATGCTGGGTAGCCAGCAGCACCTTATCAGCACCTTAACAGACTCCTAGTGGGCTTCACGTGCCCACAGTGAAGATGGAGGTGCTTTG
This sequence comes from Rana temporaria, assembly GCF_905171775.1. Taxonomy (NCBI): domain Eukaryota; kingdom Metazoa; phylum Chordata; class Amphibia; order Anura; family Ranidae; genus Rana; species Rana temporaria. Next base: position 24,127,509 of record NC_053501.1, read on the forward strand.
AAATGCAGAAAACAAACTGTTGACTGTCTTACTACCTTACTACTATTCCAAGCATCAACTATCCTTTCAGTAAAATAATACTTTCTAAGGTTTGAACTTTCCCTGTGTTCTGGATCTTGGTTTCATATTGAAAAGACTGCCCTCCTGAACCTTATTCACCCCATTTATGTATTTAAAGGTCTCCCCTTTCCCTTCTTTGATCTAGACTGTACATATTAATTTCCTGAAGTCGCTTGTGATATGTTTTATTTACCAAACCTTTCACCATTTTTGTTACTGTGTGATATAAAAATATGCAACACCCACCATTTTATTAGGGGTTCTAGATATTTTTCTAGCAAAAAATTATGGGCCAGATTCACAGTCCGGCGGCGCAGCGTAACGTAACCGATTTACGTTACACCGCCGCAAATTTTCTGTCTAAGTGCCCGATCCACAAAGCACTTACCTGGAAATTTGCGGCGGTGTATCGTAAATCCGTCCGGCGCAAGGCGGGCCAATTCAAATGGGGCGGGTACCATTTAAATTAGGCGCGCTCCCGCGCCGGACGTACTGCGCATGCTCCCGACGCAAATTTCCCGACGTGCTTTGCGCGAAATTACGACGCGATGACGTTTTGTGAATCGCGACGTGAAAAAAAGACTTGCGCCGGAAAAAATTTTTTTTTTAAAAAAATTCAAAAGCGACGTGGGAAAGACGGGTATACTTTTACATGGTGGAGTAATTTTCCACTTTGTAAAAGGTGCCCTATCTTTGCGACAGCAAACTAACACTTGCGGCGACGTAACGACGGGAAAAAGTTTCGTGGATCGCCCGTAACTGCTAATTTGCATACCCGACGCTGGTTTACGACGCAAACTCCCCCCAGCGGCAGCCGCGGCACTGCATCCTAAGATCCGACAGTGTAAAACGATTACACCTGTCAGATCTTAGGGATATCTATGCGTAACTGATTCTATGAATCAGTCGCATAGATAGAAACAGAGATACGACGGCGTATCAGCAGATACGCCGTCGTATCCCTTTTGTGAATCTGGCCCTATGTTTTAATCTCTTATGTTAAAAATATATATACATATATATACTGTGGACCAGATTCACAAAGACTTACGACGGCGTATCTCCAGATACGCCGTCGTAAGTCCGAATGGCCGCCGTCGTATCTATGCGCCTGATTCATAGAATCAGTTACGCATAGATTTGGTCAAGATACGAGCGGCGTAAGTCTCCTACGCCGTCGTATCTTGGGTTGCAATAATTACGCTGGCCGCTAGGTGGCGCTTCCTTGATTTCCGCGTTGAATATGTAAATGAGCAAGATACGCCGATTCACGAACGTACGTACGCCCGTCGCAATTAGTTACGCCGTTTACGTAAGACATACGCCGGCGTAAAGATAAAGCTGGTCTCTAGGTGGCGCAGCCCATGCAAAGTATGGACGTCAGAACAAGCGTATCTTTTTACGTCGTTCGTGTAAGTCGTACGCGAATAGGGCTATGTGTAAGTTACGTTCACGTAACAGGCATTGAGCCGACGTATCTTTGGGCGTAAATACGACGTGATACTGCGCATGCGCCGTTCGTTCGGCCATGCATCTACATGGGGTCAAGCCTCATTTAAATACAACACGCCCCCTACCAGCCTACTTTGAATTACGCGTGCTTACGCCGGCCCATTTACGCTACGCCGCCGTAACTTAGGACGCAAGTGCTTTGTGAATACAGCACTTGCCTCTCTAAGGCCCCGTACACACGACCGGATCTGTCCGCTGATACTTGTCCGCGGACCAGTTTCAGCAGACAAGTTCGGTCGTGTGTACGGCCTATCGTACCGTTTTCCGGCGGACATTTGTCCAGCCGACCGTTTTCCAGCGGACAAAAATTTCTTAGCATGCTAAGAAACCTGTCCGCTGGAAACCTGTCCGTCGGACATGTTCGGTCGTCTGTACAGACTCACCGGACATGTCCGATCGACCGCCATCCCTCGCATGCGTCGAAGTGATTCGATGCATGCGTGGAAGTATTTACCTTCCAGGGCCGCGCACGTCGCGGCGACGGCGCGGCCACGTCACCGCGTATTCTGTACGTGCGGATTTCTGTTTGATGGTGAGTACACACATCAAACAGAAATCGGCCAGACGACTGTCCGCTGAAAACGGTCCGGCAGACCTTTTTCATCGGACAGTCCGTCCGTGTGTACAAGGCCTAAGTTGCGGAGGCATAGCGTAAATACGGCACGCTACGCCCACGCAACGTAGAGCGGCCGTACGTGAATCCGGGCCACTGTGTGTATGTATGTGTATGTGTAGGAATGGGAGAACTTGACCAGACTGGAAGTGGTTAAAGGGCAAATACACGATCAGACGAGGAGGGAGCATCCACAGAAAACAGTAATGATCCGAGATAAATGTTAAAGGCCGTTTACAGTAGGGATCATTTGCAAGGACAAATCTCTTGGGACAGATGACAACAGATTGGCCAAATAGATATTCCTGGATTATTTTTGCCATCAATTAAAACCCCTCCCCCAAAAAACAGACTTATAAAGATCTGTTGCACCTGATATTTCCCCTGTATGTATTTACACAATACTAATTCTAACCCTTTGCAGTTCATTCCAATGTGTATTACGGTGTGTGATGCTCTATCTCTGTGTATATGTATAGCATCATTGCACTGAGCCGTCCTGATCATGTGACTGGTCCTCCTCCTCCTCCTCCTTCTCCGAGCATCTCTCATCCTGCAGAATCAGCCCAGGCTCCATCACCAAAGCTCCAAACTGCCTACAGCCGCCCACAGCCTCACCCCTGCCATGGCCAGGAACCGAAAAGAGAGAAACAGCTGGGGTGAGTGTGACATCACAATCCATGGGGGTCTCCTGGGATTAAAGGGGGGCACAGGTAGTCTGCAGCTCCTGGCCAGGGTGTGTTCCAGACTCAATCCATTGTATCTGCATGGTTTCTTGTTGTGTGTATGAGCGGCATGCAGCCTACAGCTTGTTCAGAAACAAGAGCAATACCAAAATTAAAAGAGAAGCTAGATTTGCATTTCGTAGATGTTGTGTATATGCAATAAAACGGATGGAGCCACCAGGGAAATTCCAGGACCTCAGCTGCTGCAGAACTCTTTACCAGCTAGGTGGCACTCGGCGTCTTGTTTAAAGATGCAGTGTCACCGATAGGGATCTGCCTTTCAGGATGCTGCTGCGATAGGCAAGATTTTTCTATGAAATAATGTCATCCATGTACCCAGCCGGTGTTCATCTCTTATTTATGACGGCCTTTGTGTTCATTACTGCCTCAGTGCTGCCAGTCCCAGGACACCCCCCACTGGTCCTATTCCACAGATTCCAATTTTAGTCCATTATTGCTACTTAGGTCTTATGCTCATAATACTTTATACCAGGGGTAATGAATTCAAATTCTAAGGAGGACTGGTCAGTAAAATATTCTTCCAGCAGAGGTCTGAATCTCATGATTGTGCTAAGACTCGGATTCTAGCATGTATGCATATCTATTAATAAACAATGTACAATCTCCATATCATTTCAATAATAATTAGTGTCTTTTTCCAGTGTGCTTCCATTGCATCTATTGTCCCTTTACATTAGGTGTCCCCATCAGAGTGCCCCCTTACACCAGATGTCCCCATCAGAGTGCCTCCTTACATTAGGTGTCCCCATCAGAGAGTGTCCTTATATCTGGTGTCCCCAACACAGTGCCTCCTTACATTAGGTGTCCCCATCAGAGTGTGTTCTTATATCTGGTGTCCCCAACACAGTGCCTCCTTACAATGGGTGTGCCCATCAGAGTGTGTCTTTATATCTGGTGTCCCCAACACAGTGCCTCCTTACAATGGGTGTGCCCATCAGAGTGTGTCCTTAAATCTGGTGTCCCCAACACAGTGCCTCCTTACATTAGGTGTCCCCATCAGAGTGTGTTCTTATATCTAGTGTCCCCAACACAGTGCCTCCTTACAATGGGTGTGCCCATCAGAGTGTGTCCTTATATCTAGTGTCCCCAACACAGTGCCTCCTTACATTGGGTGTGCCCATCAGAATGCCCCGTTACATCATGTGTGCACCTTATATCAGGTATCCCCATCAGGTGCCCCCTTACATCAGGTATCCCCATAAGAGTGCCCCCTTACAATAGGTGTGACCATCAAAATGCCCTCTTACATAATGTGTCCCCATCAGAGTGTGTCCTTATATCTGGTGTCCCCAACACAGTGCCCCCTTACATAAGGTATGTCCATCAGAATGCCCCCTTACATAAAGTGTGTCCTGTACATCAGGTGTCCCCATCAGAGTGGCCCCGTACATCAGGTGTCTCCATCAGAATGCCCCTGTACATCAGGTGTCCCCATCAGAGTGCTGCCTTAAATCAGGTGTGGTCCACAAGAGTGCCCCTTTACATCAGGTGTCCTCATCAGAGTGTGCAGTTATATCCAGTGTCCGTATTACTGTGCCCTCTTAGATCAGGTGTCCCCATCAGGGTGCCCCCTTACATCGGGTATGACCATCAGAGTGTACCCTTACAACAGGAGTCCCCATCAGAGCGCCCCTTTACATCAGGTGTCCCCATCAGAGTGTGTCCTTATATCTGGTGTCCCCAACACAGTGCCTCCTTCAAATCGGGTGTGCCCATCAGAATGCCCCCTTACATCATTTGTGCCCCTTATATCAGGTGTCCCCATCAGGTGCCCCCCTCACGTCACGTGTCCCCATCAGAGTGCCCCCTTACATTGGGTGTGATCATAAGAGTGCCCTCTTACATAAGGTATTCCCATCAGAGCGTTCCCTTATATCGAATGTCCCCAATACAGTGCCTCCTGACATCGGGTGTGTCCATGAGAATGCCCCCCTACATCATGTGTGCCCAGTACATCAGGTGTCCCCATCAGGTGCCTACTTACATCAGGTGTCCCCATCAGAGTGCGCCCTTACATCAGGTGTCTCCAACACAGTGCCCCCTTACATAAGGTGTGTCAATCAGAATACCCCCTACATAAAGTGTGCCCTGTACATTGGGTTTCCCCATCAGAGTGGCCCGTACATCAGGTGTCCCCATCAGAGTGGCACCTTACATCAGGTGTGGTCCACAGGAGTGCCCCTTTACATCGGGTGTCCTCATCAGGTTGTCCCGTTATATCCAGTGTCCCTATTACTGTGTCCCCTTAGATCAGGTGTCCCCATCAGGGTACCCCCTTACATCAGGTATGACCATCAGAGTGTTCCCTTACAACAGGTGTCCCCATCAGGGTGCCCCCTTACATCAGGTATGACCATCAGAGTGTTCCCTATCAACAGGTGTCCCCATCAGGGTGCCCCCTTAAACCAGGTGTCCCCAACATAGTGCACCCTTACATAGGATGTGCCCATCAGAATGCCCCCTTACATCATGTGTGCCCCTACATCAGGTGTCCTCATCAGGTGTCTCTATCACCACGCCCCCTTAAATTGGGTGTCCCTATCAGAGTGTCCCTTTACATTATGTGTCCTCCATGAGTGTGCCCCCTTACATCGGGTGTGTCCACCAGAGTGCCCCCTTTCATCAGGTGTCCCCCTTCACAGTGCTCCCTTACATCAGGTATAACCATTAGGGGCCTCTTAAATCAGTGTGCCCCCTAGCTTTCTTTTACTTGAATTTTATTGAAAAGAATAAAGGAAAATGGGTACTTACACAGTTGGTTTCTATCCTCCAGTCGCTCTGGGGGCAGGGCACATGTCACATTATTGGTTGTAAGGGTGCCGCCAGCACTAACAACATTTATAACTAAAAGCTCATCTTGCCACCAGTGTTGCCCCCAATACCTGTTCTAGCTTGCTCATCCTTTTACAAATCTATTACCCACTCATACCCACAGCATCCTGCTTCAGTGCATCTCTAAACCAGCAATACTTGTGCAGCCAATTTATACACCATCCTATATTGTAAATATCATTGTGTTTTATAGAATATGCCTTCTAGATTGTACACTGCTATCCCTGCCAATAATGCCAGCCTGTCCCTGCCAATAATGCCAGCCTGACCACAAAAACTAGTGCAATATTTATGCCACCCTGATATCTCTCCCTCCCCTCCGTGACCAATGCTGCGTCCTCAGGCCTGCCTGGCCCATCCCTATGTGATGGCTGCGCCCAGCCTGTTAACCAGTGCAATCCTATATGTATATCATGCCACCTTGGCCTAACTGTGCCAACTTCGTAAATCAAGGAGAATTAGCAGCACATTTTTTTTTTTGTCCACCAATCAGATTTAGAGCGATGTTGTCAATGAAAAACGGTTACAAATTGTCAAGATTACAGCATAATAATATCATAATATCTAAGCGAGCTAATCCGAAAAAAGGCGTGTGCAACATTTATTTCTATATGGCGTGTAGTGATGTCATCACCTAAATAGAGAACTAATGTTACAGCAGTAAAAATTAGTCTTTTCTGGAGAACAATGATGTCATTCTGTGATGTCATTACGCTAAGAGATAACATATAGGAAGTACGGCTGTGTCCTATGAATGAATGGATGGAGATATTACCTCTCCCCTCTATGCCTCTGCAGCCAGTACATTATGCAGATGTAAATACTGGGCTAGATTCAGATAGGTTACGCGGATCTTTAGATCCGCGTAACCTATCTGATTTACGTTACGCCGCCGCTATTTTTTGAAGCAAGTGCTTTATTCAGAAAGCACTTGCCTCTAAAGTTGCGGCGGCGTATCGTAAATCCCCAGGCGGAATTCAAATTCCGCGGCTAGGGGGCGTGTACTATTTAAATCAGGCGCGTCCCCGCGCCGATCGAACAGTGCATGCGCCGTCCGCAAATTTTCCCAGTGTGCATTGCTCCAAATGACGTCGCAAGGACGTCATTGGTTCCGACGTTAACGTAAATTACGTCCGGCCGTATTTGCCTTAGACTTACGCAAACGACGTAAAAAATTCAAAACTCGGCATGGGAACGACGGCCATACTTAACATAGGATACGCCACACTTACCCCTGCTATAGCAGGGGTAACTTTCCGCAGGAAAAAGCCGAACACAAACGACATAAAAAAAAGCGCCGGGCGGGCGTTCGTTTCTGAATCGGCGTAAATGCTCATTAGCATATTCAACGCGTAAAAGATATGGAAGCGCCACCTAGCGGCCGGCCTGGAATTGCAGCCTAAGATTACTTACACCTGTCGGATCATAGGCATATCAATGCGTAACCTGATTCTATGAATCGGGCGCATAGATACGACAGCCGGACTCAGAGATACGACGGCGTATCAGGAGATACGCTGTAGTATCTTCTTTCTGAATCCGGCCCACTAAGTCCATTTTGTTTGCTAAATCGCTGTGTACCAAATATATATATATATATATATTTTAAAATAACTTTTTAAAATTTTGACGCAGGAACGACGGCCATACTTAACATTGGCTGCGCCTCATATAGCAGGGGCAACTTTACGCTGGGAAAAGCCTAACATAAACGTGAGAGAGAGACTAGGCAACCCTTTACAGGAGGCCTATTTTGAAGTTTTCTTTTCACATATACTTTCACTTATTTATTTATTAAGTCTCACTCATTTCATCTAAGTGTGGCTAGACGGACACCAAGGGGTCACTCACTTGGAGAGTTTCCCCCCTGGGAGGGCGTCTAAGCTTTAATTATTTGATTAACTTTTTTGCACAGCACTGTTTTGCACAGCACTTATTCACTTTATTACAGGAACTATAAGATAATAACAGTGGTCGTTACGACAAATTAATTGAATTTTGACACATTGTACGACACAGCACACTTTCTTTTTTCATTGGCATACCCCACAATTGGCAGCGCCACTCACCCCATTTAAACAGCTACTCATATGGCCTCGTACACACGACCGGATCTGTCCGTTGGGATTTATCCGCGGATCAGTTCCAGCAGAAAAATCCGGTCGTGTGTACGGCTTAGCGGACATTTTTCGGCGGACATTTCTCCAGCCGACGGTTTTCAAGCGGATAAAAATTTCTTAGCATGCTAAGAAATCTATCCGCTGGAAACCTGTCCGTCTTACTGATCCGGTCGTCTGTACAGACTCACCGGATAAGTCCAAGTGATCCCCATCCCTCGCATGCGTCGAAGTGATTCGACGCATGCGTGGAAGTATTTACCTTCCAGGGTCGCGCACGTCGCGGCGACGGCGCGGCCACGTCACCGCGTATGTTTTCCGCGGGGATTTTGATCTGATGGTGTGTACAGCCCATCAGATCAAAATCGGGAGCAGAAATGTCCGCTGTTTCCAACGGATATCCTCTCGTGTGTACAGGGCCTATCAGTGTTGCCTATCATTACTGAATATTAGTGATTCATCATCAGTGCCCATCAGTGCCACCTCATCAGTTCCCATCAGTGCCGCCTCATCAGTGCCCGTCAGTGAAGGAGAAGACTTGCTTATTTGCAAAATTGTATAACAGAAAATAAGAAACCCTTTTTTTTGCAAAAAATTCAAAACCGAGCGGCGATTAAATACCACCAGAAGAAAGCTCCATTTGTGGCGAAAAAAAATTATAAAAGTTTCATATGGGTACAGTGTTGCATGACCGCGCAATTGGAAGCTGAAAATTGGCCTGGGCAGGAAGGGGGTGAAAGTGCCCGGTATTATAGTAGTTAAAGAGTCCCTGTAATGCTGGCCCCATCCCCCCTCATCAGTGCCACCTTCTGTGAAAATCCAGCACATGAGCCTGAACTTTAATGGCATCCCAGTCTTGGTCCGTAGGGTTCACTGTTAATGCCACCTATATTATTTGCACACACCTACTAGCAGCATCTTGGAAATATTAGATCCGTAGCGCTGGTTCTACCATCCCTCTTTCACTGTTAAGTGGGTCCACCCTTTGCAGCTATAACAGCTTCAACTCTTCAACAAAGTTCATAAAGACATGGATGACCTCAACGTGATAGAACACCTTTGGCATGAATTAGAGCAGAGACTGTGAGCCAGGCCTTCCCATCCACATCAGTGCCTGACCTCACAAATGTGCTTCTGGAAGAATGGTCAAACATTCCCATAGACACACTCCTAAACCTTGTGGACAGCCTTCCCAGAAGAGTTGAAGCTGTTATAGCTGCAAAGGGTGGGCCAACTCAATATTGAACCCTACGGACTAAGACTGGGATTTCATTAAAGTTCATGTGCGTGTAAAGGCAGATGCCCCAATACTTTTGGTAATAAAATGTATGTGCCGAAGGACTCTGCCCGGCCTTTGGGACCTGGCAAAGACCTGTGGCCAGAGGCGACTCTAGGCTTTGTGAGGACTTAGGCAAAGCTTGACATGGGGCCCCACTCACACCCTTGATGGGAAAAATAATTCAAGGACAAGAGCCTCTTCCCCACAACCCTGGGCAGTGGTTGTGGGGTCTGCGGGCAGGGGGATTTTCGGAATCTGGAAGTGCTTTTTAACAAGGTGGCCCCCAGATCCTGCTTTTTTAATAACCAAGGGGCGGGGCCACCCGTTGATGTCACCTGGTGAACCTGCCCCCTTGTGACGTCATTGACTGAGGGCATGCTGGGTCATTGACATTACAAGGGGTGGTGTCACCGATATTCACTGGTTGTTAGGGACGCTGGCGGCCCTGCTCCTGAGTCAGGGCTTTTAACGCTGCCTGAGCACAGCAGCCTTAAGGTCTCCTGTCCCTCAAAACTGGGGTACTGCATTGGGTAAGTTAGGCGGCCGCAAGGCCCCTGTGAGTGTGAGGCCTTAGGCGACCACCTGATTTGCCTAATTAAAGAGCCGCCTCTGCCAGGTTGTGCAGACAACCTGAAGTCCGAGACTTCCATATCTGTGAGATCTTTGTGAGTCTCCAAAAGCGCACTGCCATTCTCATCTAGACAAGAAAAGAGGAAGTGCTGCAGCACAAAAAAATCTAATTATGGGAGAGGAAGAGGCAAATAAGTTGCTTGTTTTTTTGTTTTGTTTTTGGTTGAAGGTCGCTTTAATGTGTATCTACAGTTAAAACTTTTTTTTCAGTTTTGGATTGAGGGGTCAGGTGCTAGAACCTCTGTCAAGTTTTTATTGCTGTCTATGTCTCCGTTAGAAAGATTCAGTGGGCCAGATTCTCGTAGACTGGCGTAAAACAGCGGCGGCGTAACGTATCTCATTTACGTTACGCGGCCGCAAGTTTTACAGACAAGTGCTTGATTCACAAAGCACTTGCCTGTAAAGTTGCGGCGGCGTAGCGTAAATTTTCCGGCGCAAGCCCGCCTAATTCAAATGATCCAGGTAGGGGGCGTGGATCATTTAAATTGGGCATGTTCTCGCGCCGATCGTACTGCGCATGCGCCGTCCCTAAAATTTCCCGACGTGCATTGCGCTAAATGACGTCGCATGGATGTCATTGGTTTCGACGTTAACGTAAATGGCGTCCAGCGCCATTCACGGACGACTTACGCAAACGACATACTTTTTTAAATTTCGACGCGGGAACGAAGGCCATACTTAACATTAGCTGCGCCTCATAGACCCAGGGGCAACTTTACGCGTCGCAAAGGCTACGGAAACGTCGTAAATTCTCTGCGTCGACCGCGCGTACGTTCGGGAATCTCGCGTAAATAGCTAATTTGCATAGACGACAGGGAAAACGACGAGGCGACACCTAGCGGCGGGAAAAAAAATTGCATTTAAGATCTGACAGCGTAAGAGCCTTACGCCTGTCAGATCTAATGGATATCTATGCGTAACTGATTCTAAGAATCAGTCGCATAGATACGCCGGGCCAGATTAGGACTTACGACGGCGCAAATGGCGTTGCGCCGTCGTAAGCCTTTTAAGAATCTGGCCCATTGTCTTTGTCTGTCACTGTCACAGGAATAATGGATACAAAAATCCCACATTTTGTCACCAGGACAAGAAGTGAAGAGAAATCTTCCAGTGGGGACACCTGGTCCAGTGAGAACTGCACCAGCGCTTTACAACATGAGGGCAGACAGTACAGTTACAATACAATTTAATAAAGGAGGAATCAGAGGGCCCTGCTCCTTAGAGCTTACAATCTACTGTAACTCCCCCAAATTCCTGTTGCATCTCTGGGTCAACAACCAATCAGCATCGGTCATGGAAGTTTGAATCCGATTGGTGATTGTGGGGAAGCAAGTTTAGTTTTTCCTAAGAAAGTGTTACTACATAAAGCACCTAATTCAGAAAATCATTTTGACTTGGACTTATCCTCACAGATCGCCACATATGAGTTCCGTAGAAGTGCAAGGCTATTACACGAAGAAATCTGAAGCAATCAGAAATCAGCTTTCTTTAGGGCTCATGTTGATGAGCGTTGTTTTCTAACGTTAACTTTTGCATTAGAACTCTGCAACTTAAACACTTCTTCCAATTCTTCCAACGTAATACACAGCAAAAGGCTGAAGTCTCTTGCTTTGCATCTTAATAGGATCTGCTATGACCAAACACAAAGTAGCTTAGGAAATGTCATACACAATACACCAGCCTTTATCAACCTTTTTACCTTAAAGGCCTTGTACCAATTCCTAGGTGGTCTGTCAGAAGAATACTCCGTATATTGGTGGTCAGTGGGAGGATTTTCCCTTTACATTGGTGGTCAGTGGGAAGAATACTCCTTACATTGGTGATCAATGGGAAGAATGCTCCTTACATTGGTGATCAGTGGGAAGAATGCTCCTTACATTGGTGATCAGTGGGAAGAATGTTCCTTACATTGGTGGTCAGTGGGAAGAATGCTCCTTACATTGGTGGTCAGTGGGAAGAATAGTCCCTTACATTGGTGATCAGTGGGAAGAATGTCCCTTACATTGGTGATCAGTGGGAAGAATAGTCCCTTACATTGGTGATCAGTGGGAAGAATGTCCCTTACATTGGTGATCAGTGGGAAGAATAGTCCCTTACATTGGTGATCAGTGGGAAGAATGTTCCTTACATTGGTGATCAGTGGGAAGAATAGTCCCTTACATTGGTGATCAGTGGGAAGAATGTCCCTTACATTGGTGATCAGTGGGAAGAATGTTCCTTACATTGGTGATCAGTGGGAAGAATGTTCCTTACATTGGTGATCAGTGGGAAGAATGCTCCTTACATTGGTGATCAGTGGGAAGAATGTTCCTTACAATGGTGATCAGTGGGAAGAATGCTCCTTACATTGGTGATCAGTGGGAAGAATGTTCCTTACATTGGTGATCAGTGGGAAGAATGTTCCTTACATTGGTGATCAGTGGGAAGAATGCTCCTTACATTGGTGATCAGTGGGAAGAATGCCCCTTACATTGGTGATCAGTGGGAAGAATGTCCCTTACATTGGTGATCAGTGGGAAGAATGTCCCTTACATTGGTGATCAGTGGGAAGAATGCTCCTTACATTGGTGATCAGTGGGAAGAATGTTCCTTACATTGGTGATCAGTGGGAAGAATGCTCCTTACATTGGTGATCAGTGAGAAGAATGCTCCTTACATTGGTGGTCAGTGGTAAGAATCCTCTTTATATTAGTGGTCAATGGGAAGAATGCTCCTTACATTGGTGGTCAGTGGGAAGGATGTTCCTTATATTGGTGGTCAGTGGGACGAATGCTCCTTACATTGGTGGTCAGTGGGAAGGATGCTCTTTATATTATTGGTCAGTGGGAAGTCAGCATATCTGTACCTAGAGTGTCAGGAGGGCTGGAAAGTTCATAGGATCAAAGTGGTGCAGATGAACACGCAATTCTAAGCAACCCCCAAGGGAGCAGTGCTACACAATGATAAAATATACAAAGGTTTAGGTTGAGAGTTAAATGTAGGAAACATTTTATTGGCATTAGACCAAACAAAGAGGAAGGAAGGACAGGGGGACCATTGGGAGCCGTGCTTTACCATAACAGGGAACCGATGTATGGCTGAACATCACTGGCCCAGGCTAAATTGGAAAATCTCAATCCATCCATCCTGGCTCATACAATCATGATGCTCCCTCCATTATCTGCTCCACCCCACCTCCATCTCCTTCATTTATTATCCAGTAATTGTAGCCAGTGCCACCTTTGTGTGGAAAATCCATTAGTTTTTACATTCCTGGAATGTGTCATGTTGGGTGGGTCTACAGCATTGCAGAAAATCCTTTTTGCTATGTAGTCTGCAGTTCCTCACATAAACATTTTTGCAATATGCACACAAAGTAGCATGCTGTGCTATAACTATCATTGCCTCCCCCTGTGCCCTATATTACATCAATAATTTATTTTACACTACAGAACCCAGTAGGGGTCCAAAAGAACTTGGGCAGGGCCAGCGTTTTACGTGCATGACGGGCAAAACAGGGTCAGGCAGCTGCTGAAGAACTAGATGTCGCAGCTCGCCCAATAACTGACCATACTGGCTCTTCTGGTTCAATAGGCCCGGGTCTATTCTACTGTACTGGGGACCATGGGCATCCGCTCCATAGGGCAAGGGGGGGCAATTGACCCCCCTTGGAAAATCGAGAAGGTGTTGGAGAGTTTTGTGGCCACAGGCTGTCTGAGCGGTCCCGGGTTGGATGTCACACAGGCACAGTGAGCAGAGTGAAGCTGCCTCCCCTAAAGTGTTTATGTGTACACAGGGGGAGGGAACCTGCACTGCCTGTGCTGCGTTGATGGCTGATCTGAGGTACTGAATGGGATGGGGGAGGGGGTTTGTGCTGAATGGGGGGTCCATCTGTGCTGAAGGGGGTCTGTGCTTAAAAGGGGTCCATCTGTGCTGAAGGGGGGGTCTGTGCTGAATAGAGGGGTCTGTGCAGAATGGGGGGGTCTGTGCTGAAGGGGGGTCCATCTGTGCTGAATGGAGGGGTCTGTGCAGAATGGGGGGGGTCTGTGCTGAAGGGGGGTCCATCTGTGCATAATGGGGGGTCTGTGCTGAAGGGGGGTCCATCTGTGCTGAATGGAGGGGGTCTGTGCTGAAGGGGGGAGTCCATCTGTGCTGAAGGGGGTGTGTTCATTCTCTAGGCTATATGTATATGGGCATGGAGTGAAGCTGAATAATCCCAAGAGCTATTTCACACTGCCAGCTGGCCGCGTTATCGGTAAAGTGGCGCTTTACCATCGTTTTAGCTGCGACTGTGTATCGCCGCTGCCGAAGCGCCCCTCCCTGAAAAAATTTCAGCGGACGCCCATGCTGGGGACAATGGTAAGGTGACCAGATTTTTAAAATGAATCCAGGGATTTATATCTTTTTTTATTTTATTCCATCTATTTTATGGAATGATTGTATGTCATGTACTGTACGTTATTTCTCATATTTCGTCCATGAGATAAAAAAAAAATACTTCTTGGAATTTATTTGGGATAAGAGGGCCAGATTCTCGTACAATTGCGGCCGTGTAACGTAACCCGTTTACGTTACACCGCCGCAAGTTTTCAGTGTAAGTGCCTGATCCACAAAGCACTTACCTGCAAACTTGCGGCGGTGTATCGTAAACACGTCCGGCGCAAGCCCGCCCAATTCAAATGGGGCGTGTACCATTTAAATTAGGCGCGCTCCCGCACCGGACGTACTGCGCATGCTCAGTTTAGAAATTCCCGCCGTGCTTTGCGCGATGTGACGTCATTTTTTAGAACGGCGTATTCCCGGACGTCAAAACAAAAAAAAATTGAAATTCGACCCGGGAACGGCGGCCATACTTTAACATGGCTCGACTAAAGTTAAGGCATGTTAAAGCAGGTGTAAATTTACGACGGGAAAAAATTACTAGCGACGACGTAACGAACGCGAAAACCGTCGTGGATCGCTGTAAATGCTCATTAGCATACCCGACGCAGGAAAACGACGCAAACTCCACCCAGCAGCGGCCGAAGTATTGCATCCTAAGATCCGGCAGTGTAAGTCAATTACACCTGTCGGATCTAAGGGCTATCTATGCGGAAATGATTCTATGAATCAGCCGCATAGATAGGACAAGAGATAAGACGGTGTATCAGAAAATACGCCGTCATATCTGTATCGTGAATCTGGCCCTTGGTACCAAATGAAGATAAGATAGAGAATTTTTTTAAATATATTTTGTATTTTAGTCTCACCAAAGAAGCGCAGAGGTGCGCTATGTGCAGAGTTCAGGGGTGCACCCATAAATGGTTCAAATCTTAGCATGTCCCTGGTAAACAAGGCAAGATTTTAATCATCTATGGCTGGCTGGCTTAACTGACACTGACATCAACAGTGACACTAATATAATGATCAGTTTAGGGAGAGGAGTGCAGACTATATGGTGGTGGATAGTATGTGCAAGGTGGTTTCAGTAGGGCAGTGGATAGTGTCAGTAGAGCAATAGACAGTGGGGTAGATTCAGGTACCGCTGCGCACTTCTTACGGAGGCGCAGCGTACCGTTTTTACCCTGCGCCTACGCAAATTATCTGCGCTACGCTTCATTCATGAAGCAGTAGCTACGTAATTTGCGCGGACGCTCCTTAAAACTGCCCGGCGTAAGGGCGCATAATTTAAATGATCCCGTAGGGGGCGTGGATCATTTAAATTAGGCGCGTTCCCAAAGTGAACGTAAATGGCGTCCAGCGCCATTCACGATTCACTTACGCAAACGATGTTAAATTTTAAATTCGTGACGCGGGAACGACGGGTATACGTAGCATTGGCTGCCCCTGCTAATAGCAGGAGCAGCCTTACGCGGAACCCGACGAACGGAAACGACGTAAACTGCGTACGCAGGGCTCGCGTAGGGTTGTGAATCGGCGTTAGTATGTAATTTTCATACTATACGCTGACCACTACGGGAACGCCACCTAGCGGCCAGCGTAAGAATGCAGCCTACGATACGATGGCATAAGAGCCTTATGCCAGTCATATCTTAGGCTGCAGTCGGCGTATCGAGCTCTCTGAATCAGGAGCACTCGATACGCCGGCGCAACTAAGCAATTGCGCTGCGTAACTATGGTTACGCAGACGCAATTGCTACCTGAATCTACCCCAGTGTAATTTTTTTTGGTTTATTATTTTATTTTTTATTATCTTTTTACAATTTTATTTGGTATTTTTTTTACAAACATTTTGTGATGGCAGTGGATTTTTACAATTTTATTTTTATTTTATTTTTTTGACAGGGCTGTGGACGGTTATGGCTGGATGTGTCAGTAGAGCAGTGGACAGTGTCAGTAGTGTTTTTTTTTTTTATGTATCATCCTTGTCCTAAACAGGGCTGCTAGCAAATTTAGTTGTACTAGGTGGTATTCAGCTTGGCTAATTTGTAGTCTTTGATCAACTGTTTTTTCTCCTAAGCTTGAGTTTAATTGTATTCTCTCTTTTCTGTCAATAGGTGGCACTGTTGCCTTTGGCATTAGGATGATAAATTACAGTGAATTCAGGTTATGAGTAGATATGTTGTCTCAGCCAATCAGCAGTAGTTTCTTTGGCCGCTGAGCATGCTGGGATAGTCTATTTATTTATTTGGAAGGATTTGGGTGATCAGGGGTTCTTTCCACCCGGGCTGCAGCCTGGGTAGGTGCATGTGGAGTAGCAGCAGAGGTGTAGGCCTGAAGCCTAACCATGTGTAAAGAGGCTTGGCCCGAGGGGAGCCTGATTGTTTCCGGAGGCAAAGGTGAAGCAGTTACCAGAGAGACAACCACTTTTGTTGCTGGAGGCAAGTGTAGAAGGGATGGAGTTCTGAAGGAGTACCAATGCAGATGCTTCACCAGCCAGGGACGGTGAAGTGGGAAAGTTTCAGTAGAGACTCATCCAGGAATACAGCAAGAAGCTGTGAGTAAAGCTTAAAGATAAGTACAGTGGGTTGCTGAGAGTCCAAGTAACCCAGCGGGTAGCTGTGGGTGAAGCTTAAAGCGCGCCTAATTCAAATTGTGACGTGGTGGGCGTGTTTTATGTAAATAAAGCTTGACTCTACGTAAATGACGTTTTTAACGAACGGCGCATGCGCCGTCCATGGACGTAACCCAGTGCGCATGCTCCAACTTACGCCGCAAAGACTCATTGCTTTCGACGTGTACGTAAATTACGGCCAGCCCCATTCACGGACGACTTAGGCAAACGACGTAAAAAATTTAAAATTCAACGCGGTTCCGACGTCCATACTTAACATTGGCTGCGCCATCTTTTTGGTGGAATATCTTTAGGCCTGAAAACGCCTTACGTAAACGGCATATCTTTACTGCGACAGGCAAGCGTACGTTCGTGAATAGGCGTATCTAGAATGCGTAAATCAGCGTACACGCCCCTATCGGCCGGTCTAAATAGACAGCTAAGATACGACGGCGCCGGCGGTCGTATCTTAGCTAGATTTAAGTGTATCTCAATTTGAGAATACACTTAAATATAAGACGGCGCAGATTCAGAGTTACGACGGCGTATCTACTGATACGCCGGCGTAACTCTTCCTGAATCTGGCTATATAACTTTTGCGCAACCCAATCAATACACGCTTATTGTGATTTTTTTTATCAAAAGTATGTAGAAGAATACATATTGGCCTAAACTGAGGAATTTTTTTTTTTTTTTCAAATTGTGATATTTATTAAATCAAAAAGTAAACAATATTGTGTTTTTTCAAAATTGTCGCTCTTCTTTTGTTTATAGCGCAAAAAATAATAACCGCAGAGGTGATCAAATACCACCAAAAGAAAGCTCTATTTGTTTGGAAAATTTCATTTGGGTACAGTGTTGCATGACTGCGCAATAGTCATTTAAAGTGCGACAGCGCTGAAAACTAAAAATTGGTCTGGGCAGGAAGGGGGTGAAAATGTCCTGTATCGAAGTGGTTAAAGTAGATGTAAATCTGATTACAAAAATCTCATATACACTTTAAACTGTTAATGTCATCTCAAAAGTGATTTTTCAGTCTTTTTAAAATTTGCAGCTTTTATTAAAATGATACTGGGTAATCCTGCCATAAAGGTCCTTCCTGTTATAAGGTGACAACCCTCTGCCCCCTGTCCCCCAATTTTCCCAATCCTTTTTCTGAGTTGTCATCCTACCACATTCTCTTCAAATGAAGTCTATAAGTGGTCATTTAACACTGTACTGGCTACTAATGTCACCATCGGGGACCCAGCCTGAGAAATGTAAAGAGGCTGCAGGAGTATATCGGCACAAAAGGATGGAAAAAATGTTAAAAAGGTATTTAGTTTTTAAAAAACTGACAATTGATTGTGATCAGGGGCATGCTTGTCAATGAAGCAAAGAGAGGTGGCCTCTTCATACAGCATCAGGTACCACATACCAGGTGCTTTGTCCTCACTACAGATTAGTAATGTTGCCCTCTATACACAAGACAGCATTACTGAGCTGCTTGCTAGGATGCTGGCAACATGCAATTATCCTCTTGCGCTCATAATGGTGACCCAGAGGTTACGCCGCCGTAACTTAGGACGCAAGTGTTTTGTGAATACAGCACTTGCCTCTCTAACTTACGGCGGCGTAGCGTATATGAGATACGCTACGCCTGCCTAACGTTAGGCACGTCTACTTGAATCCAGCTAATAGTGTCTACAAAATAAGGGATAGATTTATGTCATTTTTTATTTTTTTACTAGTAATGGCGGCGATCTGCGATTTTTATTGTGACCGTGACATTGCTACGGCCATATCGGCATATCGGACACTTTTGACACGTTTTTGGGACCATTCACATTTATACAGCGATTAGTGCTATAAAACTGCACTGATTACTGTGTAAATGTGACTGGCATGGAAGGGGTTAACACTAGGGGGCGATCAAGGGGTTAATTTGTTCCCTAGTGTGTGATTCTAACTGTGGGGGGAGGGGACTCACAAGGGGAGGAGACCGATCTGTGTTTCCTCTGTACTGGGAACACACATCGGTCTCCTCTCCTTTGACAGGAGGTGGATCTGTGTGTTTACACACACAGATCCATGGTCCTGCCGTGATTGCAGGCAATCGCGGGTCCCCGGCAGATATCGCAGCAGCCGGGCATGCGCACCGGGCCCTGAGCGATGCGAAGGGCGTGCGCACGCCCCCTAACCGCTCGGGAAGCTCAGGATGTCATATGACATCCATCCGGAGGGAGGGTTCACGCCGATGTCAGTTTACAATGAATCGGTAGGGAGGGTGTTAATAAGTGAACATGTAATTTGTTGAAGTATATTTTAGTGCTGTCTCCTATTGCCTGCAGGTGGATTTACTGATCGCAATTATGACTGGAGCTCAGAAGAGGAGGAATGTGAGAAGAAGGCGCACCCAGTGCAGGTCCTGGTCGTTAAAGACGACCATTCCTTTGAGTTGGATGAAGGGGCATTAAACCGCATCTTGCTTTCGGAGTCCGTGAGGGAGAAGGAGGTTGTAGCCGTGTCCGTAGCCGGAGCATTTAGGAAAGGAAAGTCATTCCTCATGGACTTTATGCTGCGGTACATGTACAAAACGGTACGTAAATGTTTTCACTTTACTTACCCTTAAACATAGGCTTTCATACAGTGCCTTGAAATTTTCCACATTTTGTCATGTTACAACCAAAAACATAAATGTATTTTATTGAGATTTTATGTGATAGACCAACACAAAGTGGCACATAATTGTGAAGTGGAAGGAAAATGATAAATGGTTTACCAATTTTTTGTACAAATATCTGAAAAGTGTGGCGTGCATTTGTATTCAGCCCCCTTTAATCTCATACACCTAAAATCTAGTGGAACCAATTTAGAAGTCACCTAAATACAGATTTCTGTGAAGCCCTCAGAGGTTTGTTAGAGAACCTTAGTGAACGAACCACATCATGAAGGCCAAGGAACACACCAAACAGGTCAGGGAAAAAGTTGTGGAGAAGTTTAAAGCAGGGTTAGGTTGAAAACAAATATCCCAAGCTTTGAACATCTCACGGAGCACTGCTCAATCCATCATCCGAAAATGGAAAGAGTATGGCACAGCTGCAAACCTACCAAGACATGGCCGTCCACCTAAACTGACAGGCCGGGCAAGGAGAGCATTAATCAGAGAAGCAGCCAAGAGGCCCATCTGGAGGAGCTTCAGAGATCCACAGCTCAGGTGGGAGAATCTGTCCACAGGACAATTGCAAGTAAAAGCCATCAGGCTAGTTGTACCCAAGTTTTAACTTGATACATTCAGCTTGCCCATACATGGTTCAAATCTTGGCCAGTTCCTGCTGAACTGGCCAATATTCAAACCATCTGTGGCCAGCATTACAATCTAAGGTCCTTAACTAACTTTCATACATTAGGGCCAATGTAGACAGAAGGCAATTAGGCTTCCAGCATGTCTTTGGAGTGTAGGAGGAAACTGGAGTACCTGGGCAGGTAGTTCCATATTTGGGATTCAAACTCACAACTCTAGTGCTGCCAGGCAGATGTACTAACCACCTAGCCACTGTGCTGTCCTTTAAATACAGTCTGACTTCAACTTATTTTCCTATTGTGTCTCACAGGTCCATATGGATTGATCTATAGATCCTAAAAACATACAATGTGTATATTTATCCATTTGCAGGAACCTGTTGACTGGCTTGGTGATTATAACGAACCGCTATCTGGTTTCTCCTGGAGGGGTGGATCTGAGCGGGAGACCACCGGAATCCAGATATGGAGCGAAGTCTTCTTGGTGGAAAAGCCAGATGGGAAAACGGTAATGGTTGGGTGTCACAGATGACCCTTGTTGACTTTGGAGGAAGTATTCAGAGAGATTCTAACGACTAATGTTAATGTTTCAGGTGGCCGTGTTACTGATGGACACACAAGGAACATTTGACAGCCAGTCAACCCTAAGGGACTCAGCCACCGTGTTTGCCCTCAGCACCATGATCAGCTCTATTCAGGTGTGACTTTTTTATACTCCAAGAGAACGTCATTCAATGGCCATAACTACCGTATTATGTCAGTTAAAACAAGGATGACGTACAGTAGACCACATTTCTCAGTGATCTCGTAACTGTTAGCATCCATTTCTACAATGTAAAATGTATATATAGATAAAAGTTTTTTAAAACTTTGTAGTGTTGAACACTCTAGGGAATCATTGGGATAATTTGTCCTGGTGGCAGTGGCATAGCGTGGGGGGTGCAAGGGGGATCACCGCCCTGGGTGCAAAAGTTAGAGGGGCGCTGTCACAAGTGTGGAGAGGAGGGAGCGCCAACAACAGATGGGACATAGGAACATATGCATGATGTCACCACTCCAGGCTTTACCAGTCATTATCAAGCACGCTCCCCTCTTCCCTACAGCCACCGCTGTCTCACACAGTGGATCATGTGACCAGACTGGAGCTAGCTGAAAATAGGCAAGTCCATGGGTCAGGGGGGCAAAAATACTTGCCTCGCCCCAGGCGCTGACAAGCCACGCTACGTCACTGCCTGGTGGTGACAATTGTAGTTGGTAAAGTAGAATAAATGGAGTAATTATGTATTAGGCTTCCTTCTGACACCCATCCTGCTTGTAGGCTTCCTTTGTTATCACGCCTGTATCTGTCCCAGGCCGTGTATGGGCAGCCTACAGAGGTGGATGCAGACGCAGCAGCTGCAAAAACATTTTAAAACATGCGGGAAGAAACTGGTGCGTGAATCCAAATGCAGCGTGCGTTCGGATCCGTGCACCCACTCCTGCCCATATGTCAAATTTTGACAAGCAGCCACATATTGATGTTATCCAATATACAATTGGATATCACTATGCTATGCTTCCATTCACACAGTATAATTAAAAAAAAATGATGGTGGCACCAAGGGGAAGCCAGTACAGGGAGGATTGATAGCCTATTCTACCAAATTGCCACGTGTATGACTAGCTGGAGGCTCTTGCAACTTGCATAGTAGTTGGCAGAACTAAAGGACATTATACAGACCAGTTGCAAGATGTATGGTAAGCTTTACGGAAAGTAGAGGTTTTAAGGAAGTTATCACCAATGGTGATTGTTCGTAGTTAGAGCAGGAAGGAGGCGGGGCCGTGACACAAACTCTGGAAATTGTAGCTTTTGAAAATTGTGTCTTCATCTTACACACATAAATGAATGTAACCTGATCTGTTACACTATTCTATGAAAATGGACACTCAGTTCTCTATATGTTTTACCTTCAAGGTTTACAACTTGTCACAGAATGTTCAGGAAGACGATCTGCAGCATTTACAGGTAAAGATAACACAACGATATAGGATGACATTGAAACTTTGTACATTTAATTGGAAGAGCTCTTCTGTCACACAGGAGTTGAAAATAGACGGTTGGGTCGCGTTATTAACGTTTCCTGAGCGCCTATTAATGCCACTCAAAATTGTTAAAATGGCGAGCGGACTCTAAGGCCGCGTACACACGATCAGTCCATCCGATGAGAATGGTCCGAAGGAACCGATGAAGCTGACTGATGGTCTGATGTGCCTACACACCATCAGTTAAAAACCGATCGTGTCAGAACGCGGTGACGTAAAACACGACGTGCAAAAAAAAATAAGGTTTAATGCTTCCAAGCATGCATCGACTTGATTCTGAGCATGCACGGGTTTTTAACC
Organism: Rana temporaria; assembly: GCF_905171775.1. Taxonomy (NCBI): domain Eukaryota; kingdom Metazoa; phylum Chordata; class Amphibia; order Anura; family Ranidae; genus Rana; species Rana temporaria. The sequence goes on from NC_053501.1 coordinate 24,149,935, forward strand.
GACGCTTTTGCATACTAAAAAAACCTTCAGTCCGTTTTCATCGGTTTTGACCGATCGTGTGTACCTAAAGGTTTCCGTTTTTTTTTTTAATAACAAACATGCATTAAGGTGAAAAAACGTGTACCTTTACAACCCCTTAGGCCCCGTACACACGACCGAACATGTCTGCTGAAACTGGTCCGCGGACCACTTTCAGCAGACATGTTCGGTCGTGTGTACGGCCGATCGGACAGGATTCCAGGTACATTTGCCCGCCAAACCGTTTTCGAGCGAACAAATGTTTCTAAACTTGCTTAGAAACATGCCCGCTGGAATCCTGTCCGTCGGACATGTTCGGTCGTCTATACAGACTTACCGTACATGTCCGAGCGGCCGCCATCCCTCGCATGCGTCGAATGGAAACCATTTTAAATGGACTGTAGTGCAAATCGGCAAAATGCAAAAAGCACTAAAAATGCATTAGGTGTGAATCCAGCCTAAGGCTCCATTCTCACTAATGTGTTTTTTGGTGCATTTTGCAGAAATGCAGGGAATTTTTTTAACATGGTTTCCTATGGAACATGTTGACATCAATGCTTTTTTGTGCCTCTGCGTTTTTGGAAAGGGTTGGGGACTTATTTTCCCGCAAAAAGCAGCGTTTTGCATGCAATACGCAATTACCACGTTTGTGCCGCAATTTTGCATTTTTTAACCTGTTTATAGTTGGTTGTTAAAGAAAATGTAAAACAAAAAAAAAATTGCCGGCTAAAAAAAAAATATATAAAAAAACCCCCTGCAAATCGCAGTAAAACCATGTGTCAAAAAACGCAGCAAGCACCCGACACACAATAGGAATTTCTGATGGACTAAAATCTGATGGAATTTTTCGTCAGAATTCCAGTCAAGCTGTCTTCCATCAGTCTTGCATACACACTGTCAGACAAAATTCCAACCGTACAAAACGCGGTGACGTAAAACAATACGACGAGCCGAGAAAAATGAAGTTCAATGCTTCCGAGCATGATTCTGAGCATGCGTAGGAATTTTCTCAGACGGAGTTCCACACAGACGATCGGAAATTTCCCATAGGATTTTATTCCATCAGAAACATTTAAAACATGTTCTATTTTTTTCCTCTGATGGAAAAAAATCCTATGGGCCCACACACGATAGGAACTTCTGATGAAAAAATTCCATCAGACTGTTTCCATCAGAAATTCCTATCGTGTGTACAAGGCATTAGACCCCTTTCACACTGAAGCGTTTTTACAGTGTTTTAGCATTAAAAATAGCGCTATTAAAACGTTCATAAAACGCTCTCCATGCATCTCAATGGACCCTTTCACACTGAGTCCTACAAGCAGCATCTTTGGAGCAGCTTTTGGGCGCTGAAAACAAACACTCCAAAAACGCCCCTCTCCATTGAAATGAATTGAAAGCGCTGTAAAAACGCCTTACACCTTCACACTGAGGCGTTGCACTGGCGGGGCGTTGAGAAAAGTCCTGCAAGCAGCATCTTTGGAGCAGCTTTTGGGCGCTGAAAAAAAAACGCTCCAAAAACGCCCCTCTCCATTGAAATGAATTGAAAGCGCTTTAAAAACGCCTAAACCTTGTGGACGGCCTTCCCAGAAGAGGTGAAGCTGTTATAGCTGCAAAGGGTTATAGCTGCAACTCAATATTGAACCCTACAGACTAATAGCTGGATTCAGGTAGGGGCGCGCATCTTTGCGGCGGCGTAGCGTAGCATATTTACACTACGCCGCCGTAAGTCAGAGAGGCAAGTACTGTATTCACAAAGCACTTGCCTCCTAAGTTACGGCGGCGTAGCGTGAATAGGCCGGCGTAAGCGCGCCTAATTCAAATGAGGATGTGGGGGGCGTGTTTTATGCATATTAACTGTGACCCGACGTGATTGACGTTTTTTACGAACGGCGCATGCGCCGTCCGTGTACATATCCCAGTGTGCATTGCGGCAAAGTACGCTGCAAGGACGTATTGGTTTCGACGTGGATGTAAATTACGTCCAGCCCTATTCACGGACGACTTACGAAACAACGGAAAATTTTCAAATTTCGACGTGGGAACGACGGCCATACTTAACATTGGCTACGCCACCTAGGGGGCATCTTTATCTTTAGGCGGCGTATCTCTTACGGAAACGGCGTATCTTTACTACGACGGGCGCACGTACGTTCGTGAATAGGCGTATCTAGTCATTTACATATTCTACGCCGAACTCAATGGAAGCGCCACCTAGCGGCCAGCCTAAATATTGCACCCTAAGATACGACGGCGCAGGCTGACGTATCTTAGCTAGGTTTAAGTGTATATCAGTTTGAGAATACACTTAAACTTAGGACGGCGCAGATTCCGAGTTAGGTCGGCGTATCTACTGATACGCCGGCCTAACTCTCTCTGAATCCACCTATAAGACCGGGATGCCATTAAAGTTCATGTGTGTGTAAAGGCAGGTGTCCCAATACTTTTGGTAATATAGTGTAGTTAAACATTGGCAGAGGTTCCCTGAGTCCTAAAATTTATTTCAAGGGTTCCTCTGTGTAAAAAAGGGTTGAAAAAGGCAGTGCTCTATGCCAAAAGTCTCTGTACTGCACTACAATGAAAAGATGTTGCCTCCCTGGGACATTACACAGATGACATCTAATACAACATGACAGATGGAGTAAAAACGCCACGTGTACTGTTGTGCTGACCACTTCGTCAGGGACCATGTGCAGTTTTTTTATATACATGTACTCAAGACATACTGTATGTTGTTATTGTTTCAATAAAGTGAATTAAAATCATTTTTGATGATACAGTATTTGAATTTATTTCTAGGGGTGCACCTTGTATAGTTTGTCTCAGGTTCTTTCTTTGGTGTGGGTTCATGAAATGTTACGTGGATTGGATACAGAACTGAAGTATTTGATGACCTTTTTTTTCCTTCTCTACACCTAGCTGTTCACAGAGTACGGCAGACTGGCCATGGAGGAGACATTTCTGAAACCGTTCCAGGTCAGTGTGTCATCTACTATATATAGATACCTTGTAATCTGCCGCTGGGTCTAATGTGGCGGATATTGGCAAACATAAAAACGCCTTTAATGTGGTACAAAGTGTGGTTTCCATTACGTTATATTTATGTAATGAGCTAAGTGAGACTTCTACAAACCAATCAATGCAAATATTTGATCGATATCATTGGTGCAGGATTTTGATACTTTACTTATTAGAATTAAAGGGGTTGTAAAGGGATTTTTTTTTCCTAAATAGCTTCCTTTACCTTAGTGCAGTCCTCCTTCACTTACCTCATCCTTCCATTTTGCTTTTAAATGTCCTTATTTCTTCTGAGAAATCCTCACTTCCTGTTCTTCTGTCTGTAACTCCACACAGTAATGCGAGGCTTTCTCCCTAGTGTGGAGTGTCGTGCCCGCCCCCTCCTTTGGACTACCGGAGAGTCAGGACGCCCACTAACACACAGCTCTTTTCTCTATCTGCAATGTAGAGAGCGTCCTGACTCTCCTGTAGTCCAAGGGAGGGGGCGAGCACGACACTCCACACCAGGGAGAAAGCCTTGCATTACTGTGTGTAGTTACAGACAGAAGAACAGGAAGTGAAGATTTCTCAGAAGAAATAAGGACATTTAAAAGCAAAATGGAAGGATGAGGTAAGTTTAGGAGGACTGCACTAAGGTAAAGGAAGCTATTTAGGGAAAAAAATTGTACCTTTACAACCCCTTTAACCTTCCTGGCGGTATGATTATTTCCGATTTTAGGTGCTGAAAGCGGTGCCATTATTTGCAAGGAAATTTGGCGTTTTATACTGTAGGCCTGTAATTTTTAGGAATAACTCACTTAAATCTGACCAAACAAGAGTCTAGTAGGCATCCTACTAAGCATGCCCTCTAGGTGTTCTAACCAATGTTAAGTATGGGCGTCGTTCGATTTTTAAATTTCACGTCGTTTGCGTAAGTCGTCCGTGAATGGCGCTGGACGCCATTTACGTTAACGTCGAAACCAATGACGTCCTTGCGACGTCATTTAGCGCAATGCACGTCGGGAAATTTTAGGGACGGAGCATGCGCAGTACGTTCAGCGCAGGAACGTGCCTAACTTAAATGGTCCCCGCCCCATTTGAATTAGGCGGGCTTGCGCCGGGCGGATTTACGCTACGCCGCCGCAAGTTTACAGGTAAGTGCTTTGTGAATCAAGCACTTACGCTGTAAATTTGCGGTGGTGTAACGTAAATGGGATGCGTTACGCCGCCGCTGCGCAACGTATTTGTCTGTGAATCTGGCCCAGAGTTCCTATTTACCAGAGGAAGGCTAAAAACCAGCCTGTATGATGATAGCTGCAGGTGTCAGCCACACTCCATCCACCAGTTGGATAAAATAGGACTGGATACCCTTGAAACCCTCGAGGAAATCACCAGACGTATACTCAAAAAGCAAGAATACTCACATAGTGTGATACAGTATTGCACAAGTATTTATTAAAAGTAAGGATATGCACTTACAATTTTAAAGAAATAAAAACAGCATTCGTATAAACAGAGCGTCCATAATGTAAAAGGAGCCGGCCAGCATGCGGGTGCCCGTCCACTTGCGATGACCTCCCAGGGAGGTTGACGCACTGAAGTCATCGCAAGTTATTCTTCTAAGGCCTCATGCATACCGGACATTTTTGATTATGCTCTTAGGGGTGTCTAGAGGCAGGAAAAAAAAACCACCAAACTCCCCTCCATGTTAGCCTATGTGCCCATGCATACATAGGCATTTAGAGGCAGGAATGTTTATAGGAAGAAATAGAACCCCACTGCCAGTGCATCCAGAAGCAGTGGCATTTTGACAGAAAAACCTCTTGACACTTGTAAATGTGTGTTAAAGAAGAAGTAAACCCCTTCGTTTTTTCTTCCTTTCTTCTTCCCTGCCATGTAAAGGCAAAGTGTGTTTTTCAAACGAAGCCCCCATCGGTCCCACTGCAGACAGCATCCATCTTCGCACGTCTTCCTTCCGGGGCTGCACACTCCGGCTCTGTGACTAGCCGTGTGACGTCACTCCTGCCCATGTGCGCGGAAGCCGCCGGTCACAGCACACTCGTCTAAAGTCTAAAAAATAAATCAAAATATACAATATATTATACAAGACTTAAGCCCCGTACACACGATCGGACCTTTGTCTGACCAAAATCACATCGGAATTCCATCGGAGTAAAAGAGAACATGTTCTCTATCTAAACTCCGATGGAATTCGTCGGAATATCCGATGGGGCATACACACGGTCGGAATTTCCAATGGAAAACGTCCGTCTGACTTTTTCCATCGGAAATTCCAATCGTGTGTACGGAGCTTAAGGTGTTATTACTGAGCAAATGCTCTGCTTGGCCGGTGGATAAAATTATGGATGCAAAAGACAATTAGCCAGATTCAGGTAGAGATACGACGGCGTATCAGTTGATACGCCGTCGTAACTCTGAATCTGCGCCGTCGTATATTTAAGCGTATTCTCAAATTGAGATACGCTTAAATGTTGCTAAGATACGACCGCCGGCGCCGTTGTATCTTAGCTGTCTATTTACGCTAGCCGCTAGGGGCGTGTACGCTGATTTACGCCTGCAATACGTAAATCAGCAAGATACGCCTATTCACGAACCTACGCTTGCCCGTTGCAGTAAAGATACGCTGTTTACGTAAGGCGTTTTCAGACGTAAAGATAAACCACCAAAAAGATGGCGCAGCCAATGTTAAGTATGGACGACGGAACCGCGTAAAATTTTTGAATTTTTACGTTGTTTGCGTAAGTCGTCCGTGAATGGGGCTGGGCATAATTTACGTTCACGTCTAAACCAATTAGTCTTTGCGGCGTAATTTGGAGCATGCGCACTGGGATACGTCCATGGACGGCGCATGCGCCGTTCGTTCAAAACGTCATTTACGTGGGGTCATGCTTTATTTACATAAAACACGCCCACCTCTTCACAATTTGAATTAGGCGCGCTTACGCCGGCACATTTACGCTACGCCGCCGTAAATTAGGACACAAGTGCTTTGTGAATACAGCACTTGCCTCTAACTTGCGGCGGTGTAACGTAAATGACATACGCTACGCTCGCACAACTTTAAGCCGCCGTACGTTAATCTGGCTAAATATTATCAACTGTAAGGACATCTGCAATTCTTGGTGCAGAGTTTGTCATCACCACTAGGTGTCACTGCTTCACTTGTGGACATTTATTGTTAACAATAGGCGCAGCATTTTTATTGTGTGCAGTCTGCCTGCACACTGTGTGTTATTAGTTTAAGCAGACTGTGATTGTCTATTGTTGTGACTTAGATGAAGATCAGATCACATTTTATGACCAATTTGTGCAGAAATCCATATCATTCCAAAAGTGTTCACATACTTTTTATTGCAACTGTATACACAGCTTAAAAATTCCAAATTCCAGTAAAAATGTAAATTTTATTAGGATAAAAAACAAAACTGGCTCACAATGCATTGGAGGTGTGGGTGATGTCACAGTGCCTCACCACTGCCTTCTAGGAAAACAAGGAGCTCCAAATAAATGGACTCCAGCTTATTTTAAAAGGGCAGGGCCGAAAAAGATTTTATTTTTTCACAAATATTTTAAAGCTTTACCTTGTTTGGAAAGGGGGCTGTGAGTAGAGTGGAGCTGGACCATTTTTTCTAATCACAATATATGTGTGTGTGTGTGTTTCTTATTTTAGCCAAATTTAACTTCACAGGCAGTCAGTATGTAGGGATGTAGGCTAATTTTTTTATGCATTTTACATATTCTGCTTATCTTCTTTGTTGTAAAAAAAAAAAAAAAAAAAGCCTGTTTATAGCGCTCAATACCTCAAGCTGAAATTTACAAGCTGATCCATGCAAAGACTCCTCCCCCAAACCTTTGTGTGAATCCATTCAAGGTTTCAATCAGAGACATCCTGCCTGAAAGGAAACTACTGCTGTGCTCTTTTCTTAGGAAATCCATAGTGCTGTGGGAATCTTTTATCATGTATTGTATTTTTTTAAAGTTTCTATATTTAAACTGAGCTTTCCTCTCTTTGTTTTTAACTAGATGTATAAATTCTTTAGTTTACAAATAAATAAATTCTTGATTTGTAAAATAAGGAATTTATACATCTAGTTAAAAACAAAGAGAGAAAAGCTCAGTTTAAATATAGAAACTTTCAAAAAATACAATAAAATTGGTCCAAGTACAATTCTGTTTAACTGCACAGTTAAATTGGATACATTTAATTTAAAATCAACAAGAGCGAAGAAGCAGAAGGAGACAGGAACTGTGCGGAGTGTTTTGGTGGTGTGACCATGACAAGGAAGATTACATGTTTCTGCCGGTTCTGATTTTTTAGAACTATAATCGTAATCAGGATAAGGACCTCCCTTTAATAAAATCACAGAATTTAGAAGACCCAGATTATGGACGCAGAAAAGTCACAGCTGGCAAATCAGACTGAACTCTCCCCAGGTTTATTTTTATATTTTAAAGCCTCATACACATGACCGGTTTTCTCGGCAAAAGCCAGCAAGAAAACTGCTTCTTGCCGAGATTCCCGTTAGTGTGTACGAGGCTTTCAGGTTTCTCGTCAGGAAATCTGGCCAGAATCTCGACGAGAAAAAAAGAGAACCTGCGCTCTTTTTTCTCCTCGAGATTCTTGTCGGCCTGTTTCCCGACGAGAAACCCGAGAGTGTGTATACTTACCTGTCGCCGTGGAAACCCGTGCATGCTCGAAATGACTTAGATGCATGCGCGGTAGCTTCCACGGCATAGGTAGGGTGAAGCAAGATGGCGGCGACGGCATCGAATGTGACGAGCGCATGCTCGTCGTACGTGATGACGTCACCGTGTTCTTTCCTTTCAAGAGAACCGCCGTTCTTTTGAAACGAGAGTCTGTACACTCGGGTGGCAAGAGTTTCTTGCCAAGAATCTCGTCAGGGAAAACAACGTAAGCCGATTTTCGTGCGACAAACAAATTTGAGGAATCCGACATGTTGGACATTTTTTGAAAAACAAATGATTTTCTGATCAGTGATGGAAGAATCGTGCGAGAAATGTAATAGGAAAAAAATGCCGGAGAGAAAAGAATATTCCCGGAGAGAAACTAATATTCCCGGCAACATGAAGGTTTGGTGGGCCGAATTTCGAAAATCAATGGTGGCATCATCGGATCACAAAAAAAACGAACTTTCTGATTTTGAAAAGAAAATTTGTTCGAAAATGGTATGGCCTGCTTAAATCCTTCAGGTCCTTAAAGTGGAGGTTCACCCGAAAAGTAAATTTTTAACCTTAGATTCATGCTCATTTTGTCAAGGGGAATCGGGTGTTTTTTTTAAAAACGAAGCCGTACTTACCGTTTTAGAGAGCGATCTTCTCCGCCGCTTCTGGGTATGGGCTGCGGGACTGGGTGTTCCTATTTGATTGACAGGCTTCCGACGGTCGCATACATCGCGTCACGATTTCCGAAAGTAGCAGAACCCGATTCCCCTTGACAAAATGAGCATCAATCTAAGGTTAAAAAAAAAATTTCGGGTGAACTCCCGCTTTAATTGGTTGATTAAGCTTTGACAAGGAAACCTAGAAGCTGATTGGTTGCTTTGCACAGCTGCACCAGATTCTTTCAGCACCAGTTGTAGTAAATCACCCCCAATGTATACTGTGTCCTTTCTGCCAGCATTCTATCACTGACTCTGATATAGAGACATTCCAGCTGCAGCCAACTTCCAAACACAGCTGAGCTACGACTTCCTCCCCTGGAGAAAGACGCGTCTGTGAATGTGGGTGTCGCTCAGATGATGAGTCCAGCTTTCAGCAGACTTTCTAGCGATATTTCAGCTGCATACTTTTCAGAGTGCGTCATATTCTGATCAGCTCACTGCCCTTCCCTATCAACACTGAAACTCCGGGCTGGGTGTTGGAGGAACACCTCGCTCTGTAGATACAATGGTATATATTTAGACTCCAGAACTATCTTTGTGATGGCGCTCCACCTCCTCCCATAACGTATGAGATCTAAATTAATGGGGTTGGAAAGGGCTCTATCATTTAAGGAAAAAGCTAGCCAAGAACACCAAGATAAAAATCAACAGTCAGTTAAAAGATAAAATGGCAAAAACAAACTTTGCTTCAATATTCAGCTTTGATCCAGAGTTTTCCCCTGCAGTACTTTGCCACTTGATGCCCTCACCCTGATGGCTAACATCATTTAACCCACTTTCTCAAAGCCCGCAGCCTATGACTGGACAGTGAAATGAGGAGCAGCACATGAACCGATAGGCTCCTTATGCTTCTTCCTCTCACACACCAGCAATGCTGTAGACTGTAGAGGGACTGCAAGCGGCTGATACCAGGTCACAGCTGGGTACTCACACTGCTCGCATTTAAAAATACACAATATTACCAAAGGTATTGGGACACCTGCCTTTACACACACATGAACTTTAATGGCATCCCGGTCTTAGTCCGTAGGGTTCAATATTGAGTTGGTCCACCCTTTGTAGGGTGGGCCAACTCAATATTGAACCCTACGGACTAAGACTGGACTAAGATCAGTTCCCCCTCAAGATGCATACCAAATGCAGCTGGCACTGCGATTACCTGCGGTTATGTGCCGATAGCTGCGCCAGATTGCACCTGGACGGATTAAATTCTATTTTTTCTATTCGCACAAAACCGCAGGTAACCGCAGTGTGTGATAGGAAAGCATTGTGTGCTTCTAGCTGCGGTAAAATTTGCAGCTGAAAGCACCATTCTATCCGTCCGTGTGAAAGGGGCTTAAATGTAGACCATGGGTGGGGTAATCAGTGTTTCGAGATCAGGGACCATAATGTTGATAAGTATGATTCGCTGGGTGCTACAAAAAGCCATACTGAGACGCTTTGTGCATCAATGGTCCATCGTTGTCATTAGCAGTAAGGTGGCCCAGAGCAATGATGTGTCTGAAAGAGGCTGGAGGAGATCAGCAGCACTGATATGCAAAGTGATTCTCATTGCACAACTCTCATCTGCATAGATATAGCCTTGTAGCTCAGTGCATACTCTTCTATGTGTACAGTATATATCTGGGTGTGTCGTTGTCCCACATCTCAGCTTAGCTGGAGCAGCATCCGGGCAGGAAATGTCACAAATATGTCTTATTTATGAAGAACGGCGTTCGGATGTCTCAGGGATGGCCGGTGTCATGCCTTGTCACATATGTTTCCAATCATAAGTTATTTTGGAGCTCTTCCCAGGAATCTTCCCCGGGTGGGAGAGACTGGGACATGGTCCACACTCAGAGATCACTGCAGTTGATAAATCAGAATTCTTTGCTTTCAGCAATTTCTTAACAACCTGTCAACTGTCATATTAACCACTTTTGTACTGCAGTAGCCTTTCAACGGCGGATCGCTGTGTACTGAGCCACCATTGGGGGACACTGTACCCAGCCTTCACTAGAGATACTGTACCCAGCCGTCACTAGAGACACTGTACCCAGCCTTCACTACAGATACTGTACCCAGCCGTCACTAGAGACACTGTACCCAGCCTTCACTAGAGATACTGTACCCAGCCGTCACTGGAGACACTGTACCCTGCCGTCACTAGAGATATTGTACCCAGCCGTCACTAGAGACACTGTACCCTGCCGTCACTGGATACACTGTTTCCTGCCGTCACTGGAGACATTGTACCAGCTGTCACTAGAGACACTTCACCCAGCCATCACTAGAGACACTGCAACCAGCCGTCACTGGAGACACTGCACCCTGCGTCACTCGAGACACTGCACCCTGCCATCACTGGAGACACTGCACCCTGCGTCACTCGAGACACTGCACCCTGCGTCACTCGAGACACTGCACCCTGCCATCACTGGAGACACTGCACCCTGCGTCACTCGAGACACTGCACCCTGCGTCACTCGAGACACTGCACCCTGCGTCACTAGAGAGACACTGCACCCTGCCGTCACTAGAGAGACACTGCAACCAGCCGTCACTGGAGACACTGTAACCAGCCGTCACTGGAGACACTGTAACCAGCCGTCACTGGAGACACTGTAATCAGCCGTCACTGGAGACACTGTAACCAGCCGTCACTGGAGACACTGTAACCAGCCGTCACTGGAGACACTGTAACCAGCCGTCACTGGAGACACTGTAACCAGCCGTCATTGGAGACAGTGCAACCAGCCGTCACTGGAGACACTGTACCCATCCGTCACTGGAGACACTGTAACCAGCCGTCACTGGAGACAATGTAACCAGTGTCACTGGAGACACTGTACCCAGCGGTCACTGGAGACACTGTACCCAGCCGTCACTGGAGACAAAGTAACCAGCCGTCACTGGAGACACTGTACCCAGCCGTCACTGGAGACACTGTACCCAGCCGTCACTGGAGACACTGTACCCAGCCTTCACTGGAGACACTGTACCCAGCCTTCACTGGAGACACTACCCAGCCATCACTGGAGACACTGTACCCAGCCGTCACTGGAGACACTGTATCCAGCTGTCACTGGAGACACTATAACCAGCCGTCACTGGAAACACTCTACCCAGCCGTCATTAGAGACACTGTACCTAGCCGTCACTAGAGACACTGCACCCAGCCGTCACAAGAGACACTGTACACTGCCGTCACTGGAGACACTGTACCTTGCGGTCATTGGAGACAATGTACCCAGCCGATCCGAGCGGCTGGCTACCATGTGATTTCTGCGATTGGTCTCCACAGCGATCACATGGTAATATTTGCAGTGTTGTACAGTGCCTAACAACCAGTGAAGGAAAGAGATCAGTACTTATGATTGGGCACAGAATTAATGCAGCTGCAGCTGCTGAACCATTTATTCTGCTGCAGGGACACAATTTTTTTTCTTGTTAACCCTTTCTTGCCCCTCTCCTACAGATATTATATGATGCTGTCTCCATGTGACCTATATATTAAAGCCTAATGGACACTGGACATTTGTCAGCTGATCTTAGGGGCGTCTGGCCCCTTATTTTTTCCTCCCTTAGTTCCCACTGGTGCGACATACGCTTTGAGAGCACATGTCGCATGACGTGTACAAATGAATGGTTCCCTATGAGAGCCGTCTTAACTGGTCCGATACAAGTCGGTATTAATTTGAAAAAGGTTCCTGCACTATATTAGTCTGACTTCGGTCCATTTTCAGCCCATTCAATATCATTGAAGTCGGATCAAAGTCAGATCCCTGTCCTTCCAATCCGGCTTGTGACATCCGACATGGTGATTACCGCAGAAGGAAAGGGAATTTATGTCATAGGCCTAGTACACACGAGAGGATTTATCCGCGGATACTGTCCAACGGACCGTATCCGCGGATAAATCCTCTCGAGGATTTCCACGAATTTGGATCCGATGGAGTGTACTCACCATCGGATCGAAATCCACTCCGAAATCCCCTCGCGATGACGTGTCGCGCCGTCGCCGCGATGATGACGCGGCGACGTGCGTGACGCTGTCATAAAAGGAATTCCACGCATGCGTCGAATCATTACGACGCATGCGGGGGATCCCTTCGGACGGATCGATCCGGTGAGTCTGTACAGACCAGCGGATCCATCCATTGGGATGGATTCCAGCAGATAGATTTGTAGACATGTCTACAAATTTTTATCTGCTGGAATTCGGAAATATCCGCGGATAAATATCCGCTGGAATGTACACACCATAGAATCTATCCGATGAAACCGATCCGCTGAGATTTTTCAGCGGATGGATTCTATCGTGTGTACGGGGCCTTACTGGGAATGTTTTGATTGATCAAAGGACAAGTCGGACTATCCCAAAGTCAGAACATCGTATCCTGTTCATTCAAGTCAGATGGAAGTAGGACCAATGTAGGACCGATGTCGCAAGTCAGATCGACCGTCGTGTACCAGTGTGAACCTGGCCATATTGTCTAAGCTCGATTGAACAAGCTGAATTTAGAAGCCAATTGGTTACCATGCCCAGCTGTACCAGATTCTGTGTGCACCAGTTTTAGTAAATATCCCTCAATGTGTCCATGCACACATAGGCATTTAGAGGACATTAGAGGCAGAAAAAAAAACATAGCCAGGATGCCTAGGAGCAGCAGAGTTTTGGCAGACAAAAAACGCTTGACGTGCCTAAACGCGCCTAAGCGCTAGGCACGTTAAGCACTTGAGAGTTAATTCATTTGAATGGCAAGAATAAATTATTGTTCTGGCCAATTACATGAATTAACAACCAAAGGCTTAACACAACTAAACACGTTACATAAGTTTACAAGATTTTTTCTGCCAAAACTCTTTGTGATTTGTCTAACCCTACGTTCACACCTATGCGCTTTTTGGTGCGTTTTTCATTTTTCAGAAACACACTACAGTCCATTTAACATGGTTTCCTATGGATGTAGTTCACATCTGTGCGTTTTGCGCTGCTGCATTTTTTGAATAGGGTCGGGGACTTTTTTTTTCACAGCAGATTTCGTTTTGCGACTTCAATGGATTCGTACCAAAAACGCAAGTGTTGCATTTTTTATTTCCTTAAAAAACACTGTATATAGCTGGTAGCTAGGGAACAGGCCGGAAAGTCTCCTTAACAACTGATGAGTCATCAACTGTCAGCGGGCTTCCCCGCTAACAGATGAATGTAAAAAAAAGATTTGCCGGCAAAAAAAAAAAAATTGTGAAAAAAACTGCGTAGAGTCCCCCGGAAATCCATATCAGGCACTTGCTCTGCAAGCATCGGGCAGTGATTTCATAAGGGGGTGGGGCCACCAGGTTTTGCCACCTGGTGACCCCACCCCTTGTCTATTTAAGAACTGTCAGATGGAGGAGTGGGCAGTTGGCAGATAGCCTTCGACAAATGCAGAGCTTTTTTTCTTTCTTTTTTTTTCTGGGGACGGCGTGCGGCGTGATTAATGATAGGTCTAGATCGGGGAACATTTTTTTTTTTTTTAATAAAGGAATTTTTAAAAACTGTGTTTATGAATGAGTTTATGCCCCCTCGCCCGCAAGCCCCCAAAACCACAGCCCAGGGTTGTGGGGAAGAGGCCCTTGTCCCCATCAACATGTCCCTCCATGTTGAGGGCATGTGGCCTTGTATGGTTGCAGCGTGGCAGGGGGGGGGGGGGTTATCACTCACTCATCCCCTCCCTTTCCTGACCTGCCAGGCTGCACAGTCGGATAAGGGTCTGGTGTAAATTTGGGGGGGCCCACGCCATTTTTTTTATTTTAGGGCCTGGTATGGATTTGGGGAGGGACCCCACACAGTTTTTTTTTTTTAATTTATTGGCAGTAATTTTTATTTTTACATTCAGCTGTCAGTGGGGAGCCCCGCTGATATCTAATAACTCCTCGGTTGTTAAGGACGCGGCAGCCGGCTTCCCGGTCCGCTCCTTAGCAACCAGCTATATGCAAAATGCATGAAAACTGCATGCAAAAATGCATCAAAAGCGCAGGTTTAAAAAGGCAAAACACACCACAAAACGCGCCTGAAAAACACATCAACCGCAACAGCATAGATGTGAACCTAGACGAAATGCATCTGCAATATGAGGCTTTAGGCATCTTTTTAAGCAGATTTTCTCTGACGGCTGGGTACAGTTCTGGCATTCAGAGGAGGAAAGCAAACTAAGAAAGTATCCTGGGTGTGAGAGGTAGACTGCTGCCATAATCCTCCTAGTGCCTTCCTTAGGCCCCGTACACACAACCAAACATGTATGCTGAAACTGGTCCGCGGACCAGTTTCAGCATACATGTTCGGTCGTGTGTAGGCGCGAGCGGGCCGAATTCCAGCAAACATTTGCCCGCCGGGCCTTTTCCCAGCAGACAAATATTCCTGGACGTGTTTTAAAACCGTCCGCTGGAATCCTGCCCGCTCGGACATGTACGGTCGTCAGTACAGACCTACCGTACATGTCCGAGCGCCCGCCGTCCCTCGCATGCGTCGAATGACTTCGACGCATGCGTGGAAGCCTTTAAATGGCAGGCCCGCCCACGTCGCCGCGTCATCGTCGCGGCGACGACGCGGCCACGCCCCGCGTATTGTTTACGCGCGGACTTCTGTACGATGGTTAGTACAGCCATCGTACAGAAGCCCTCTGGCAGACATGTACGGTGAAAACGGTCCGACGGACCGGTTTCATCGTACATGTTTGCTCGTTAGTACCCGGCCTTAGAATGAAGAAAAAGGCTCACATATAAAATATATATAAACACTGATAAAACATACCAAATGTGCATAAATGCAAGCAGAGCAAATACACCCACTTTGTATGCATAACGGTGAAAGGGCTCACACACCAGGAATCTCTTCGTCCCTTTAAAATCTTTTAGAACAACATAAAGAAAAAAAAAAAACATTTTATCTGATTCCCATCCACGCTTGTTTCGTGGCACATTGTGAAATGTCCTGAAATGGAACACGCTGCATATTTGTCAGTGAAGATAAGAAAGACATCTGGATAGGAAAGAGCTTTAAACTAAAAAACATTAACAATGTCAGTTAAAAATGATGCAAATTAATGAATTCGGATAAATCCACTGTGCAATATAAAATGAACGTGTTTTTTATCCTTTATTGCACATTGGATTCATATCGTTTTTAACTATATGAATTGTTCATTTTATTATTTTTAGTTTAAAATGATGTTAAACCCAAAAGCAAACATTTATAGCTGGATTCAGGTAGGGTGGCTCACTTTTGAGGCGGCGTAGCGTATCGCATATACGCTATGCCGCCGTAAGTCAGTGAGGCAAGTGCTGTATTCACAAAGCACTTGCCTCCTAAGTTACGGCGGCGTAGCGTCAATGGGCCGGCGTAAGCGCGCCCAATTCAAATGAGGATGAGGGGGGCGTGTTTTATGTAAATTACTCGTGACCCGACGTGATTGACGTTTTTTACGAACGGCGCATGCGCCGTCTGTGGACATATCCCAGTGTGCATTGCTCCAAAGTACGCTGCAAGGACGTATTGGTTTCGACGTGAACATAAATGACGTCCAGCCCCATTCACGGACGACTTACGCAAACGACGTAAATTTTTCAAATTTCGACGCGGGAACGGCGGCCATACTTAACATTGACTAGGCCAGCTATTTGTTCGACTAACTTTACGCCGGAAAATGCCTTACGTAAACGGCGTATCTTTACTGCGACGGGCAATCGTACGTTCGTGAATCGGCGTATCTCGCTGATTTACGCATTCTAGGCGTAAATCGGTGTTCACGCCCCTAGCGGCCGGCGGAACTAGACAGCTAAGATACGACGGCGCAGGCTTAAGTGTATCTCAGTTTGAGAATACACTTAAACCTACGACGGCTTAGATTCCGGGTTACGACGGCGTATCTACTGATACGCCGGCGTAACTCTTTGTGAATCTTTGTGATGGTCCCCGGCCATCTCTATGATCCTGGGAGGCCGGAAGTGATGTTGTGGCGTCACTTCAGTCTCTGGCAGATGTAAACACTGCCTTTTTTTCCCCTGAAAAGCAAAGATCAATGTTTTTTTTAAAATCTCATACTTTCCAGAGTAGAGGAGAGATCTGGGGTCTTATAGACCCCAGATGTCTTCATAAAGAGGACCTGTCACGCCTTATTTCTATCATAAGGGATGTTTACATTTCAAAAAATTAATGGGACAGTGTAAAAAACAAAAAACAGAAAAACATGTCTTTAAAGCTCCCCTTTTGCGTGCAGAAGCAAACCCATACTAAGGCAAATGTAGATGGTGTTCGCACCACAAATGTGAAGTATTGCCACGAACATTATAGCAAGAACAGTGGGCCAGATTCACAGAAAAAGTACGCCGGAGTATCTGCTGATACTTTCAAATTTGGCGCGTCGTATCTTTATTTGTAATTCACAAATAAAGTAACGACGGCTTTTGGCTAAGATCCGACAGGTGTACGGCTTCGTACGCCTTCGGATCTTAGGATGCAATACTTTGGCGACCGCTGGGTGGAGTTTGCGTCGTTTTCCGCGTCTTGTATGCAAATTAGCTGTTTACGGCGATCCACGAAGGTACGCGCGTTCGATCCATTCTCTTACATCGTCGCTAGTCGGCTTTTCGCGTCGCAAAGTTACGGCTGCTATTTAGGTGGTGTAACAATAGACAGCCCATGTTAAAGTATGGCCGTCGTTCCCGCGTCGAATTTCAATTTTTTTTTTTTTGCGTAAGATGTCCGGGAATGCGAAAGGACGTTACGCACGTCGCCGTTCAAAAAACACGTCGGGGCGCCGTAATTTCGCGCAAAGCACGGCGGGAAATTTCCTAACGGAGCATGCGCAGAACGTTTGGCACGGGAACGCGCCTAATTTAAATGGTACACGTCCCATTTGAATTAGGCGGGCTTGCGCCGGACGGCTTTACGCTGCCGCAAATTTACACGCAAGTGCTTTGTGAATCAAGCACTTACGACGAAAACTTGCGGCGGAGTAACGTAAAGGGGATACGTTACGCCGCCGTAATTGTTCGTGAATCTGGCCGAATAATTCTAGCGCCAGACCTTCTCTGTAACTGAGATTTTTAAGTACCGTAGTTTGGCGGCATTCCACAAGCATATGCCATTTTAATTTTTATTTTTTTTACCAAAAATTGGGTTACATATTGTGTTTTTCTAATTTAAATTCATAAAAAAAAAATTCTACATGCATTTGAAAAATGGCTGCGTGTCACATACAAAATCGCAACACCAACCATTTTATTCTCTAGGGCCTCGGCTTAAAAATATATATAACGTTTTTTGGGGGTTCAGATTAATTTTCTAGCAAAAAAAAAAGATGATTTTTTATGTGTAGGAGAGACATGCCAGAATTGCCTAAAATATAAAAATATTAGAAGTGTGTGATTTCTGAGTAATAGAGTGAGGCCGGGTACACACGAACAAACATGTATGGTGAAAGCGGTCCGTCAGACCGTTTTCACCGTACATGTCTGCCAGAGGGCTTCTGTACGATGGTTGTACACACCATCGTACAGAAGTCCGCGCGTAAACAATACGCGGGGCGTGTCCGCGTCGTCGCCGCGACGATGACGCGGCGATGACGCGGAGATGTGGGCGGGCCTGCCATTTAAAGGCTTCCACGCATGCGTCGAAGTCATTCGACGCATGCGAGGGACGGCGGGCGCCTGGACATGTACGGTAGGTCTGTACTGACGACCGTACATGTCCGAGCGGGCAGGATTCCAGCGGACGGTTTTAAAACACGTCCAGGAATATTTGCCCGCTGGGAAAAGGCCCGGCGGGCAAATGTTTGCTGGAATTCGGCCCGCTCGCGCCTACACACGACCGAACATGTCTGCTGAAACTGGCCCGCGGACCAGTTTCAGCATACATGTTTGGTCGTGTGTACGGGGCCTAAGAGTAAGAAAACAGAAATATGTAACCTGCCTTTACTGAGTTTTCCTTCTGAAAGTGCCAAATCCCTGACTGTCGTGCTAATCCAGTGGCCTCAGCACTTTCTGAACTGACCTGGTATGAGTTTGCAGAAAAAATGTTGTGACTTTTCTAATCTGTATGCTTGGTCTGGGTAAGTGACACAAAGGGGTGCGTTTATAAAAAAATCTGCAGAGCAGTTCGTCCTGTGAAACTGCATGAACTGTTCTGTGCAATAGTTATTTGGCCTTATTTCCCCCCAAGTCAAAAATGAAGAAAAATACCACATTATGGCCACTAGATGGAGTTGAGGATCATAGAAATTAAGATATATTGCCTCTGATCATCTGCAACATCTAGTGGCCATCATGCAGAATTTTTCTGGTTCGGTTACCCATGAAGAATGTTCCAACTGGATAAAAAAAGTCACCTGAAAATTAGCAATTTTGAACAGAACCGTTTCAAAGGACAAAAAACGCTGCAAATTTGTCATAAATACAATCAGGCAACTGACATGTTTAGCAATGGCAGCCCCCTTATATCTCTTGGTAGAGGTTTCTTTTAACAATATCTTTTTTTTTTTTTACAGTCTTTGATCTTTCTTGTACGGGATTGGAGCTTTCCATATGAATTTCCTTATGGTTCTGACGGTGGAGTAAAGTTTCTAGAAAAACGCCTGAAGGTTTGTCAATCATTTTTTTCTGTTTTCCCATTAAGAGACTGTGCAAACATAAAGAAGCAAGATGATGAATACCATTTATAGCACTGTCCTTATAAATTAAGTCGTTTTTAGAAATAAAATTCCAGGAAAATTGACCCATTCAGTGCAGGAAGAACTCCATTGCAATGGTGAAAAAAATAAAATGGCAATTGTTTATGGTACACAGAGCTTGAGCTTAAGAAATGTTATTCAGTTTGGGCTTACATCTACTTTAAACTGCAGAATTACATTTTCTTTGCCGCTGAACTAAACGTGTGTATTGATCTGCTGTGTCAGGTGTCCGAGAATCAGCACGAAGAATTGCAGAATGTCAGGAAACACATCCACTCTTGTTTTACCAACATCTCCTGCTTCCTCCTGCCACATCCCGGCCTCACCGTAGCCACCAACCCCAATTTTGATGGCAAACTTAGAGGTAAGTTATTAGTATCCACACAATGGCTTCCATCTGATTTTCAATGGATGCTACTCCATGAAAACGAAGGGTCAAAGTCCGCCCTAAGGCAAGTCATAGATAATGCGATTTTCTTTCCTGAAACCACAGGTGGAAAGAAAAGAAAAATGGTTGACTGTGTTGATGGGAGAATGCATCCCGTGGAGCCTTCTCTGCCGGCAGAACACAATGGGCCGGATTCAAGTAGATTTGCGCATTTATTACGGAGGCGCAGGGCAACGATTTTGCCCTGCGCCCCCGCAATTTTTTTGCGCTGCCCTCGATTCACGAAGCAGAAACTCTGTAAATTGCGTGGGCGCGCCGGCAAAATGCCCGGCGCAAGCGCGCGCAATTTAAATGATCCCGTAGGGGGCGGGAATCATTTAAATTAGGACGTCATTTGCTTCAAAGTGAACGTGAATGGCGTCCAGCTCCATTCACTAATCACTTACGCAAACTACGTAAAATTCAAATTTTGCGACGTGGGAACGACGGGTATACGTAACATTGGCTGCCCCTGCTAATAGCAGGGGCAGCCTTACGCAAAAAACGCCGTAAGGAAACTACGAAAATTGCGTACGCAGGGCTCGCGCAACGTTGTGAATCGGTGTTAGTATGCAATTTGCATACTATACGCTGAGCACAACGGGAACGCCACCTAGCGGCCATCGCAAGAATGCAGCCTAAGATATGCGGGCATAAGAGCCTTATGCCGCGCAGATCTTAGGCTGCAGTCGGCGTAACGAGGTTCCTGAATCAGGAGCACTCGTTATGCCGGGGGCAAGTAAGTATGGTTACACAGGCGCAATTGCTTCTTGAATCCACCCCAATGATTACTGCTATAGCTGCCAGCAGTAATCATATGTAAATAAATCAGACAGGCTGGTTGTACTTAAAGTAATAGATCACATTTACCACAAAACTGTCTATGCAGATAAGGGGAACTGTGCAGCTCTGACTAAAGTTGAATAAAACCCTTGCTATAGTTGTAGGCCATTTACATACCTTATGAAACCTGACTGGAATACTCCCAGGTAGGATTGCCAACTTTTCTTCAAGCCAAACCCGAACACTTTAGTGGTGCATGGGAATTGTTTTAGGTGTATTATACACTATAGAATTGTAAAATGCCTGCGACAATGTCCTGCCACCTGTACATCCAGGGTGGAATGTATACTAAGCTTCCAGTATTAAGAAATTTAGGAGGGAAGTTGCTCCCTTTCCCCTGAGGCCTAGTCATCACTGCTCACCTCCACCATCACAGGAGTGAGCTCTCAAATGCTGAACTCAAAGCTACGGCATCAGGGGAGAGAGAGAGTATGTGAGGGGGTTTGAATCGGAGGAAACGCTCACTCCTGTGATGGTGGAGGTGAGCGCTGATGACTAGGCCTCACTTAGCAATGCCCTGGGAGTATTCCAGTCAGGCTTTATAAGATATGTAAATGGCCTACAACTATAGCAAGGATATTATTCATCTAATTTATATAATAATAATAAAAAGAAAAGACTTTCTTTTGTTAAATATATCTTGGGAAGTATTATTTGTAGGCCGTTATCTAGACTTGTATATTACTCTAGACTGGTATATGCTTTTAAAAGCAAATTTTGGCAGCTCAAGCGAACCACACATAGAATGTTTACATTCTTAAAGTCGTTAAGTCTGCCAACAAAAAAAAGGAACTCCTCCAAGGTAATGACATAATGACATACTAGCACATTATGAAAGACTTGCCTTAAAATGACACCCTCCAGCAGCGCCCTGTCACCACTGACAGGTATCCATCTTCACCCGGTCTTCCTTTCAGGTTCGCAGGCTCCAGCTGTTCGAATGACCAAGCCGCAATAACGTCACTCCCGCACCTGCGCATGGGAGTCATGGTCGTGGCCAGGGTTGCCAACCTCCCACAGCATTTTTTACAGACAAAACAATTTTACTGGCGGAGCACATTTTTTACTGACAACCTGAGAAATGACAGAAGTCCTATTGAAAACTTAACACAGTGAATATTTGAACAGTATAAACATGATATGGAAACACTGACAATACCTATAAGAAAGTAATTTTCTTGATTTATAATTAAAAAGTCAACACAACATGAAATTATAAACCCCTAGGGGCAGATTCAGGCCCCGTACACACGACCAGTTTCCTCGGCAGAATTCAGCTTCCGACCGAGTTTCTGGCTGAATTCTGCCGAGGAAACTGGTCGTGTGTACACTTTCGGCCGAGGAAGCCGACGAGGAGCTCGGCGAGGAAATAGAGAACATGTTCTCTATTTCCTCGTTGTTCTATGGGAGCTCTCGTCCCGCCGAGCTCCTCGGCGGCTTCAGGGCTGAACTGGCCGAGGAACTCGATGTGTTTGGCACGTCGAGTTCCTCGGCCGTGTGTACGAGGCTTCACAAAGATCTGCCCCGGCGCAGCGTATCTGAGATACGCTACGCCGCCGTAACTTACTTTTTTTGGTTTGAATCCTGAAATAATTTGGCGTAGTGTATCTCTCGCGGCGTAACGGCGCCTAATTCAAATCGGTGAGTAGGGGGGCGTGTTTCATTTAAATGAAGCGCGTCCCCGCACCGAACGAACTGCGCATGCGCCGTCCCTAAATTTCCCGCCGTGCATTGCGCTAAATGACGTCGCAAGGACGTCATTGTTTTGACGTGGACGTAAATTACGTCCAGCCCAATTCACGGACAACTTACGCAAACGAAATTTTTTTTTTAAATTATACGCGGGAACGACGGCCATACTTAACAGCTTCAAAGAAGATAGCCTATGACCCATTTGCGCGTGCACGCATGACCTCACAATGGCCTTGTGTCATGCATTTGGAAAATGTGTGATTGTCATTGAGAATGTAAACCAGCTCTGTGTACGAGGGCCAACCAAACCAGTGCCCTGGGCCTTCCAAGGTCTAAATCTCACCCTGAGTATAGTAGTGACCTATCTCAGAAATATTGCTAGCAGTGTAAAAGTTTAAAAAGGAAACTGTCACATATGAAGCAGGATCATGGTAGGGCAGGCTGAGACAATGCCAACTTGTTAATGTATTTACATTTGTTGTGAAACCAAGTTCAGCCCATTGTTCTGTCTTATCAGCTTCTTATAGCAGAATGGGGCTTTATCAGAGACTGATTGCTGTGTCCTTCAATGGAATTCCGGGACAGGAAGTAAGCAGGAAGGAGCTACTCACTGAAAAATGTCTCTTTTTTTTTGGAAAAGGAACTATGGGCCTTAACCACTTCCCGCCCACCGTATAGTAAAATGACGGCGGTCGGGATCCCCCTTGAGACTATGTCATATGACGTTGCCCCAGTGTCACCACTCTTGCGCACCCACGGACAAGGTGCGACCCCTATCTCCGTAATGAGCTGATGGCGTGTGATCGGCTGTGTCAAATGAGCGGAAGTTCCACTTTTGGGTGGAACTCTGCTTTAACCACTTAAAACCCGGACCATTACACAGGTAAAGGACCTGGCCAGTTTTTGCGATTCGGCACTGCGTCGCTTTAACTGACAATTGCACGGTCGTGCGATGTTGCTCCCAAACAAAATTGGCGTCCTTTTTTCCCACAAATAGAGCTTTCTTTTGGTGGTATTTGAATCACCTCTGCGGTTTTTATTTTGTGCGCTATAAACAAAAATAGAGCGACAATTTTGAAAAAAAAATTGAAAAAATTATCAGGCCGATAATTGAGGCCGCGGCTTTGCGGCCTTCTGCAGGCCTAAGCCTTCCTTCTGTGATCTGTCGCCATCTTGTGGTGGCTGTTGGCATGACAAGTAAAAAAGCAATTCTAATGGAGCTTCCCCAGTGTTTTCACTGCCATCTCCTTCCTTCTAATTAGAACCCACAAACATTATATATTTTTTTTATTCTAACACCATAGAGAATAAAATGGCGGTCGTTGCAATACTTTCTGTCACACCGTATTTGCGCAGCGGTCTTACAAGCGCACTTTTTGGAGAAAAAATACACTTTTTTTAATAAAAAAATAAGACAACAGTAAAGTTAGCCCAATTTCTTTTTTATATTGTGAAAGATAATGTTACGCCGAGTAAATAGATACCCCACATGTCACGCTTCAAAATTGCGTCCGCTCGTGGAATGGCAACAAACTTTTACACTTTAAAATCTCCATAGGCGGCGTTTAAAAAATTCTACAGGTTGCATGTTTTGAGTTACAGAGGAGATCTAGGGCTAGAATTATTGCTCTCGCTCTACCAATCGCGGCAATACCTCACTTGTGTGGTTTAAACAGCGTTTACATATGCGGGCGCCACTCACGTATGCGTTTGCTTCTGCGCCGCAAGCTCGGCGGGACGGGGTGCGTTTTTTGGCTCCTAACTTTTTTAGCTGGCTCCTAGATTTCAAGCAAATTTGTCAAACCCTGTATATATATATATATATAAAATGCTGATTTTATAAAAATCGAATTAATTTTTTTTGGACCTTTAACCCATGGAAGGTAAAAACTAGGCACAAAGATCCAAAAGAAGGACAGCTAGTCCCATGTATACTGACCCCAATATCACTCCTCTTCTTACAGAAATCGATGAAGAGTTTATAAGGAACCTAAAAGTGTTTATACCTTGGCTCCTGAGCCCGGAGAACTTGGATGTTAAGGAAATCAATGGCAATAAAATAACGTGCCGTGGCCTGGTGGAGTATTTCAAGGTAATGGATAAAGTGTGAAAATTCCAAATGGCTCCACCCCTTTTAAATACAGATAGGTAATGGCCTGGGGTACAGAGTAATGCCAGGCAATAAGTACGATCAGCCAACTACCAATTCTATACAAGAAATACTGCATAAGTAGACCTGTACTGTCACATTGACATTCCTTTCTCAGGCCTCGTACACACGACCGTTTTCCTCCACAGAATCCATCAAGAAACTTGGTGGCAGAGCTTTTTTGCCGAGGAAAACGGCCGTGTGTATGCTTTTCATCGAGAAGACTGTCGAGGAACTCGACGAGGAAAAAAGATGTTTGACCATTCTTCCAGAAGTGCATTTGTGAGGCCAGGCACTGATGTTGGACGAGAAGGCCTGGCTCACAGTCTTCACTCTAAT
The DNA here is from genome assembly GCF_905171775.1 of Rana temporaria. Lineage (NCBI taxonomy): Eukaryota > Metazoa > Chordata > Amphibia > Anura > Ranidae > Rana > Rana temporaria. Next base: position 24,174,511 of record NC_053501.1, read on the forward strand.
TCATCCCAAAGGTGTTCTATCGGGTTGAGATCAGGACTCTGTGCAGGTCAGTCAAGTTCCTCCACCCCAAACTCGCTCATCCATGTCTTTATGGGCCTTACTTTGTGCACTGGTCCAAATCATTTGGTGGAGGGGGGATTATGATGTGCGGTTGTCTTTCAGGGGTTGGGTTGGGCCCCTTAGTTCCAGTGAAGGGAAATCTTAAGGAGTCAGCATACCAAGACATTTTGGACAATTTTATGCTCCCAACTTTGTGGGAACAGTTTGGAGATGTCCCCTTCTTGTTCCAACATGACTGCACACAAAGTTGGGAGCATGAAATTGTCCAAAATGTCTTGGTATGCTGACTCCTTAAAGAGGAAGTTAACCCTGAAAAAAAAAACCCTGCAAGACAAAGCCATAATGAGCTAGTATGACTAGCATACTAGCTCATTATGCATTGCTTACCTTAGATCGAAGCCCATGAATCCGTCTTCCGGGCCGCATCCATCGCTCCCGGAGGTTACTCCCGCATATCGCCGCTCCGGGGATGTGATTGGCCGGAGCGGCGATGACGTCACTCTGCGCATGCACGCGGGAGCCATCAAACTCGGCATTTAGCATGGCATGCGCCGTAGACAGCGGTCCTGTCATTCAGCTAATATCTCCTAAACCGTGCAGGTTTAGGAGATATTGCTTACACCTACAGGTAAGCCTTAATCTAGGCTTACCTGTAGGTGTAACTTGCAAAAGTGGGTTTACAATCACTTTAAAGTGGCGTTTCCATCCCAAAATCTTTTTTTCATTATTGTGCTCATTAGACCTAAAAAAAGAAAAAAAAATGTTTTTACTCATCTGGAAATGCCTGTTGCTATGCAGTCCCACGAAATCTGCCTTTGGAATCACCTAGGATCCTGACATCATCTCCCTCTAATGCTCCTGGGAAATGTGTGTCATCATTTCCCAGGATGCAGTGCGCTGTCCAATTATCACTCCCCATCCAAGACTTGCAGGAGGTGCTTGTGGGCTTCCCAATGCCCACAAGCAAAATGACAACGGTGTAGACATAGTTTTATAAACTATCTTTTTTAAATATCTATGCGGATCGGCGGCGGATTATAAAATAGTAAGTGACCGGATTTAAATTTTAAAAACGCATGATGAAAGGACATACATTTAAAAAATGCTAATTGTGGTTGGAACCCCGCTTTAAGAGTTCCCTTCACTGGAACTAAGGGGCCAAGCCCAACCCCTAAAAAACAACCCCACACCATAATCCCCACATCACCAAATGATTTGGACCAGTGCACAAAGCAAGGTCCATAAAGACATAGATGAGTTTGGGATGGAAGAACTTGACGGGCCTGCACAGAGTCCTGACCTCAACCCGATAGAACACCTTTGGGATGAATTAGAGCGGAGACTGCGAGCTATGCATTCTCGTCCAACATTAGTGCCTGACCTGACAAATGCACTTCTGGAAGAATGGTCAAACATTCCCATAGACACACTCCTAAACCTTGTGGACGGCCTTCCCAGAAGAGGTGAAGCTGTTATAGCTGTAAATGGTGGGCCAACTCCATATTGAACCCTACAGACTAAGACTGGGATACCATTAAAGTTCATGTGCGTGTGAAGTCAGGCGTCCCAATACTTTTGGTAATATAGTGTATGTTGAAAATGAATGAATGTAGAGGAGGAGGATTGGATCCCGCAGCCCCGCGTGTCACCTTGCTCCTTGCCGCTGCCAGACATCCTTTGTGGAGGGAGTTGGCGGCCTCTCCCTGCGATCATATGGTTGTCATTAGCGAGGCTTTGTAATACGTTTACTGATGTGGAAAGGAACCTTCTGTATTCACATTCAGTCACATGCCAAACAGGCAACACCCGCCCAGACTTTATCCACAATCCACAGGGACTCCCTCCCGGCCTGCAGCGCTCTGTAATCGAGACTGTAATGTGTTCATTCCATTTCTACCCCTCCATCCATCCAGCAGAATAAAAACATGGCCTTATATACTGAGCCAGGCCTTCCCACAGACCTGCAGATATTTATGGCAACTCTATGAAAGGAGGAGAAATCGCTGCCTGCCGATAAATCAAACATTTTTCACCATGTTCATGGCAAAAAAAATTGAAAATCTCAGCAAACTTTGATCGCCACCATCTTCAAAAAGTTAGTTAAAACTTTTAGGGCCCATTCACCCCAGTGCTGTGCGGGAATACGTGCAAAATCAAGCACGTTCCCGCACCGCCGTCAAACCCGCTGCCCCTTTGCAGGCGCATGCATGTGCCATTAATTGTTAACCCCTTGGCGCCAGCGTCTCCCGACCCTTTTAAGGGGTTTCAGATGCCGGGAAGCGGGCCATGATTGGCTGTCACGACAGTCACATGATCAGGAAGTAGTGATCGGGAGCTTTCTGTTAGCCGCCGGTAACAGAAGATCAGCATTTCTCTCCCTGACAGGACCGGGAGCTGTGTGTTTACACACACAGCTCCCGGTCCTCGCCGGGCACGCACACTGGAGTCGGGGGCGAGCGGGGGCACGCGCGTGCCCCTAGTGGCCTGTGCAAAAGCCGACGTATAGCTACGGGCTCTCGCGCAGGGGAGCCAACCTGCCGCTGTATAACTGCGGCGGCTGGTCGGTAAGCAGTTAAAGCAGGGTTAGGTTATCAAAAAATATCCCAAGCTTTGAACATCTTATGGAGCTTCTGTTCAATCCATCATCCGAAAATGGACACAGAGTTCCAGTTTAACTACTTGAGGACCAGTCGCCGCAGTTATACTGCGGTAGGTTGGCTCCCCTGGGCGAGCCGTCGTAGCTGTACATTGGCCGCTCTAAGATTGGCACGACGACAGAGCCGAGGCGCATGCCCGGCGGTCGCGATGACCGCCGGACACCCAAGATCACACAATCGCTCCACACAGAGACAGAATGGACGTCTGTCAATGTAAATAGACAGATCTCTGTTCTGTCAGGCCTCGTATACACACCAGTGCTGTTTCGCAAAAAAAAAATGGCCTGGTCATTGAGGGGGAAAAATCTTCCGGTCCTTAAGTGGTTAAATTAGTATTTTTTGCTAGAAAAGTACTTAGAACCTCAAAACTTATATATTTTTTAGCAGAGACCCCAGAGAATAAAATGACAATTGTAATATTTTATGTCTTTCAAATGCAATTTAAGTCAATGGGACCAGGCTGCAACTGCAAGCCAAACACTTGGTTTATGGTAGTTCCATTCAAAACTGTTGTTTGCCAAAAAACAAACAATCATTCGAGGGGTGACAGGGTGGCCTTCTGAACACCTGGAAGCTGCTGCTTGGCCGCCCTTCAAAAAGCACTTTTCAGAGACTGCACTAGTGTAAAGCGTTGTGCACATTGTTGGGCCTATATAAAGCTTGCCTAATATTAATTAGTATAATGTACAGTAAGTCCAGGAAATCTTTATTTTGCATGTCAGAGAGTTACAAAAGGATTCCAACGCATTTCAGGGGCCTTGTGTTTATTATTAGGAAGCTAGGATGATAATTTGCTAATACAACACTGCTTCTTCTCATAACAGGCCTACATCAAGATTTACCAAGGAGAGGAGTTACCACACCCAAAATCAATGTTACAGGTAAACGAGTTTCGTTTTTCAAATGCTTGTCAGGTGATTTAAAGTGTATCTAAACTCAAACCCCAAAAATTGAATACACTACAGCTTACAGTCATTATAGGGGGACTGCACTTTTGTTTAGAAAAAAATATTCCCCTCTAGGTGATCTATGTTGTACAGGGGCGGACTGACCATTGAGTCACTCGGGCATTGTCCGAGGGCCCCATGCCACTAGGGGCCCCATCAGGGTTGCCAGGCTCAGTAAAACCAGGGACAGTATGTAAAAATCTGTGTTTTTTTTACATCTGTCCCTGATATGTCCGATACCAACATGCTTTTGATGTGAAAATCCAGAGATTTTAGCTGCCCCGCATCTGCACTGCCTCCTGGCGTGGTGGCCATCTGTAAGCCCGGGGGCCCCATAATATTCTATTGCCCGGGGGGCCCATGAGTTGTCAGTCTGCCCCTGTCTATGTACCTTACGAGGATTTTAACAAACTTTGTTGCATATTCCTACCTTTTATTATTCTGAAGAAATAGCTGTTTGACTGCAGTGACGAACGCTCCATCAGGAGCGCAGGGGCGCAACCCGCCTAATCCATGCACCCGGCCCCTATTTCTACATGCTGGACGCCGGACACATGGATTTCAATGGTGTTTTTTTTTAAGCACCTGATTACAGCCAGAGGCTTTAATTGGCTTCAAAAAAGGTGGACTCGGGGCACAGAGCACTACGCCCTGAGCCAACCCAGTTGTGTGACTTTAACTAATTAGTATTCACTAATGTTTTCCTACTTCTATTCCCGGCCACTCAGGAAGTGGGTCCTGAGTCCAGATTGGCCGGGAGTATTAGGACTCACTTCCTGTTCCTGTTTGGCCAACTTCCTGTTCCTGTTTGGCTGGGAGGAGAAGCAACGCCCCGGCACTTCCCTTGATAATATAAAAAATTATGTTAATACTCTCTGATCAGCTAATGAATACAATGACAATTAAATCTAATGATAAAACCAAATTGCTGGACCTAAATATGGACCATATTGGTTATTTAATATGATTATTGATTCACCTAGATCAGTGGTCTCCAAACTGAGGCCCATGGCCCGGATGCTGCCCTTTGCTTTTCTTTATCTGGCCCTTTGAGGCACTATTCCTCCCACTGATACAAAGCACTATTCTTATCATTGACACCAACAATGAGACACCTTTTTTTTTTCACTGACACCAACAGTGGGGCATAATTCCTCCCACTGAAATCAAGTTGGCTTTTTTTTAACCGATGATTAAATAACCTATGGGGCCCACACACCATCGGTTTTGACCGATGAAAACGGTCCATCAGAGCGTTGTCCTCTGGTTAACCGATCGTGTGTACGAGGCCTTAGATATAGATATCGCAATAATCAGCCTGCGTTTAGTTTAAAAACTCCTCCTCCTTTTTATCGTCTCTTACTCATCAGGCTACAGCAGAAGCGAACAACTTGGCAGCCGTGGCCACTGCAAAAGACTTGTACAATAAGAAAATGGAAGAGGTAGGTGAATCCATTTTGATGAAATCATTTCCACTTACGCGTGGGCGGGGTGCAGCGTGGTGCGGAGGCAGAAACGGCACTGAGGCCCAGATGCAGAAATGAGAATTGTATATCGGAGATAATTATTCCAGTGTAGTAGGCTGAAACAGTGTAGCGCAGGAATATGCAATTAGCGGACCTCCAGCTGTTGCAGAACTACAAGTCCCATGAGGCATAGCAAGACTCTGACAGCCACCAGCATGATACCCAGAGGCAGAGGCATGATGGGACTTGTAGTTTTGCAACAGCTGGTCTGCTAATTGCATATCCCTGGTCTATAGGCAATGGCACGGATTCACAAAGCACTTACGCCGACGTATCTCGAGATACGCCGCGTAAGTGTAAATATGCGCCGTCGTATCTATGCGCCGGACTCTGAAAATAGGCTTCATCTGACCAACGTAACTTTCCTACGCCGGCGTATCGTGGGCGCATATTTACGCTGGCCGCAAGTGGCGCTCCCATTGATTTCCTATTCAAATATGAAAATGAGGGAGATACGTGGATTCACGAACGTACTTGCGCCCGGCGCATAATATACGCGGTTTGCGTAAGTCGTACGTCCGATGTAAAGTTATTTCCCATATATGAGACGCAACTCGTGCTAAAGTATGGACCAGGGAACACGTCGTATTTTCCGTCGTTTACATAGTACGTGAATAGGGCTGGGTGTAGGTTACGTTCACGTCGTAGGCAGTGATCCGTCGTATCTTAGGGAGTAGTTCCGACGTGATTCTGAGCATGCGCACTGGTATACGTCCACGGATGCGCCGTTCGTTTTAAGTACTTGTATGGCACTCGGCCAATCATTTGCATGGGGTCACGCCTCATTAGCATGGCTCACGCCCACTTCCACCTACGACGGCTTACGCAGAGGGAACCCATCGCAGTTTGGGAGGCAAGTGCTTTGTGAATTAGGTGCTTGCCTCTCTGCGCTGCTTCGGCGTAGCGTATATTAGATACGCTACGCCGGCGTAAATATGCGCCGATGTATATGTCCAAATATCAGTCATAAGCATCCCTAACCCTAGATTGTTCCTTCCAGGTATGCGGAGGAGACCGGCCATTCTTAGCGCCCACCGACCTGCAGCATAAACACCAGGAGCTAAAGGACGATTCCGTCAAGCTGTTCCGCAGCGTGAAGAAAATGGGAGGCGAGGAGTTCAGCAGAAGATATCTGCAGCAGCTGGAGAATGAGATTGATGAGCTTTATGTCCAGTACATCAAACACAACGACAGCAAGAACATATTCCACGCTGCCCGAACCCCCGCCACCCTCTTTGTGGTTATATTCATCACATATGTGTTGGCTGCTATCACTGGTTTCATCGGCCTGGACATTATAGCCAGCTTGTGCAACATGATCATGGGACTGACCCTCATCACACTGTGCACATGGGCTTATATCAGATACTCCGGAGAGTACCGGGAACTTGGAGCAGTTATAGATCAGGTGGCAGCCGCCTTATGGGACCAGGTAGAGTATATTGTCTGTTTCCCTTTTACATTGACGTGCATGGCAACAAGAGAAAAATGGGGGCATAACCTGTCACAGCCAAGATACCATGTTTTTTCTTTCTCATAAAGGAGAGAAAAAAGAAAAAAAGAATCATAAGGGTTGTCCATGCAAAAGCAATATTTTAGGTATGAGTAACGTTGGTTTGCTGATTCAGCTCTAGGCTAAGGAGACGGCAAAGTCTCCAGTTCCAGTTCTGCGCCTGATATTCTAAAGGGGTTGTAAAGGTAAAAAAAAAAAAATCCCTAAATAGCTTCCTTTACCTTAGTGCAGTCCTCCTTCACTTGCCTCATCCTTCCATTTTGCTTTTAACCACTTAAAGGGGATGTGCCATGAAAAAAAAAATATTAAAAGCCAGCAGCTACAAATACTGCAGCTGCTGACTTTTAATATTAGGACACTTACCTGTCCTGGAGTCCAGCGCCGTCCGCAGCAGAGGACGAGCCGATCGCTCGTCACTCTGCTGCTCCCCCCGCCATCCTCAGTGAGGGAAGCAGGAAGTGAAGCGCTCCGGCTTCACTACCCGGTTCCCTACGGCACATGCGCGAGTTGCACTGCGCCGCTGATTGGCTCCCGCTGTGCTCTGGGAGCCGAGTGTTCCCAGAGCACAACGGGGGGGAGGACGGGAGGTGACGTCATGCCCGCAGTTTTCCCGAAACTGTGTGGCCGGAAGTGAGTGCAAATACCTGTCTTTAGACAGGTATCTGCACCCCCTCCCCCCTGAAAGGTGTCAAATGTGACACCGGAGGGGGGGAGGGTTCCGATCAGCGTGAGTTCCACTTTAGGGTGGAGCTCCGCTTTAAGGAGCTTGGCTGTTTTTCAGATTTGGCATTTACAAGACTAAAACAGTTTTTTTTGCTAGAAAATTACTTAAAACCCCCAAACATTATTAAAAAAAAAATCTAACACCCTAGAGAATAAAATGGCGGTCATTGCAATACTTTTTGTCACACCGTATTTGCGCAGTGGTCTTACAAGCGCACTTTTTTTTGGAAAAAATTCACTTTTTTGAATAAAAAAATAAGACAACAGTAAAGTTAGCCCAATTTTTTTATATATTGTGAAAGATAATGTTACGCCGAGTAAAATGATACCCAACATGTCACGCTTCAAAATTGCGCCCGCTCGTGGAATGGCGTCAAACTTTTACCCTAAAAAATCTCCATAGGCGACGTTTAAAAAATTCTATAGGTTGCATCTTTTGAGCTACAGAGGAGGTCTAGGGCTAGAATTATTGCTCTCGCTCACTTGTGTGGTTTGAACACCGTTTTCATATGCGGGCGCTACTCACGTATGCGTTCGCTTCTGCGTGCGAGCTCTGGACGGGGTGCTTTAAAAAAAAAAAATGTTGTTTTCTGATTATTTATTTTTTTATTTTTACACTGAAAAAAAAAAAAAAATGGATCACTTTTATTCCTATTACAAGGAATGTAAACATCCCTTGTAATAGAAAAAAGCATGACAGGTCCTCTTCAATATGAGATCTGGGGTCAAAAAGACCTCAGATCCCATATTTAGACTTAAAGCGGGAGTTCACCCATTTGTTAAATTTTTTTTTTTCTCCCCTTAGATTCCTGCTCGTTCGGTCTAGGGGAATCGGCTATTTTTATTAAAATATGAGCAGTACTTACCCGTTTTCGAGCTGCATCTTCTTCCGTCGCTTCCGGGTATGGGTCTTCGGGAGCGGGCGTTCCTTCTTGATTGACATTCTTCCGAGAGGCTTCCGACGGTCGCATCCATCGCGTCACTCGTAGCCGAAAGAAGCCGAACGTCGGTGCGGCTCTATACTGCGCCTGCGCACCGACGTTCGGCTTCTTTCGGAAAATCGTGACGCGATGGATGCGACCGTCGGAAGCCTCTCGGAAGACTGTCAATCAAGAAGGAATGCCCATTCCCGAAGCCCATACCCGGAAGCGACGGAAGAAGATGCAGCTCGAAAACTGGTAAGTACTGCTCATATTTTAATACAAATAGCCGATTCCCCTAGAGAAAACGAGCAGGAATCTAAGGGGAAAAAGTGCCCTCTAAGGGTGAACCCCCATTTTAAATGCAAAAAAATAAATAAAAAATGATTGTCATTTGAAAAAATGACAACAAGAAAATATTGCTTTAAGAAGCATGGGCGGAAGTGACGTTTTGACGTCACTTCCGCCCTGCTATGCTATGGGGACAGGTGGGGGCCATCTTGCCCTCACTCGTATCCCAGCTGAGCAGGAGACAGGACCCGATCGCCTCCGCCGCTACCAACGGCTTTGGTAAGCGGCGGAGGGCGCGGGAGGAAGGGGGGCCCCTCTCCCGCCGCCGATAACGGTGATCTTGCGGCGAATCCGCTGCGGAGACCACCGTTATCGTTTACAGGACCGCTCAAAGAAAAGATGGATATCTCGGTTGTGGCAGCAGATATCCATCTTTAAAAACAGGACGTATATAGTCGTGAGCGGGTCCTTAAGTGGTTAAATGTCCCTATTTCTTCTGAGAAATCCTCACTTCCTGATCTTCTGTCTGTAACTCCACACAGTAATGCAAGGCTTTCTCCCTGGTGTGGAGTGTCGTGCTCACCCCCTCCCTTAGACTACAGGAGAGTCAGGACGCTCTATACCTTGCAGATAGAGAAAGAAGCTGTGTGTTAGTGGGCGTCCTGACTCTCCTGTAGTCCAAGGGAGGGGGCGAGCACAACACTCCACACCAGGGAGAAAGCCTTGCATTACTGTGTGGAGCTACAGACAGAAGAACAGGAAGTGAGGATTTCTCAGAAGAAATAAGGACATTTAAAAGCAAAATGGAAGGATGAGGTAAGTGAAGGAGGACTGCACTAAGGTAAAGGAAGCTATTTAGGAAAAAAAATTGTATCCTTTACAACCCCTTTAAATTATGGTTGGAGTCTGCAAGGCAAACAAACTGAATAAGCCATTCTGATTGGTCATGTTTTGAACAGGGCTGTTCCAGCAGACAGTATTAGCCAGATTCAGAGAGGTTTACGCCGGCGTATCAGTAGATACGCCGTCGTAACTCTGAACCTGCGCCGTCGTACATTTAAGTGTATTCTCAAGTTGAGATACACTTAAATGTAGCTAAGATACGACTGCCTGAGCCGTCGTATCTTAGCTGTCTAGTTCCGCCGGCCGCTAGGGGCGTGAACGCTGATTTACACCTAGAATGCGTAAATCAGCGAGATACGCCTATTCACGAACGTACGCTTGCCCGTCGCAGTAAAGATACGCCGTTTACGTAAGGCGTTTTCAGGCGTTTTCAGGCGTAAAGTTATTCCACCAAAAAGCTGGCCTAGCCAATGTTAAGTATGGACGTCGTTCCCGCGTCGAATTTTGAAAATTTTACGTCATTTGCATAAGTCGTCCGTGAATGGGGCTGGACGTAATTTACGTTCACGTCGAAATCAATAAGTCCTTGTGGCGTACTTTGGAGCAATGCACACTGGAATATGTCCACGGACGGCGCATGCTCCGTTCGTTAAAAACGTCAATCATGTCGGGTCACGATTCATTAACATAAAACACGCCCCCTGTTCCTCATTTGAATTAGGCGCGCTTAGGCCAGCACATTTACGCTACGCCGCCGTAACTTAGGACGCAAGTGCTTTGTGAATACAGCACTTGCCTCTCTAATTTACGGCGGCGTAGCGTGTATGCGATACGCTACGCCTGCCTAACGTTAGGCTCTCCGACATGAATCTAGCTATATATCTATAGCCATTTTTTTTGTTTTGTTTTGGATAGAGAAGGAATGTCCCATTTGGGAGATTCTCCTTTACTTCCTGTCCCAGAGACACAACAGGGACCCCCAAATTCAGTAAGGTGGGGGAGGGGGGAGATATTTGTGTACTAGGACCGTGTGTCAGGTTACAACCCAAATATTGGTGTAACATAAAACATGGACAGAATGGTGGACTTAGCCTTCAACTCTCCGGCATTATCAATATTAGCCCAAAATATTAAGGCGCCCCCATCTATGCTGTGTACTGCCATTTCAAAGGACTGATTCAGATTCATTGATTCATTTGATGTTGGGAAAATGGACACTAACCTGATATTTCTTCTTCTTTTGAACTGCTTCTGACAAAGGGGAGCACCAATGAGGTAGGTGGTTTATTTCCATCACTTGCACATGTAAATAAAAGACAGCTCTGTACAGTCCAGCCTATTCCTACCTAAGCTTAAATCTGCCCCCCCCCCCTCCGTCTATACCCTATTCTAGCTACGACCTTAGACTACACTTTTAACTCTGCTCCCAAGCAGGGAATTATGGGCCAGTTTTACGTAGAATCGTGGCAGCGTAACGTATCGTATATACGTTACACCGCCGCAAGTTTTCATCGCAAGTGCCTGATTCACCAAGCACTTGAGTGAAAACTTACGCCGGCGGCCTCCGGCGTAAGCCCGCGTAATTCAAAGGGGCGTGTGCCATTTAAATTAGGCACGCTCCCGCGCCAAACCTACTGCGCATGCTCCGTTTTGAAATTCCCGCCGTGCTTTGCGCGAAGTGACGTAATTTTTTCGAAAACGGCGACGTGCATAGCGTACTTTCGTATTCCCGGACGTCTTACGCAAGAAAAAAAAAATTGAAATTCGACGCGGGAACGACGGCCATACTTTAACATGGGCTGTGTAAAGTTAGGGCAGGTAAAACAACGACTAACTTTGCGACGGGGAAACTAGACTAGCAACGACGTAACAAACTCGAAAAACCGTCGTGGATCGCCGTAAAACCTCATTTGCATACCCGACGCTGGAATACGACGCAAACTCCACCCAGCGGCGGCCGAGGTACTGCATCCTAAGATCCGACGGTGTAAGACAATTAAACCTGTCGGATCTTAGGATCTAAGGGATCTAAGGGATATCTATGCGTAACTGATTCTATGAATCAGTCGCATAGATACTCTGAGAGATACGACGGCGTTTCAGAGAAACGCCGTTGTATCCCTTCTGTGAATCTGGCCCTACATTCTCAAGATCCACAGGAAGAGGGGTGAAGGTGACCAAAATGCCCATCCAGAGCGACACATACATCAAATTAAGAAAACACCGATCTCCCAACCAGCCACCATAACATGAGAATCCATCATTGGCTTCAGCCTGCACGTCTCCGCCAAAAGGCCATGCCCCTAATGCGTTTCGCCCCTGTCCACCTGGGTTTAGTCGTAGGGTGAGGATCTTGATTCTCATGTTATGGTGGCTGGTTTCGAAAGCAACGTCTTCTTAATTTCATGTCTCTAATCTATCTACCCTGTAAAAGGAAGATGTGTATACTTAACGATTCTGAGAGCGATCTGGTCCATTCATGTGATCTTCCCAGCGGCCGGCTTCAATGAAGAAGAAAGATCAGTGAGAATGGCTGCAGAACCTAGGCGCTGACATCACCCATAGGCTTATTATGGGGCATCCATTGTTGGCTGTCCCTCCTCTAGACTGAAGCCGACTGCTGACAGCTGATCATGTGACCGGACTGGATCGGATCACTCTCAGAATAGGTAAGTATACACATAACAATTTTCTTTAGCAAGGAACATACATTCCACATTAATAATTATGCTCCAAAAATGTGCTGTAAAATGCATCCAGCATTGCTCCTGTTTCTTCTTGCTGGAGGCGGCCATTTTGCTGAAGCCCAGAGCCCTTTAGCAGCAGTAAATCATAAAGCAGAACTAAGCCCGTCGACAGTTAAATTCCTGGAATGCTGGGGTTGCTAACTGTCACATTTGCTTGTGTTCTCAACCAAACTGTCAAACCATCATATGGCTGGTGTCAGGTTGAGAAGGGAGCTGCAGACTGAAGGCTTTTACCTACATGCATAAAAAGACCTTTAGCCTTTAGAACCACTTTAAAGCAAACTTCACCCTAAAGTTTTGCTTTTAATAATCCTCCCCCTCTTCCTCAAACATTAATTTTCATGCTAGATCCATGAACAGGTAAGTGCCCTTTTATTACAATTGAGCAGCTACAGTATTTGACACCAATGATGGGGGACAATTCCTGCCAATTAGACCTATGATGGGGCACTATTCCTACCCACTGACACCAACCATAGGGCACTATTCCTGCCACAGACACCAATGATGGAGCATTATTTCTGACACAGACACCAATGATGGGGCACTATTCCTCCCACTGACACCAACCATAGGGCACTATTCCTGCCACAGACACCAACGATGGAGCATTATTTCTGACACAGACACCAATGATGGGGCACTATTCCAACACAAACAATGGGGCACTATTTCTCCCACTGACACCAATGATGGAGCACAATTCTTCCCAATCAGACCAATGATGGAACGCTTTTCCGCCCACTGACATCAACAATGGGGTACAGTTCTTCCCAACTGACACCAACAATGGGGAACAATTCCTTTCACTGACACCAACGATGAGGCACAATTCCTCCCAATGACACCAACGATGGGGCACTATTTCTCTCACCGACACCCATGATGGGGCACAATTTCTCCCACTAGCAGCAGCAATGGGGCACTATTCCTTCCCCAGTACCACAGATAGGGCCTTGTTTGCTCCCACTGACATACGTACATTTTCTGCTCCCACTTGCCACAGTCTGCCTCCCCCAAAGTCTGAAAGTTTGGTGACCCCCTGCTTTAGGGGACAAAGATGCCGTGTCAACATTTTTCGAGTGAACCATATAAAACAAAAGGAAGACTCTGATAGGCCATTTTTGGTGACTTTGGTGGTCTTTTTTAGGCTCTGTACAAGCTCTACAGTGCTGCTGCCACCCACAGACACTTATATCACCACGCCTTCCCCGCTCCACAACACGAGGTGGCTGAAGAACACGACAAGAACATCTAGCCAGGTTGAGATTCACCGTCCAGGCCTGGAGGACCTTGGCAACTCTCACTGACAAAAGCTGCATGAACTTCAGTATCCACTGACCCCGTAAAATTCACAGGAGGTCAAGACCTTATCTTCTGGGGAAGGCTCTGGTCTACTGGTAAGGAGTCTTGGCATGTCTGCCATATTGTTCAGGGCCTGCTTCCTGGGGACTCAAGACGTGGAACCGGCAGGCAACCACGAACCAGGAAAGTAAAGATACAATGGCTTTTGCTCATTTATTTTGAAAACCAATGTATGGTCATATACTAACTTCACTGTCAGTCTTGTCCTTTATTTTACATCCAGTCGGTTTTTTCCTGGAAGAGATGTTACTCGCCTTTCCTCACATAGCTCATGTTGTCTTAGAGCACAAAATGGACCGTGTTCCACATCGAAATCCTGTTTCCATCACCTGGTGTGCAAAAACATTGGCCAGTGCTCTTCACTACTGCAAGCTTTATTGCTGCCTGTACACTCATATTGATTACATTGTATATTTTTGTTGTTAATGCACATCCTGGTAATAAACTTTGTTTCACAAAGAACGTTTTACAAAAGGATGTTAAAGAGGATTTTGAGAATGTGAATGATGCTATTGGCAGACAGCCTGGGTGTAATCTTATGCTGCAGTCGAATGAATGAAGCTTCCTTGTGTGAATAAAAAAGGGTAAGAGCTTATGCACTAACCCATGGTTGCCAATCAGTCATAAATCCTGACAAACCTATAAATTAGGGTGCCCACGTGTCCCGGATTGCCCGGGACTGTCCCGCAAATGACATGTCTGTCCTGGGTCCCGGGCCCCCAACATTCTGGCACAATACAATGTCCCAGAATGAAATAGAGGACACAGCCACCCCCTACTACCTAATAACTACATTTCCGGAACTGGTTGTTAGGGCCAGCGCTACCTGGCATCTTGCAACCAGTGACAAATTTACTCTCAGACAGTGAGACCAGGAGTGAGGCCTACGCCTGGTGCAGCAGTGCTGTCCTCACCCACCTCGGCACCTCCTCCTTCTCCGGCACCCAGCAGGGAATGGTGTGATCTTCACTCTCCAGATAGTGACACCACTCCTTTCCTTCTACGCATGTATCTCATACAGAGGAAGTGACAGCAGCACTGCATCTGGTAGCAGGCTATGGGTGGCAAGCGGCACTGCATCTGGTGGCAAGTGGCACATTCACCTGACAAGAAACCCGCCGCCAAATTCCCCATCAAACCCCGAGACCACATTTACCCCCCGCCCCACCCTCATCTTTTTTTGGGGAAGGTGAGAGAGGGGGTGTGCCCCTGAATGGCAGTTTAGAAATGTGGTCACCCTACTATAAATACACATTTAAAGAGGGGGTTCACCCTAAAAACTAATTTCTAACATTAGATCCAGCATACTAAGGACATTTACTTTCGGCAGGTCATTTTTTTTTCTCCGTACATACCTTTATATTCTGATTTTGTCCAGGGCTTCCGCGTTCTGATGACTGCGGGACTGGGCGTTCCTATCCCTGCCTCAGGGTTCCGATGACTGCGGGACTGGGCATTCCTATCCTTCGGTTAGATGATTGACGGCTTGTGAAACAGGTCCCCTGTCGCACAACGCGCGTCACCAGATTTCCGGAAATAGCCGAGCTGCGAGTCGGCACTATACGGCGCCTGCGCCCGCCGTGTAGAGCTGACTGCGCAGGCGCCGTTAAGTGCCGATTGCTTGCTCATAAACAAAAATAGAGCGACAATTTTGAAAAAAATGCAATATTTTTTCCTTTTTGCTATAATAAATATCCCCCAAAAATATATATAAGAAAAATATTTTCCTCAGTTTAGGCCGATACGTATTCTTCTACCTATATTTGGTAAAAAAAAATTGCAATAAGCGTTTATCGATTGGTTTGCGCAAAATTTATAGTGTTTACAAAATAGGGGACAGTTTTATTGCATTTTTATTAAAAAAAAAATGTTTTACTACTAATGGCGGCGATCAGCGATTTTTTTCGTGACCGCAACATTATGGAGGACACATCGGACAATTTTGACACATTTTTGGGACAATTGTCATTTTCACAGCAAAAAATGCTATAAAAATGCATTGTTTACTGTGAAAATTACAATTGCAGTTTGGGAGTTAACCACTAGGGGGCGCTGAAGGGGTTAAGTGTGACCTCATATGTGTTTCTAACTGTAGGGGGCGGGGCTGAACGTGTGACATCATTGATCGTCTTTCCCTATATCAGGGAACACACGATCAATGACAGCACCACAGTGAAGAACGGGGAAGCTGTGTTTACACACAGCTCTCCTCGTTCTTCAGCTCCGGGGACCAATCGCGGGACTCCAGTGGCGTTCGGGTCCACGGGTCTCGCGGCCACGGAGCTTTGGGCCGGGTTGCGGCGCGTGCCTGCGACCCATGGCTGGGCACTTAAAGAGGACGTACGGGTATGTGCTTGTGCCCAGCCGTGCCATTCTGCTGACGTATATGTGCAGGAGGTGGTACTTAAGTGGTTAAATGGACCGTAGTGCGTTTCTGCAAAACACAAAATGCACCAAAAAATGCATAGGTGTGAACGTAGGGTAAGTGCCATTTCTGTCTGCTGCCTTGTTCCTCTGCTATTTGCATGAGTCACTTGTGACAGGTTTTTCTGACACCAAGAGAAAAAAGGTGACTGGGGAGGGATCTGAAGCACACAGCCTGTGATTGACAGCTTCAGATCTGTTCCAGTGTACAGGGGGGTGTGCCCTTCCCTTCAATCAGGTCTCACTGAATTCTGAAGAGTGTAAAGCTTCATGCTTTCTGAAAGCTCAGACAAGGTACAGTATAAAGTCTAGATTTTGAATGGATGTAGAGAAGAGAAGAATGAAGGTAAACAGGTACAGCTTATGATGTTGGAGGATTTGTTTCATCTCTGTGTATGACCTGAGGCCAGTCACTGGCTATATGTAAAGGTTAACAACCATTATAAGAATAAGGAAACTGAAATGGTCACCTTAGTCCCTGAAATGAGTAGGCAATGAAAACTGTCTGCACACCGGTATCTCTGTATAGTGTTCCGTCAGAATAGGTGACCAGTCAGATTAGGTAACGGAAGTGACGTACTGTCACCTGAAAACTTTCTGTGCATGCGTAGCAGGTTTGCTAATGTGACAAAACACCTGCTTTTAGAAGGCGGCAGCGGACATATTACTACACCCAGCTACGTCTTGAATTTCAGAGTCATTTTAGCAATAAACTGAGCGGATATAAATAAATATAGTATGTTGACATCTGTGACGCTGTTTTAAATGTTACATTTTGAAAGAAGTTGGACGCCAGCAGTACGAAGGTGGCGGAGGCCATCTTGGTACACCCCACACTGGTCAGCGCTAAACCTTTTACGCTTTGAAAATGTAACATGAAAACAGCATGGCAGATCTCAATATACTATATTGATCTATATACGCTCGCTTTATTTGTTAAATGACTGTGACTGGGTGTAGTAAGATGTCCGCTGGTGCCTTATGACTGCAGATGTTCTGTCAAATTAGCAAACCTGCGCATGCGCAGTAAGTATTCAGCTAAAGCAGTGATGGTGAACCTCTGTACCCCAGATGTTTTGGAACTACATTTCCCATGATGCTCAGCTACACTGCAGAGTGCATGAGCATCATGGGAAATGTAGTTCCAAAACATCTGGGGTGCCAAGGTTCCCCATCACTGAGCTAAAGGAACGCACTTCTGTTACCTAATCTGACGGGTCGCATATTCTGATAGAACACATGCACTTGGAATTTTACCTTAGCCATCCCCAATGGTGCCTGCATAGTTTCAGCTGTGATGAAGAGGAGCATTGTGGGACATGGATCATATACAAATGTAAGTGACCACTAAATACCAACACTGGAGACTTTCCAAATCGAACTGACACCAGGTATAGGGCACTATTCATTTCAATGGAACCAGCGATGGGGGGCACGGCTACTCCCACTGACAGCAATGGTTGGCACTCTTTTCCCACTGATACCAATCATAGGGCACTGATCATCCCACTGTTGGCAACGATGAGGCACCATTCCCCCCCAATGATATGGAATGTTGGGTGACTACTCCACTCCCCTAATTTTTTCTTATCACGGATATTGGGGCACCCCCCCCCCCACACTGCTCACCAAGGCTGGGGTAGTATTTTTTACTCCCACGGACACCAGGGCACCATAGTCACTGTAACAGGAAGTAAGGGGAAAGTTATTTAATGAAGCACGTAGCAGTATAAACCAGTAGGGTTGAGCGAACCCGAACTGTAAAGTTCCGGTTCGGTACGGACTTTGGGTTTTTCCCGAACCCGGACCCGAATAATTGCTGAAAGTTTGGGTCCGGGAAAAAAAATGCGCGGAGGTCCCCCCAAATTCAATAACCAGACCCTTTAGGTCTGGTATGGATATTAAGGGGAACCCCGCCGTCAATTTAAAAAAAATAATGACGTGGGGTTCCCCCTAAATATCCATAACCAGATCCTTCAGGTCTGGTGTGGATTTTAAGGGGAACTCCACCCCAAATTTAAAAAAAAAATGGCGTGGAGTTCCCCCTAAAATCCACACCAGACCCCTTACGTGAGCACGTTGACCTGGCCGGCCGCAGAAAAGAGGGGGAGACAGAGTGCGGCCCCCCCTCTCCTGAACCGCACCAGGCCACATGCCCTCAACATTGGGAGGGTGCTTTGGGGTGCCCCCCAAAGCACCTTGTCCCCATGTTGATGGGGACAAGGGTCTCATCCCCACAACCCTTGCCCGCTGGTTGTGGGGGTATGCGGGCAGGGGGCTTATCAGAATCTGGAAGACCCCTTTAACAAAGGGGACCCCCAGATCCTGCCCCCCCCCTGTGTGAAATGGTAATGGGGGCACTGTACCCCTACCATTTCACGAAGGAAGTGTAAATAGTCGTTTTCAGGAAAAAAAACACACTCATCAAATTACTTTATTAATTAAACCAAATAAAAATCCAGCGGTGAAAATAGACAATCGATGATGTTCCCTGCTCCATCGTTGTCTCTATCCAGCGCCGGGTGATGTCTCCAGCGACGGACGATTGGTCCAGCGATGAGAACATCCATCCATTCAGAGCACAGCTCAGCGAATGACGCGCCGATGCTTTGATGTTTCTTTTATAGGGGAGGCGCTATGGACACAGAGTGTATGACTCGGGAGCGCGCCCGCAAGGTAACCCCCTCGGGAGAACGCTTCTTCTAGGGGGTTATCTAATGTGGGGAGGAGCCGCTGAGGGACCCTAGAAGAAGATAGTCGGGGCCACTCTGTGCAAAACGAGCTGCACAGTGGAGGCAAGTATGACATACTTGTTATTTAAAAAATAAAATAAAAGGAACCATTAGTATCACTTTAAGGCAGTCAGCAGAACGGCCTTTACAAACTCAGCAGTGCCTAAAAATGGAGAGCAACTGAGCATGTGCAAAGCAGGGTGAGACAGTGTATTATTGGATTTTAATCAGTATATGCACTTATTTTTTTCTGTTTTACATACCTGCAAAAGGGGCCAGCCTGAAGTCATCTAGCAGGACTTCATTTTCTGACTAAAAGTCCACTTTAATAAACCAAATTCAGCAAAAGCTGTACAAAATATTTTTTTTTTTTTTGCTAAAAACACACAAAAGAGGCGACCCATTAATATAAAATTCACATCTATAATTGTACTAATAAAATAAATGCATGAAATAATGCCAATTCATTTGAATTGTGTATTTTAGTGAGCTTTAATAGTCACATTATCACAAGTATTTCATCAAGAACGAATAGGCTTAGATACAAAAATAACACACATACTTTCTATTTTGTTGCTATCTAACATTTGATATAAAAAAAAAAGTCTGCATAGTAATTATTGCATTAGAGTACACACTACATCTCAGTCACATGATGGTATAATAAATATGATATTGCTAATGTATGGGGGAGGGGAAGAAATCCTTCGGACCAGGTTTTTTTTTGGTTATATCCTCACAAATTGTACACAGACATTGGTTCAGAATTGTGGGGGGCATTATATGATGTATTCACTGAATCCCCAATAAACATCTCCACACCAGTCCAAGGCTTCCTCTTTATTTCCAGTTCCATCAGTGAAGAATTTTAGTCCATGGGTATCGGGAAGAAAAAGGTAACACGGCTTTTTTATCCAGGCAGCCCTTGTATGTGGCAGTGCTTAGGCATTACGCAGATATGAGAGGTCTAGCAGATATTTTGGTCAGGCATCTCCACAAGTATGGTAGCCTTTTAGTCCAGGCATTGCTCACGTGACAGAGCTCAGGGAACCCTCTCTTATGGGACAAGAAGCCATTTTGTTTCTCATACGTGAAAAGTATGGTAGCCATTTGTCCAGGTATCTCTCATATATGACAGACGTTGTGTGCCCATTTGTCTAGGTATCTCCCATATATGACAGAGGTTGTGTGCCTATTTGTCTCCCATATATGACAGAGGTTGTGTGCCCATTTGTCTAGGTATCTCCCATATATGACAGAGGTTGTGTGCCCATTTGTCTAGATATCTCCCATATATGACAGGTTGTGTGCCCATTTGTCTAGATATCTCCCATATATGACAGAGGTTGTGTGCCCATTTGTCCAGGCATCTCCCATATATGACAGACGTTGTGTGCCCATTTGTCTAGGCATCTCCCATATATGACAGAGGTTGTGTGCCCATTTGTCTAGGCATCTCCCATATATGACAGAGGTTGTGTGCCCATTTGTCTAGGCATCTCCCATATATGACAGAGGTTGTGTGCCCATTTGTCTAGGCATCTCCCATATATGACAGATGTTGTGTGCCCATTCGTCCAGGCATCTCTCCGATATAAAAGGGGCCTGGTAGCCATTTTTTCCCAGACATCACATATGTGACTAGAGATTTACTAAAAGTTGGTGTACTCAGAAACTGGTGCAGCTGTGCAGAGCAACCAATCAGCCCTTTAATGTCAGCTTGTCCAATAAAGCCTTGACAAAAAGCCCACGCTCCCACCGAGGGCAGGTTTGAAATCGATTTCAGTCCGACTTCGGGGGCGATGTGACCGACATCTGTGTGGATTCCTGCACAGAGGTCTATTGAAGTCGCCCCCAAAGTCAGCAAAAGTAGTACAGGAATCGGTGTGGTGCTGCAAAATCGGCGTCACACTGATTCGGGCGGTGCTATTGCCGGTAGTAAGTCTCCGATTTGGCTCGTCATATTGCATGCCGAATCGGCCCAAAATAAACGTGGGCTAAAACCTAGAAGATGATTAGTTAATATGCACCAGATTCTGCGTACACCCGCTTTAGTAAATCTCCCACTTAGTATCAATTTATCAAGGCATCTCTTGGATATAAAAAAGAGGTCTGGTAGCCATTTTGTCCAGATATTTCACATTTGACTAGAGGTCTAGTAGCCATTTCTCAGAGTCAACAGACCTTTGTCCAGGCATCTCTCAGATAGGACAGAGGTTTGGGAGCAATTTTGTCCAGACATCTCACATACGGGACTAGAGGTCTAGCAGCCATTTATCAATGCATTTGGAGTAGAGGGTACCTTTTCTTGCGGCTCCATCTGCAATGGAGTCACCAACTCAGATACAGAGCAGCCCTCACAGCTGTCAGTGCCTATGTGAACTGGGGAGCGGCTGCAGGCCTTGGGTCACAGTAAGTGCAGTTTCAGCCTGGGTTCACACTTGTGCGAACGGACATCGCATATGATTCGCACCCGCACTGCATGCGATATCTGTGCAATGCGAGTTTAGCCATAGAATTGTATGGCTGAACTCGCATTGGATTCACAGAAAAATAGTGCAGGGACTTTTTTTTCCCCTGCACTGGAAACAGATCACATGGGTGTTCTCACCAATGCAATCTGATTTCTATGCGAGTTCGCACTGAGGTCTGTGAACCAATCTGGCGGTGTAATTAATATTGTATTGACACCCGCAGCAGTTCGCAGAGGGCAGTATGAACTATCTGCAAGGGAGATGCGATGAGGGAACCGGCGCTGGAACCGAGCTGCTTCCCACTTCACATATGTGTGAACCTAGGCTCAAGCCTAGCTCAGGGATGGGCCTTCACTGAGCTGTGCAAACCAGGTGAAGGGGGCAGTGGAGATGGGCTTTGCTGCTGCTAAAGAATGCGGAAAGCAGTGGCACCAGAGACCGCAAGCAGCAGAACAAGCCCAGCAAAGTCAAATAGTCACACCAGCATCAAGTGCATCAGCAGTAGCTTCCAGGCAGAAGGAATAGGGGCAAACTCCACTTGTAAGAGAAAGAGGCCTGCTAAAAGAACGGAGAGAGGAAGCAAGGGTTGCAGGGTGTTGGGGGTGCAGAGTTCTGTGTAGTGTGGATTCAGGGAGTGCAGAATGCTGATATTTTGGGGTTACAGAGTGTACAGGGCATGCAAAGTGCTGAGGCTTATTTTACTCTCACACTACAAGCCACACACCGTGACGCAACACCCACCTTATTGATCATGCCTCCACCTCCAGACACTCTCACACTACAAGCCACACACCATGACGCAACACCCACCTTATGCCTCCACCTCCAGACACTCTCACACTACAAGCCACACACCATGACGCAACACCCACCTTATGCCTCCACCTCCAGACACTCTCACACTACAAGCCATACACCATGACGCAACACCCACCTTATTGATCATGCCTCCACCTCCAGACACTCTCACACTACAAGCCATACACCATGACGCAACACCCACCTTATTGATCATGCCTCCACCTCCAGACATTCAGCGATGTTAGCTAAATATTTTTTGCTTGATACTTTCAAGGCATCACTCCTAATTATGCATGCATATCTTTGTGCCTTTTACTTGAAATCTGTTTATTTTTGTCCTCATACCTTACATTTCCGACTCTTGTTCCAAAAGTCTGTGACCAATTTTTTGGGGGCTAAGGCTCCATTCACACCTAGGCGTATTTACGCCCGATGCTCGATACGCTGGAGGGGAGAAATACCATTGCCCTCTATGGAGATGGTTCACATCTCCACGCCGAACGCCTGAAGCTCAAAACAAGTCCCGGACCCTTTTTTTCAGGCGGCTTCGGTGTTCGGCATAGGAGATGTGGACCTGGGGGTTAAAATCGCGTTTTGTCGCCGCAAATCGCGGTACAAAACGCTGCAATTTGTCGCCGCAATTCGCGGGACAAACCGCCGTGATTAGGTGTGAATGCAGCCTAAAAGTGAGGGTGGTCAGTAGGGTGTCCCGAAGGTCATCTTATGTGTGACATCTGGTAGCAATTTTATCCAGGCATCTCTCATATTACAGGTTGGATAAAAATATATATATATATATATTTTTTTTTTAAGTGGATTTTTTGGATTTAAATCAGATTTTTTTTAATAAAATGTTTTCGGAGTAAAAATCCATCAAAGATAGTTTTCTCTGAGCACGTGTGTGGTGGTGACATACAGGACCGCAGCAAGATTTCCTTCTACTTCTCTCGCTTTGGGATTAAGTGGACCGTTTACACAGATCAATCCTTATTATTTTTTGTGATCTCATTACATGGACTTTGTATTATCAGAAATCATGTATATTTATTTATGCTAAAGCGCTATTTGGTCTATATCAGGCATGCCCAACCTTTTGAAGAGCGAGGGCCACTTTAGTGACTTGGTAACCGGTCGCAGGCCACAATGAGCGGAGTAGGCGGATGGCAGGTTCGTGTCTGCTCTGTATATGCAGAGCGGACACGGACACAGCCCACTATACTCCTCTTTTTTTTTTGCGGATTGGATTGGAGGTAGGACACAAGTCGGTTTACATCTGCTACTCCTTAAAAGTAAATGGAGAGTCCAATTGGGTGAGACTGACCGTGTGAAAGGGACCCAAAGCTGCTTTCACACAGATGCACTGCAGTTGACCTGCACCGCTGTTGCAACACAATGTACCTTTGGCTTTCCTGCACTTTGCAAGAGACTTCTATTATATTCTGCAGGTTTGGTGCACTTTCAGAAAGCTCACCGAACTCGCAGGTAATAACAGAAGTCTATGGCTCAGTGCAGGTAACCTGCAGGTTGACTGCTCTTCACCAGCGGATCAGTTTGAAAGCAGCCCAGTAACCCCTACAGAACAGATATACCCCATATATACCCTGTGATTTTAGTAATAAAACTGACCTTTAATAATAGTATTCTATTCTACTTTATCCCAGAGCAGGAGGTCGCGGGCCACATCAGAGGTCTCCGCGGGCCACTGGTTGGGCAGCCCCTGGTCTATATTAACATTTAATATTTATTATTTGTATTTTACTGACCTTTCTATTACTTTTGCATATCAGGTTTATTTATAATCCTGTGTTTAAAGTAGCAGCTTTTTCCAGCAATGGTTGCATAAATATTCAATCTGGTGCAGGATTTCATGAGAGCTTGTTTAGTTGTATTTGCGATTTAGCGCCATTCTCGGATCCAATTTTTCTTTTAAAGATAGTTTTCTATTTAAGATAGATTAATAATTTAGTTTATATAGCATGAGGTCATATACTGTATTCTGCAATATTTACATTTTTGGTAAACTCAAATGAATCCAAGCTCAGCAAGCTGAGATAACATGCACTGCGTTGATGCATTCACACAATTTCACAGTAACCATGAGATAAAGTTCAGGAATATTACTTTATCCCATTGTTTTGCAAATCTATGTACACTTCAAACTGTATGATTAAATTGATTGCCGTTTTACTAACCTGACAGATTATTCTAAATAGGAAACCTTCATATTGTTTACAAATAATAAAGATTCTAACTACCAAACAGGAATAAGTCCTTAGGCTCCATTCACATCTAGGCAGACAAATTCACAGCATTTTGTCCCGCGAATTGCGGCGGCAAAAAGCGGCGTTTTGTACCGCGATTTGCGGCGACAAAACGCTGCGATTGTCCGCCTAGATGTGCCCCTCTATGGAGATGGTTCCCGAACGCCGAAAGCCGCCTGAAAAAAAGGTCCGGGACCTTTTTTCAGGTGGCAGGCGACAGGCGTTCGGCGTGGAGATGTGAACCATCTACATAGAGGGCAATGTCTTTTCATCCCTGGCGGCAGCGGCGTCGCACTACAGGCGACAAAACGCCTAGATGTGAATGGGGACTTACATTTAAAGAGCACCTGTCATTTCAGATCCATAATGGCAGCGCCTGTTAGCGGGCATCCACTCACCTGCTGCCACCACGTCCCCCACCTTGTTGTGAATGGGACTGTCGGTGAGTCAACAGCGGGTTGAGGAGCTGCTGCAGAACAGAGATGACAGTTGCTCTTTAAAAAAGTTTTGATTTAAAATCAAGTTCATTTTAAATCAAGCCTTTTTACTAGCGATACAAATCGTGAATTAAATCAGCTTTATTTAAATCAAATCCACCCTGCTCATATATGGCAGATTTCTGGCTTCTTTCACATGGGAAAGGTCTTGGGTCTAGCAGCCACTTTAAAATATAAACCAGAATGCCAAGTTTTTACCAAATTTCCTTAACCGCTTGCCGACTGCTTCACACACATTTACGTTGGCAGAATGGAACAGGCAGGAAAAGCAAAGTGTATATATACGTTGCTTTGAACCTGCGCCCGCCACAGTCTCCATGACCGTGCCCGCGGACTCGATGTCCACCGGTGTCCTGTGATCGGGTCACGGAACGGCAGAACGCCTTTGTAAACAAGGCATCTCCCTGTTCTGCCTAGTGAAACAGCACTCATCTTCTGCTCCCTCTCATCGGGAGCAGCGACGTGTCACAGTAAGCCATGTTTTCGAACAGTTAGAATCACTCCCTAGGACACACTTAACCCCTTCCCCACCCCTACTGGTTAACCCCTTCACTGCCAGTCACATTTACACAGTAATCAGTGCATTTTTATAGCACTGATCGCTGTATAAATGTGAATGGCCCCAAAATAGTGTCAAAAGTGTCCGCCATAATGTCGCAGTCATGTTAAAAAAACAAAAAAAAAAAAATCACAGATCGCCGCCATAACAAGTAAAAAAATAATAAAAATGCCATAAAACTACCCCCTATTTTGTATACGCTATAACTTTTGCGCAAGCCCATAAATAAATGCTTATTGCAAAAAAATTAAAAATAAAATTTACCAAAAATATGTAGAATTGGCCTAAACTAAAAAAAAAAATGTAATTATATATATATATATATATATATACACACACACACACACACACACACACACACACACACACATATACACATACACACACAAACATACACTTTAAAAAAAAAAATTAAAATTGGGGATATTATAGAAAAATGTACAAAATATTGCTTTTTTTTTAAAATTGGTCGCTCTATTTTTGTTTATAGCGCAAAAAATAAAAACCGCAGGAGGTGATCAAATACCACCAAAAGAAAGCTCTGTTTGTAGGAAAGAAAGGACGGCAATTTTGTTTTGGAGCCACTTTGGACAACCATGGGTGGAGTTATAAAAATAATATCAAAACGTATGGATAGGTGGATACCAGTCTGGAGGAGAGAAGGCATTCCTGGGGAAGCTAAAGCACATCGTAGGTAGCGCTCACATGCACTGCTGACCCTCCATGAAAAATGTAAAATACAATAAATGAAAAAGGGCCAGGTAGGGACAATCAGGCTGGGGAGGAAAGACTAGAAGATGCTGGACGTCCACCAGACAGGAAATGAGGCGGGCTTTATCCAACGTACAGAAGCTTCCAATGCATAGTGTAAAAAGCTCAGTGTGCAGTTAGATTAGAACAGTGGTCTCCAAACTGTGGCCCTTTGCTTGATTTTATCCAACCCTTTCTATTATTCCTCCTAATGGCACTGACAATTGGGGCATAATTTATGCCACTGACACCAACCATGGAGCACTAGTCCTCCCACTGAAACCACCAATAGGGGTGCAATTCCTTTCACGGACACCAACAATGGGCCACTATTTCTGCCACCGACACCAATGATGGGACATTATTCCCATCGCTAAAGATGTGGCATCGTTTACTTTCACCGACATCAGGGCTATTTTTTTTTTACTCCCACTGGTCACAGTCCACCCTCTCACCCGTTTATAAAGTCTGGAGACCCCCAGATTAGAGAAAGCAATTTCACACGCCATTCATTCAGAGCTCTGTGCCGCAATCGTGACCCCGCTGTTCGCATGCCCGTGGATTCAAACCTTGAAGGGAGACTGGGGAAAGATGGAAGCCCTGGCAGCGGAGACATAGGCAAGTCTGTTATAACAGTGTTTCTCAACTCCAGTCCTCGAGGCGCCCCAACAGGTCATGTTTTCAGGATTTCCCTCAGATGAAATGGCTATGGTAATTACCAAGGCAGTGAAACTGATCAAATCACCTGTGCAAAATAATGGAAAGCCTGAAAACATGACCTGTTGGGGCGCCTTGAGGACTGGAGTTGAGAAACACGGTGTTATAATGCAGTGCAAACTTTACTACTGCTGTAAGACCAATGGGGTGAACCACCACCCCCCCAGCAGGGGCAAAGGAATAAAAACCTGGCCAAGGTACTAACCCTTCCCTGAAGTTTTAGATACACTTTAAGGTAACATTTTCAGCTATTCCAGGCACTTAAAATTAGCACATGGGGGAAACTATGCAAATAATTTTAGAGTTTGAGTCCACTTGGAGGACCTTTATGGCTTCAGTCTCATGAACATTAGCTGCTTTGATAACATTGCTGCCTGGGTGAGTACAGGTTGAAGCTGCTTGAATACCCAAAGCTTTCATGGCTCAGGTAAGTCCATCCTTAAGGAGCCCCAGGTGTGCTTATTGCAGGATATTCAGCAGCACTGGACTGACACGTGGGCCTCCTCTTGCATCTGCTCCACTGCAACGTTCCCTTTATGTAGTGTTTAAAAGCACATTTGATACAGGAATGGGCCATTAAGGCACAACAGCCCCCCCTCTGTGACAAAAGGGGTGACTTTCCAGTCCTGAGGAAATGAGGGGGGGTAAAAGATCAGATACATCAGAAGTTCTTGGTGTGTTGAGCGTACCACTGCTGTCTCTGTTTCCGCGTCTCCACCTCCGTGATCAGCGCCTGTCTGTAGGCTTCATACAGTTTAACTATTCTTTCCAGTTCCTTCATAAAAAGCAGCTTGAGCATACCCTGGTATGTGTCCAGATCTGCCAGCTGGAAGAGTTCCCACTTCAAGATGTGGTCATATCTGCGAGCAGAAAGAAAGAAAACATTTATTTTAGAAGCATTGCATAAATGCACAGGAAGCTTATACAACTGCAGCTGAAGACATAGAATCGGAGCTAGGAACAACAGTCAGTGTGAGAAATTATAAAAATTGATGGGCAAATACATTACACCAAAAAAAAAAAAAAAATGATTATATATATATATATATATATATATATATATATATATATACACAAAAAAATAAAAAAGGCAAATCTGTCACATGAACGATCCGTGCAGTAGAACCGACAGACAATAACGATTTGTGTTCTATATGCATGCTGTCATTGCCTATTGGCAATAGAAAAAAAAAAAAAACACATCAGTTTTGGCACCCAGACCATTATACAGGTAAAGGACCAGGCCCCCCTTTTTTTTGCGATTCAGCACTTTGTGGTCCCCCTTTTTTGGCGATTCGGCACTTCGTCGCTTTAACTGACAATTGCGCGGTCATGCGACGTGGCTCCCAAACAAAAAATGGCGTCTTTTCCCACAAATAGAGCTTTTAGTGGTATTTGATAACCTCTGCAGTTTTTATTTTTTGCACTATAAACAAAAATAGAGCGACAATTTTGAAAAAAAAAAAATGCTATATTTTTTACTTTTTGCTATAATAAATATCCCCCCAAAACGTTTTTTTTCCTCAGTTTAGGCCGATACGTATTCTTGTACATATTTTTGGTAAAAAAACAAAAAACGCAATAAGCGTTTATTGACTGGTTTGCGCAAAAGTTATAGCATTTACAAAATAGGGGATAGTTTTATGGCATTTTTATAAAAAACGTTTTACTAGTAATGGCGGTGATCAGCGTTTTTTTTTCGTGACTGACATTATGGCGGACACATCTGACACATTTTTGGGACCACTGTCATTTTCACAGCAAAAAGTGCTAGAAAAAA